>NW_028262358.1:118853295-119156443 GCF_047370975.1 Nipponia nippon | reverse complement strand
GCTCCAGCCCCCTGACCAACTTGGTGGCCTTTCACTGGACTTGCTCCAGTGTTTCAACATATCTCTTTATCTGGGGAGCCCCAAACTGGACACTCCAGTACTCCAGTTAAGTGGAGTACTGGAATGCCAAACAGAGTGAATAAACCCCCTCCTTGATGTGCTTACAATATTCGTACTAATAAAGCCCAGTATCCTCTTAGCCACCATTGCCATAAGACCACACCACTGACTCTTGTTCAACTCCTTGTCCCCCAAGACCCATTGGTCCTTTTTCTGCAGAGCTGCTTTCTAACCAGCTGGTCCCTAGCCTGTGCTGTTGCAGAGGGTTATTCAGGTGCAGGACTGTGCTACAAACTCCATCCCATTATCCAGGTCATTACTGAAGATGTTAAGCAATATTGATCTCTAACTGCTTTTAAGTGGCTGCCAGTTTGACTTCAACATCATAGCATTGTACTACTCCATTTCCTTGCCTCTTGTAGCAAACAGCCACAATTTAGCAAGTCTTTACTGTTGCCACTGACCTCCAAACCCTAATGAGCACCCAAATCTGGTGAATGCAGGGGTGGCAGAAAGTCATCTGAGGTACCTACGTTACAAGATCCAGCTAAACTCTACTGACAACACCAGGCTCCCACATGGTAAATCCAAATACTCTTCTCATTTTCCCCATGGTAAGGCCTGAGCCTTTCTCCTGGAATCAGTCATATTCTTCCAGCCCTGAAAAAAAGAAATGGACTCTATAGACAAAATTTGACAAAGTATTCACTTCAAAGACTTCCTTTTGGTCACAACAGGGAATTTTCCCTGTTTTTCCCTCCACAAAATTTCTAAGCACAAATACCTTGTGCATTCCCATAAACTCCAGGACAAGCAGCCAGCAGTACTTTGAGGGAGGACTACACCAATACTGAGATTAGCTTGGTCTCCCCTCTTGGTTTTTTTGATCCGTCAATGTGTTCATCCTCCACATAACACATTGAACTGAAAAATGTAAGAGCAACAATCAAAACCTCCAAATGGAACCATCTTCCTTATACACTTCAAAGGATTTGTGATAAGGAGGTCATTTAGCTGGATGCCAAAATGTCATATTCAAGCATCTTTATTCCCTCACTAACTGGCACTGAAGATGTCAATAATACATCTGTGATATGGCTGACTGATAGATGAGGCTACAGCACCCTCATAAATCAGTCACCACCATGTCATTCAGAGCCCTAAAAGTGACAACACAGTATTTTCTTTTACCCCCATGTCTCAGGAGTATAAAAACACTCAACAACACTCCTGTTGGCTGTTATGAAGTGTGTGTAGGTAATTTAACTTCCAAATGTAAACAAGTCCTTAGGGAGCTGGTTTGAAGTGAGATCTCCAAGTATATCAGTACTTCTTCAGGAGGTGATTCCAGGTCAGAAGTCTTCATCTCCAGGTGCCCATTCCCAGAGCTCAGAAAGGCAAGGAAACAGAGGCCCTCTTATCCATAAATCATGCAGTTAGCCTCTCAAAAAGATGCAGGTAAGCCAAGCCCAGCAATGTGGTAAAGCAGAGTTGGGCTATGGTCCCCTTTAGCCGGCCAAATTCACATTTTCCAGGTCTTCAGAAGTGGGAGACTAGATGTAGCACTCATTGCACCAGATGTTATGCTCATTCAGGGCAACATCTCCTTTCTTTCGCTGCTTGTTTGCTTGCTAAATGCAAACTGTGCATGTTATATGAAATACCATCCTGACATCAGTGAAAACAAGTGATCCCATGTGTCAGAGAGATGGGAAGGACACTCACAAATGCCAACACCATATCACTAAGTCTGAGGTAAGTACTGCTAAGCAGAGCCAGGCCCCTGCCAAGAACCTTTTAAAGCCCGCAAAGCTCAAATCCCACAGCAGAGCAATAAAAACCACTTTAAGACCTCACAGATGATAGAGAGCCCACTTACACAGGCTGGCCCAGAGTTACCCTTGGCTTTCATTAGTCTTGGATTGCTTCAGTACACTGCCGAAGAGCAAATACGAATCCTGGCTACGGTGAAACTTCCACATGTGAAAGTGTTTAAAGATATCAGCTGTGCTTTTGGAATACAGTATTTTGAATTAAAGTTTGGGTTTAGGAGAGAGTGGTATCAGCTCGCTTTATCCTCTTTACTCCTGGCCCCACTTTCTAGACGTTGTATGTCCCTCCAGCCTTGCTCCTGGTACAAGGTGAATTCCCTTTCACAGGATCACTCCACAAATGCAGACTGCTGGCCAGTTTCATTTCACAACTCTTAGTCTAAGCCCTCAGTAGGTAATTCATCCTACCAGTTGCATTTAGTATGGTAATACTCCCTGATCTACTATCTTTATTAGCCCAGCCTCTGACGGGGTGAAAACCCAAATCAGATGGCAACAAAGCCATGCTGGAGGATTTTACCAGCTGCAGCTTGCAGGCAGCATTGGCTTTAAAACTGGAACCAGTCTCAGTGATGTAATGTCCATATCATCAAGCTCACCACAATGAATGGGTTTTAGTCAGTTTAAGGCTGCTTCCCAGCCTGACTATTTCTTTATTACCTCTTCCTGGTGAAAAAAAGAAATTGGACCCAATGCCTGTTAATCACATCCGTTACTTTGGTTACTCACTGTTACTTGTTTTTCTCCAATAAGGGTGACACATCCAAATCTGAAATCCAAGCTGTAAGTTGCTGCTTTTGATTGCAAAACCTATCTGGGTTTGAAAGAATGTTTCCAAAGAGTTTAATTTTTGCATTACGGTAACTCTTAGATGCTCTGGTGGAGATCAGAGCCTCTTCCAAGGCAGGAGTCATCACAGATGGATCCACAAACAGATTTAGACACCTAGTTTTGAGATGGGTGACTAATCCCACAGTGAAGTTGAGCATATGCCAGATGCTCAAGAACATCTGTGCATCTGTTAACCTCATGATCAGACTCACCTGCCACATCCATGTTGAGCCTGTAAAGGGCAGGTTCCTGCACAGATGAGGCAGGCTGTCCAGAGCAAGCAGGGCCATGTACACCTGAGTGTGTGAATACGTTAGCATGCTGTAAGGCTGTCAGCTACTGGTTTTCCACAGGCTGTTCATGGATCTGGAAAGACAGCAAGGCATGGAGCACACCCCAATAGCAACATGTGTGCACTTAAAAAAAAAGAAAAATAGAGCCTGAGAAGAAAACCCCACCTAGTTATCAGAGGATGCACTGAGTCTGTGAATTTAGCAAAAAAACCTGGAGCACTCATTCTACTTTTTCAACCAACAAAGTATAAGAACTTGAAGTATCAAAAGAACCAAATGATTGGCTGTAATCAAAGTCTTCAGAAAGAGAATCACTGCCTAAAATACTATTTCCAGCAGCGCACGTAAGTGATTAGGAACTGGAACAGGACTGGTGGTGCCTGATCAAGAGATTAATTCTGTGGCCCACTTTGGCTTAGTGCAAAGGCATCAGGAGCAGACCTAAATCTTGAATTAAAACAGTCAGCAGAACCCTAGCTTTCCTGCTATCTTTTGAGCAGTAGGTGAGAGGAACAACCTAAGATGAATATTCCCTTGAGGGAAGTCATTTACAAACAATTGACAGCCTTAGGAGGAAATTCCTCCCAAGCAGAGGACAGGATTTTTCTCTGAAACATGCAGCATGATTTCTTGCTAAAGAATAAAACAGGAAAAATTACTTTCTGAGAGCTATGAAGCAGAAAGGACAGAATGAAAGATGGAAGATGCAGGAGTCAATTAACTAAGAGGAGAGAAATTTAGTTCCCGCAAAGAAAGCTGACAGATGCCTGAATCAGCGCTGTGGTTATCTAGTCATCTGCCAAAAGAGAAAGCAAACTTTGATGGAATGGCAAAAAGGACGTAAGCAGGAAGAAAGTAACTCCAACCTTGCAGGTGAGGCAGCTGCATAAATTCCTTCACATTTTACCTAGGAGTGACTCAAAACTGCCTCATTCTGCAAGAGAATCTCTGTCATAAACATGAAGGAAGGAAAGAAGTTCTCCTGCTCTTGGACAGTTTCTTTAAAATAAATAAGATGCTCCATTAGCTGTGGTTGATACAAAGTTCGGCTCCCTCATAAAGCGACAGCTGCTGGAGGTGTCTAAGCCTCTGCTTCAGCTGCAAATTAGCTAAAATCAGCCATCCTAGCAGCCTGTGAAGGATGTCTTCATAGAGTATTGATGACCCAGTCTGTACCACATGCAGTTTATCAAATCTCAGGCATTTTTAGCTTAGCCCATGCCCATTAAGTTTGATGTTCTCTTTAAAAGCCGGTGCAGAAGACAGTTAATAAAGATAGGCTTTGCCCACTTTCTCTCTATAATAAACAGCCTGGGAAGGTAACTTCTTTATCAGAGTAGCGCTGTCACATGGTTTCAGATGGGGGCAACAGAAATACACTGGATTTCTCTTCCTTGCCATGACACGCAAGCCTCTATAGAGGACACAAGAATTGAGCTCGGTTTAGAACCACAGGGAGTGTGGAAGACAAGAGGAAAAAAAAACAAACTACAGATACTTAGCTCTTAAAACCAATAAATGTGAAGACCAACCAATGAAAACAAAAGACTACCCTTAAACAAGAAAAGATGCAGAAGCAGATGTGCAAAGAGGAAAGCTCAGGAGCAGAGACCCAAAACAATTAAAAGGCTGCTGGTTTGGAAGCCAGAACAGAACGAGCTTCAGAAAACCTGCACAGTCAATCTGTTCCAAGCACAAGAAAACCCTCTTCAAGTAGGGAAATAAAAGAAAATAATTCATTAGAGATTGTTAAAAGCATTTCTGAGCTGTAAGCACGGGCTCAGGAGAATTTTTGCTCGATAAGCCACTGGGCTGTGGAAAAGGGTTTGCAGTCAGGCCTGGTGGGGAAGTATCACTGGGGCTTTGGCCCACACATTAGCTCTGGTTTCCCAGGTCCCTGCTCCCCGGCTGTGGTACCAGCACTCTGATGCTGTGCAGAACAGAGTCAGAGAGATGCTCCAACATATCATGGTCAACATTGAGGCCAAGAAGAGTCTACTTCCCTCACAACAGCATCAGTCCCAGCATGCTGTTTCTTTTGCTGTGAGCTTTTATGTTTGAAGGACTTTCTATTTGGTTTTTGATTTGGCAGTGCGGGGTACTTTGGTATCATGTTGAGCTGGGTTTGTGATATAAATTGCCATCATCATTATTACAAATAGCAGCAGGGAACTTCGCGTTGGTGCAGCTGGATATAGCTTCTATGTCTTGCACAATGTCAGTGAAAATAGCTGGCTAAAAAAGAAATATACATCCAAACATTAGAAGGATCTGCAGAGAAGGCCAGCTTTATATCAAAAAGTACATTTTAATGAAAGAGAGTGAAAAATTACTCACCACAGACTTCATAAAACTTTGGAGACTTCAGCAGTAGGCCAGAAAAGAGAAAATTATCTTAAACACAGCTAATCACATCAAGAGACTGCAACCGAAGGATTGATTGCAGGTTTAATTACAAATGCTATAGTTACATTTAGAAACATTTGGTTTCATCATCTTATCACCTTTGTATCTGGAACCAGAAGTCATATAAAACATATGAGGCTCCAGTTTTGCAGAGAGTGACTCAGAGTGCGTAAAGTTGAGCAAATTAATAACATTTTGCAGGTTTGGGGGCTAAAGTGAGAATCTGAAAACAGCTTCAAACTTGGCTCCAAGAAGTCTCAGAGAACAAAGCAGTTTTGGTCTGGCAATGACAGTAAAATTTTATTATTTAATTTGCAGCAGAGAAGAGTTGATTGTGGGCTGTAAGGCATTCAAGATAAAAAGCAAAGAAGCTAACAGCTTTTTCTTCACTTAGTAGAAGATAGGGATGCATTCAATGCATCTACTGCTTTGTAAAGTCTCTGATTTCATTTGTCCTTCCTATTCATTACAGACCAACAAAAGTATTTTCCTGAACATGGGTATAGTTCAACGAGCGCCTAGAACTAGACTGAAGCAAGGTCTGAACCTCGGAAGCTGTGGGACTGCCCCACTTTTTTTAAGAGACTACCCAGCCGACACAATCTGCAAGTCATTTCTTGCCCCTGGTTCCTAAAATAAAGCATGGCGTGCTTGCAAACTCACAGGTTTCACATTACCTTTGTTTCTCAGGCTCAGCATTCACCATCGTGGTAATTTTGTAATGTTCTTGAGTGACATCTGAATTATTTTAAGAGGAACTTTATCAGTTCTGAACAAGTTACACTGGTTTCATTCAGAGTAACTCCATGGAAATAAGTTGAAATGCTATAGATTTAAATCTCTTAAATTCTGCCCTTTTATTATTAGGATTATATTCTGGATTTGCTTTTAACTAGTAATTGGGCAATAGGCATCTTTTATAAGATCGGCTACTAAAGAAGTTGATACTACTGGTACAAATACCCCCTTTACTTCCTTAAATATCATACCGATATCATCACAAAGCCTGCTAGTGTTATTTAAATTACTACTTTCAGAATTTTTATTTACAACCACTGCATGGGGTCATACTCCACTGTAAACAACTTTTTTAAAACCAAGTTGAACCTTGGCTTTGAGAAAGATCTTGCCCAGAAGCAAATTTATATGGATTTTTTCTTTTTTTTTTTTTAAATAGCAATTGCGTGCATATAAAAACAACTTCATATAAATCATTTTTATGACTCTATGGAATCCAACAATAGTTGGAGTTTTCTAGAAACAGCTGTAAAGTGATTTTAATTACCTCCTGGTGTTTTGAGACAAAAAGTGAAACACGCAAAGTATCTAAAATTGAAAAATAACTTTCTGAAAGCAGGCTTTGTCCCATTTTAACTTAGTGTTCTATACAGGAATTTCATTTCAATTTAAATTTAATAAGGTATTATATGTGAATTAAACAGCAACTGATATTTATTTAGCCTTCAAACTTGGATACTTGTGGGTTCTATTACATACAAACAGATTGGCCTCTAAAAACATGTTCTTAATCATGAGCTGTACACATAATAAAGTAGTTTCTGCACTGAATGTAAATCAAATGTACATAGAGTCACACCTACAGGCAGGCATGCTCTGGAAGCCCGGTGTGCACGTTGGAAAGACGCAGTCTGACTCCCTCCCACGTCTGCTGCTCATCCCACAAACCCAGCCTTGCAGCCCTTTTAAAGGCCATCATCTCCCATATGGTGAAATCAGGATGCAGGGTTTCAGCCACAAGCACTGGGATTCACTGAAGGACGGCTGTGCTACATGGCATTATCTGACCAGCACGGATTTCAGTGGATACCCCATCTCCTCCTGCCGCCCCGGTCCCCCGCTGCCTCCCTCATCAGTGCCAGAGGTTACTACCCCTCGTCGCTCCAGCTCCACAGGTTGGAGGCCTTTTATTTTTAAGTATTTCACTTAAGACCAAGAAGACCACAAACTTTCATTGATGGAAACGCAGGATGAAAAATGGTCACGGATGGTGAAGCAGAAGAGAGCCAGAAATGCACAGCTGGAGGGGCAGCACTCTTAAAACCAGATCTTGTGCTGGCAGGAACAGAAACATGTATCATGGAATAAAATGAATTTTTTTTAGTGCATGTGCTTCATACTTATTCACATGCTAGATCTGATCACAGATAAACAAACTAGAAGGGTCCATTATTTATATGGTGTAATAAATATTTATATGAGGGACTGTGAAGGCTCTGGTTCAACTCATATATACATCTGTATTAAGAGGAGGAAATCAAAACAAACTGGGTTGGATCACCTTCTGTCATTGCATTAAAATGAAAAATACCAGGGAATGAGCACCTAAAGCACAGGCTCCTTTGCTGAACTCATTCCTCTGCTCTTTCTTTATCAGATCCAGTGAGTCAGAGAGAACCGCTGACCATCTGAGTTTCCTCAGGGCTTTGTAAACACATCCATTTTCCCCCTACAGAGGCAGAGGAGAGCACTAGTATGTTAAGTGACAATTCACTTCTCAGCAGTCTGCTCAGCTTAACCCACAGACCACAACCCAAAGCTCAGCTTTGGAGACAGAGTTCCCACGATCTTGTGCCGACTCCAAAACCAAGCCCAGATTCCTTCTGCCCAGGTGAGGAATGAAATTGCTGTTGGCTCTTTATATACATGATGGAGAGAGACAGGATCCTTGAGGAGACCGGAATCCTGATGTTAAAGGTCAGCTGAACATGTCCATCTCATTCCCTATGGTTCAGGAGGGTAGCTACTGCGAAAATGTACGTGAACATGTCAGGTGCACTGAGTATGAGCAAGGATATCACTCCACTAAATGATGCAAAGAGTAATTGTTTTACATTGAAGTTCTTCCTCCTCAGTCTCCTAATTAGACCATTATCTTGCACTCAGATCCAAGTAGGAAAAGGCCATTTTTTAAATCGGCTTCTCTCGGGATAAACAAGTCAGTCAGAGCTGCAGGCAGAGGCAGCTGTAAACAGCATGCTAAAGGGGCAAAGGACTCACTGGGCTGAGGGATATTAATGGTTTGTTGCTTGCAAATAACCCTTTCCCCAGAGACCTCCCTATGCTCTGTGTATTGACCCTGCACATGGTGGCTTCATTAAGAGAGTTACAAATAAGGTCAAATTCCTTTAGGAGCTTTTCAGAGTTCCCAAGGCATTCAAGGAGGGGTCCAGCTGTTGGCAGGGGTTTCCCATTACGGTCAGAGACACAAGTTTCAGCGTGTTTCCTGTTAAAAGAGGATCCTGGCAGATTTTCTCTTTAACATGACAGGGATAGGATGGAGTTCTTCACAACAACTTTCCCTTCACAGATGCTAAGCACATTCATGTAGACGTTAGACAGAGAGAAAGCATGGGTCTGGCATGGCACGGTGTGCAAAGTCTGACTTGGGGATCTTACATCACCCAAAAGCAGCACAACGATGGTTAAATGTGTTAAAGGTGTGAAACGGCTGCAGCGTCACCATACCTCAGATCCCTCCACCTGAGCACCTAACGTATCTCATGTCTCTGCAGAATCCAAGAAACTCACCATTAGTGGACTTTATCTCCTCAACACTCCTACAGGAGTCCAAGGTCTTGTTTTTCAAGGCAGAAACAACACAAATTAAATTATTTGTTCCCTTACCTTATGGCAGAGTCGTAAATATATACAATGCTCTATTAGGCCACCCCTCCTCCTCATCTTAGACTTTGATTCTTTAAAAGCCTCATCTGCAGAAGCTGTAGATTTCTGAATTCAACCCAAATGTGCATTTTGTTCATAGAGAAAATGGAATAAAATTTTCTGAACTGTATTTCATTAGGAGAGGAATAAAAGATACCCTTCCCCACCTTTGGGGCAAGTATAGGTTCTTCACTCAACAAGTAACTCATACTGCTTGGATAAAAATAATCACTGCAAACTTGTCCAGGACCTACTTTCCGGGAAAAGGCCCTTTGCCAAGGCTCAGGCTTGACACAAATCATCAGGCCCGTGAAATTCAAACAGAATAAATCTGCCATGTGCAGAACATAGCTGGGTTCTGCCTTACGGGAACTGGATGCTGCCGCAAAGTCTGAGTCATACAGTCATATTTGTAAGACCAGCTCGTTGCGAATGTTTGGGATCAAAGGCTGTCACGGAGCAGCCCTCCTCGTATCGCAGGGCTGTGGAAACGTGCAGGGAAACGTTCTCTAGCTAGAGAAAGCTTTGATTTATAAGCTGTGATGTTTTCACCTGCTCCTGAAGGAACAGAGTTGCCTGCTGGGCTAGGCAGGCCCGTGGCAGGAGTACAGTTTCTGGAGCAGGTTGGGGGACTCTGTGCACCGCTCCCACGATTGCCAGTGGCAGCTGGGAGCACAACAATGCTGTAAATGTAGGCAGGACTATTATTTCTTGCAGCGTGCCACGGGGAAGCAAGGTGTGAATATGCTTTTCACTGATTTGGGTTGCAGATGGATCCTACACCGGTTTCTCCTATGGGGCCAAGAGAGGAGTGATAACGACAGCCACAACTCACCTTCCCTTTCCTGCATCCCTACAGCTCTGTCCCCTTGGGTCAGCTCGCACAAACAGATGAAGGGAAGGTCACGATATGCAGAGACTGCCTGTAGCATTTGCAGCGTCATGCCGAGGGGGTCAGCGAGCTGTTGCTGAACACACGAGCAGACCTGGACAAACACTCTCAAATATAGCTGGGATTTGAGGGATGGAGCATGGTGAGTTGAAAGACCACCTGCTCACTCACATTTTTTTTAGCTAAGCTCACACACACACACACACACCCCCTCCACTCAGGATTTCAGCATGCAGGGGAACATCAGCATCAACAGCTATACTGTCTATAGTATACCCTCCATACACAGCACCCTACACACACAATGCCCAAATGCCTGGGAAAACCTGGGAAAGGCCATGGTGAGTGCCTCAGCTCTCATCCCCATCCCTGCAGGGCACGCAGCCCGCCACTGTCCCAGAGACACCTCCTACCCTCCCTTCGCTGTTATGCAGGCAGGACATAGCCACCCCAGCAGCACCAGCCTGGCTTAACAGATACTTGAGACCCCAGCAACTCCAAACATGCAAATATTTGTCCCTGTCCAACAACTCAATCATTTTTAGCATTAGTTCACAGCTTAAAACCTTGCACTGGCTTTCAGTGTAAAGCTGCCCCGGCATTCCCACCACTAGCTTGGCATTACATTGTCTTGTACTGAGCCTGCTCTTGCAACCAGTTTCACTGAAGAGCTGACACTGGGGGAAGGCCCAGCCTCATCCCAGCAGCAGACTGCGTGCTACACTCTAGGATCCAGTACCTTATTTCCTTGGGCAAACAACACAATTTGTAGAGATCAGAAGGCCAGTTTGAAAACAACAGGGCATATAAGTGCTATAGATGGTATGGCACATGCAGCCCTGCTGTCACACCTCACTGCTTGTTCTCTTCGCTACAGCTTTGCTCTCCCAGCTCCGCTGCCTCCCACCCCATTTTCTAGTGCCACATACTCTGCTCTCAGCCAGTACAAGTTTTAGGACTTTGCATCTGGGCAAAGAAGAGTAAAACTTTACCCTTTGTGGCTTCACATAGAGTTTTGCTTCATGCTGACATTCAAGAGCCGGTCCTGGTGCTAGTACCTTGTCACCAGTGCGTGCCTGTTTCTGCTCTCTCAGCAAGGACAAAGGAGCGGTGTGCTCAGGTACACGCTAGAAACCCATCGAGTTTCGCTGACTTGGCAAGTTATCACCCAGCAGCTGAACCACCACAGCAACCAGCGTACCCACTCGTAGCCCATCCCAAACACCACATGAAAGAGGCCTCGGCTAACCTGTTACACGTATCTGTTCTGGCTTCTGCACCCTGGCAACTGGGGGACAACAGTGGCACATCCAGGGACACAGGTCACCTCAGGAGATGGGAGGCAACCTGTTAAAGGACGGTAACTCTCCTGCCGTGCATCTGAACTATGGGACTGGGTGGGAGACCCTGAACTACTCAGCTGTGCTGCAAGTGCTCAGATTTTCACAGCTACACACACAAGGCACTCACCATGCTGCACAAACAACCTGACTGGCCTGATTCCACCTGCGGTTTCCTACTGACACCCATCATCTGCGTATCATATTTCCAAGCAGTCACTTCACATGCTTCCGTTTGAATAACATTTAACTCCTTAAGGGCACTGGATCAGCAGACGCGAAGCCAAAGATCCCCAGATACAGCTGAACAGATACCAGCACAGGCAATAGCAGCAGCTCAAGCTTCCCTGTACAGCCCCCTCTGAAGCCTTTCCCCCTCTGGAGGCAATTCCTTTGGGAAACCCGTTAATTCCCTCTCACGTCTGCAAAGGATGATGAGGAACGCTGACCACAGGATTTTGCACTGCGGACAGTTGCTCTCTCTGCCACGGCCTACGATATTCAGAGTAATTTCACACTGGCTCAAGAACAGACAGTTCTATGAATGTTTTTAAATTTATTGACCTTTAACACATGAATGTAAGAGACTATAATAGCCTGAGAGTAAAGAAGCTACTTGAAGGTACTGTAAGTCAACCATAATGTGATACAACTTAACAACTTGCTTTTTGAATTTTCACCCCTTGCTTTAACTTCAGTAAAAGTTTAAATGCAATGTCAAGGCTTGACTGGGTCACAGATGGTCCATGACATCCACCAATAATATGGTCCTCCATATTATAGATAGAGGTTCAGTGTATGAACCACCAGGAGGACAGAAAATTGAACAAGAAATTCAAGGAGTACCTTCAAGCACATAATCCGATGAATCTGCTAAAAGTCTACAGCTTGGTAACTTGGCTAGGGCTTCTAGGTGAACCTCAGTTTGGTGCTCATGATGAAGCTCACCACTAGTTAACAAGGTACCATACAGCAGGAGCACCACCATGGCAGGTTGCATGTCCCAATCCTGCTTTTCCTAGTCAGGATCTGTGCCAGTTCTACCATGATGACAACAAATGAAATCACCCTGCCCAGATCAGTGTGCTCTGTCAAGCCGTTCCCCTGCTTACCAATCATGGGCATCCCTAGGTTTTGGTATGGGCACTCCAGGTTGCCTCCTTGTGTCCTTCCAAAGATAGCAGAGTAAATGGCTATCACCATGCTCTTCTTACAGCTTAGCCTCAGCTTGTCATCTTCACAGGCTACTTTACTCTTGTATTCATCTGGAAGGAAACAAACACTTAATTACTCAGCTGATCCAGAGGCGGGCACTCAGCATGAAGGGAACCCTCTCACCTCCCCATGGTGTGAGCTTGTCAGAGGCAGCAGCAATTCTGGGCATACGCCCAGAGGTGCACATCAGCTGCCAGCACAATCCCAGCCTTACAACTGCATTTGCTAGAGTAGCACTGATCATTTGCATTATGCATTCTCTCTCTGGCATTATCAGCACATTTAATGAACATATTTTAATCTAGCACGTGCCAGTTCCTGTAAATAGCCAATAATTTCATTTTACAGAGAAATAAGTGAGGCATCGCAATTGAGTGATTACCACACAGTGATATTAGAAGCCTGTGGCAGGGGAAGGCAAAAGCCCATCTTTAGGCACCTTTCTCATCCATAAATCAGCCCTTTATGTGCCAAGCATTTATTCTACATCACAGCAGCTCAAATGCAAACATAATGATCCTCAATAGCTCTTTTTTCACAGCAGCTCTCCCTTGGAAGATTCAATAGGAGTTATAGTAAATTTGTTAATGGTGGAAGCTGCTCTTGACTGTTGCAAATACAGATCTGCAAAGCTGATCCCCAAATCCTTCTTGAAATGGTCAGTCCAAGAATGCAAAATACATTCTTGCTTTTGTAAGGCCGGTGCACACAGAACAGTCACTCAGTTTACATCTGTCAAGGAGATTGGGCAATTATTTCATAAGAAATCACATGTCATTCCCTTCTCTTTACTATTATTATTTGTATTATGGGAACCTCTAGAGGTCCCAACCTAGAACAGGCCTTCCCCATGTATGTCTGCCAACACACCACAGAAGACAAACGCTATTTTGAAAAGCTGAGTCTTTACAGCTAGACATCTACAAGTGTGAAAGAAAGAGTCTAAGAAAACTGAAATGGCATGCCTACAGTCATGCCAGCCAACCCAAGGCATGGGCAGGAATATAACCTCAACCTCCCTAGCCTCTGTAGAGTGACCTTCCACTTGATTATGTTATTTACCATTAGAAACGTAGCCACAACAGCATCCAAATCGCTTAACGGGAAGGGTCCCTGACCCATGGTAACCTCCCAAGCATGATCAGCCATTTCATCTGAAATGCTCCTAGTTGTACCAAGTCAAAATTGTGCCATAGAGCACACTAACAACCAAACAGTGTAGATATAACCATCAGCCAGTGCCTGGGGCTGCCCCTGGCCCTGGATCATTTACTAGCATAGACATAACTTTTGTCTCTCCCTGTCACTGGTTCTCTATGCCTAATATCACACACACACACACATATATATGAGAACTTATGCAAAGTCCATATGCATCAAACTACTCAGTAACTGAGAACACTAGCTAATAATTACTTTCTAGTTTAATACTTAAGTCTTTACACCATGGCAGCTAGCACTTAATGTGAGATTTTTTACTGTATTGTAACTATAGGTTCAAGAATGATTTTCCCTTATTGGAGATGGAGAGGAATTTTGCACCAAAGTCGAATCATAGAATTTAGGTTGGAAGACTCCTCAGGAGGTCATCTGGCTTAACCCATGATCAAAGCAGGGCTAATTTCTACATGAGATTAGATTTTTTCAGAAGAAAATGCGTGGAGAAAACACATATTATACCAAAACAGGCACATGCTGATTTAAAAGAAATGTCTGAGAAAAAAACGACTCCTCACACTCAACTTGGAAATTCCTACTCGAAGTCAAAAAATAGCCCCCTCAAAACAGCCTATTACCTGGTGATCAGAGCATCCACCTGGAACATGAAAACCCTGGTCCAAACCCTCACAGTCCAGGTGAGAATCTTAACCCTAGACACTATTCCAGTACATAATCTTCCTTCTCATTCTGCAGCCTTTTTACAAAAATCTCTGAAAGATCCTAGTTTCTATCCCACTGCAGGGAAACTTTCAAACCTCTAAAATATTTATTGAATGGGAAAAACACGTTCTCATCGATCCCTGTAGATAAAGACCGAATTAAGACCTAATTCATTCATGGGAGAATCTGTGCGAAGAACACACATCCTTCAGCAATACCTATAGGGATAAACCCACTACCAGCTGAGTGCGTAAAACAGTGACAGGAATCAGGAATAGAAGCTCTTTTCAACACTAGAGAGGTTGTTGGTAGGGAGAAACCTCATACAGCTGTGAAGAATCAATCATCATTTTATCTATGTAGGTATTTCATCCACAATCACCATGAAGGCATCTGAATAATACACTGAACTAAGGGCTATCATCTTCATCTATAATTGTCTCCCATAGGATTTGTGTTTCTTCTGTGAGGGAAATGGGATCAAGGTTTTAACCTGGCTATACAGTGTAAAACTTAACAGAATATAATAGAAATTTATAGACTTTAATAGACTTTTTTTTTCCTCAGGAAAAAAAAATATGCCTTCAGGCTGAAAGCACAAAGGCACAAAACTCTGCAATAGGACAAGCTATACATAGTTAATGTTAAACAAATATCATGGAAAGGGAGAGTACTTGTGACTGCCTGCTGTGGTTGAAATATGAAATAGTTGATTAACTTTAGAAAAAGATCAATTTTGAAGTCTCTAATGAGTGAGTGCCAGGGTCCTCTGTGAAGGTCTTATTTCTTACAAGGCACTAATTCAATTTCCTCTTCTGATTCAGTTATTATTAGCTACATCTCCCAATTAACAAATATAACTGATTGCTTAACCACATGTCCTGTGGACCCATTTAAGGTCCTTAGAATATTTATTAAATTCTGTTGACCATTCAAAGTCAGGGCTTGTCATTTGGAAACTTGACTGGGATTTAACCACCGTGAATATTGCATTTAGCCCAGAAGACACCGCGATGCACAGACATTCACATCTCTGCTGAAAGTCAGTCCAGCAGCCATGAGACAGTCAACAACAAAACTCTGCCTCTCACACTCGCAGTTCTTACCCTTGTAGCCGCTCTGGGAAGTCGTGTTCGTGGCTTATGGGGGAAGCTGCCTGATGGATGGCTTGAGATATTAGAGCGGGGAGGTGAATCTGAGTGCACACTCCTTGGGAACCAGTGCAGTTTATGGGTGATGTGCAGTCTGGAGTAAGAGGGCTGTGCCACTTGAAACGGATGCTACCTCACGGTCACTAAATTCTGCCCTAGGAAACACCTATTGGAGCTGCCAGTTCCCAAGGCTCTGGCTGACTCCAAACTGGTTAGGGTTGCAGTCCCCTGGGCTGGCACAGATAGAAGAAACTGCCTTCTTAAAAGGAAGAAAAAAAGAAGAAAAAAGAAAGAATTAAATACGCAGCAGTATTTCAGAGTCCCAAAAGGTTCCCTTAAGCTTGATCACCGGAGAACCGATACTCTCAGTGTTTCTGGGCAAGCTGATAGAAATCTGGATAAACAAACAGATCAAAAGTGATGTTCCAGAGGAGACAAGTCCCTGAAAGTATTTTCTGCTTCATAGCATTGCCACCTCCATCTTAGCCAGGACGAACCAAAGCCAGCTGTCTTTCATCCAGACACTGATGGGTCCCAGGCATTGGACCCAGGACTGTGATTGATATAAAAAAAATACAGAGCTAAGCATCATCCATATATTTACGGGTACTTCAACCCATAATAGCCTTATATAAATATTGAAAAGAACAAAGGCAGCGTAAGTGACATAAGAGAGCTGGGGCTGGGAATGAATCTGCATTTTTTTTTTTCTCTCACTCTCCCAAGAAGAACTGGCCTCCTACAGATCAGTCACAATCTGGTCCTAAGCCTGCTATAACTGTTACAGTCTGGATATAATTCAGTCCAAATGCTAACATTTGTATTAGTGGGTTTCATGTTTCACCCTGAAAAATTAAACATGGCTAAATGGCCTAGGAAAGGTGGCAGTGATATTCAGCAAATGGCTTACTCAGCTCTAATCCCCCATGCAGTCATTTGTAGGGCAACAGAGATTTACCATGATTAAGATATTTGCTAAGGATAATATCCCTTTTATTACTGCCTGTTTTCAGAGACACTGGCTTAAATACAACTCAGTAGAGAGAAACCAAGGAGGGAACAGCTGCAGGCTTTTCTAGACACCTTTTTAAAGGTCACTATATGACATGATTATAACATAGCTAAAACAATTAGGGGAAAACAATTATAAATGTTTCCAATGGAAAAATCGGCTTTCTCAGACAGTGAAGTGAACAAGAAGACCCCTTGTATTGGGTTTACGTGGCAAGGTTTTGGTAGCAGAGGGGGCTACAGGGGTGGCTTCTGTGAGGAGCTGCTGGAAGCTTCCCCTGTGTCCAGTAGAGCCAATGCCAGCCGGCTCCAAGACGGACCCACTGCTGGCCAAGGCTGAGCCCATCAGTGATGGTGGTAGCACCTCTGAGATAACATAGTTAAGAAGGTGGAAAAAAAATTCCTGGGCAACTGCAGCCAGAGAGAGGAGTGAGAATATGTGAGAGGCACAACCCTGCAGACACCAAGGTCAGTGCAGAAGGAGGGGGAGGAGGTGCTCCAGGTGCCAGAGCAGAGATTCCCCTGCAGTCCGTGGGGAAGACCATGGTAAGGCAGGCTGTGCGCCTGCAGCCCGTAGAGGTCCATGGTGGAGCAGATATCCACCTGCAGCCCCTGGAGGACCCCACACCGGAGCAGGGGGATGCCTGAAGGAGGCTGGAACCCTATGGGAAGCCCGCGCTGGAGCAGGCTCCTGGCAGGAGCTGTGGCCCTGTGGAGAGAGGAGCCCAGGCTGGAGCAGGTTTGCTGGCAGGACTTGTGACCCCACGGGGGACCCACACTGGAGCAGTCTGCTCCTGAAGGACTGCACCCCATGGAAGTGCTGGAGCAGTTGGTGGGAAGGACTCATGTTGGAGAAGTTTGTGGAGGACTGTCTGCTGTGGGAGGGACCCCACACTGGAGCAGGGTCAGAGTGTGAGGAGTCCTCCCCCTGCGGAGGAAGGAGCGGCAGAGACAACTTGTGATGAACTGACTGCAGCCCCCATTCCCGTCCCTCTGTGCCAATGGAGGGGAGGAGGTAGGGAACTCGGGAGTGAAGTTGAGCGCGGGAAGAAGGGAGGGGTAGAGGGAAGGTGTTTTAAGATTTAATTTTTATTTCTCATTACCTTACTCTGATTTGATTGGTAATAAATTAAACTAATTTCCCCAAGTCGAGTCTGTTTTGCCGATGATGGTAACTGGTGAATGATCTCTCCCTGTCCTTATCTCAACCCAGGAGCCTTTTCGTTATATTTTCTCTCCCCTGTCCAGCTGACGAGGGGAGTGACAGAGCAGCTTTGGTGGGCACCTGGCGTCCAGACAGGGTCAGCCCAGCACACCCTTTGTAATTACAGTATATCTACAAGAATATTAAAGTATTGACCTGTAGTAAATACATTTAACCAGTGTCTTAAGAACATTTTCACCTATGGTCCATGACAATTTTCTGAATGATAATGATAGGGAAGCTCAAAACTAAATGTCATTTGGCTCAATCTCTGCAAGACCTTAGAGATAAAAGCTCCTAAAAAGATTTTGTGTCTAACAAACTGATGGAATGCATTAATGCCAGAGGCCTACCTTGCCTAAAATTATATTTTTCAACAGAACTTGTGGAAAAATTTATGAAATTTTGCTAATTAAAGTATGCATACTTCACATAATCAGTGCATAATAGTTGACCCTATTTCCCAGATCAAAGAGCTGGAAATATATGTAAAGAGAAATCTGAAATCTGTCTTCCTCACAAAATCCGAAAGGATTTAAATCTTAGAATTGGGGATCTGAGCAAAGAAAGATTTTGTAGGAAATAGAAATGTTTTTTCCCGCTTTCTTATCAGGTCAGGATTGTTTCCCATAGCAGATTTATCTAGTTTATAACCGCTAAATTAATGAGACTGCACCCAAGATGACACTTCAGAACCGAACTGCACTCCATGTTAGCCAATAACTTCTCTTTAGCCCAATTTTTGCCTTGCTCACCTTCATCCCAGCTTTGTTAGCCATTCCACTGCATACCACCCAAAACAAAGAACACTTCTTGCCCTGAAGTTCATAATTCTTCATTATATCCAGCCATTCCACCAACACCTATTTTGCTTTAACTGATAAATGAATGTGTTCAACTATTGGATGGTGGTTAGTGTTGGTCTGTGAAAAAGGGCATAGGGACAATTCACTTTCTCACCCAGCCACTCTCTCCAGAATTGGGTTAATGGGAGACACATCTGTGCCACTCTTCCTACCTACAACTCTTACTGCACCTATCAGATGCGGACTGGATGCAATGTTGAACAGCTGAGATGCACAGCGGGCCAGCTGGCTCGAGTGGAATATGCAACCTTTTAGTCACAAGTTAAAATTCAACAAACTTTTATGGACACTGGAAGTCATCATCAAATAATAAAGAATGATGATCTCACACGTGGTGAGATTTTGCTCATTTCAGCACATGTCTAGGCAGAATACTTACATTGCAAAAGTCACCACATATAGCAATTTTTTGTGTCAACCTAAAGAGAAAAGCCAAAATAAAGGTTAACCATGGAAATATGAACTCATTACTATGGACGTAGTCACTCCAGACCATAATTCACAGAGTCACAGAGGACAGAAGGCACCTCTGGAGACTGTCTAGGCCACCCCCCATGGTCATACCAGAGTCAACTAGAGCAGCAGGTTGCTGAGGGCCTTGTCCATTCAAGTTTTTAACACCTCCAAGGACTGACACTCCACAACTTGCTTGGGCAACCTGTTCCGGTGATCCTGTTAATCATGTGAGAGATGAGTCCAGTGAGTACCTGCTACTGTCTCTTCCGGGGGAATTAGGAAGATGAGTCTCCAAGACAGGAAACCTATTAAACACGAGGACAGACACCTCTAAGCAGCATCCTTGAACAAGAGTGCCTGTGCAACAGGACTGCCCATGAACAGCTCATCTTGGAGATACCGATCCAGTACCCTTCCTTGTAACCTGTGCCCCTTGGTTTTATGTATTTTTATTTTCCCCCATAATCAGCTAATTCCCAGGACCTTCTGTAAGATATAGAGAATTTTTCATAGTGCATGTAGATCTAAGTCCATCCTCCCAAAATTAGAACAGACAAGTACATCTCAAAGCAGACAGAGCAAAGGTGACTTGGACAGCTTTCATTGACTCCTACACTCTTCTGTGAAGAAGCTAATTGGACTAAAAAGATATTTTCCAGTCAGTGCTTCCCTTCAAACCTTTTCCCCACGTGCCTATTCCTGTGTTTGTACATATACTTACTTTTCATTTCAAGCAAGCATTTTTTATCTGAGTTTTGCGTCCTCTTTTACACTTTGGAAGATACAAGCAGATTCTGGTCTCCAAGTCCCCGAATGCAAATAAGTCAACATAGATCAGAAATTCCTCACTGTGGCAAATGCCTACGCTTTAGACCAGTGCACATTGCCACAGTTGCTTGCTTTTGTTTTCTTCCAATTTCCTTTCACTTATGACATGCATCTCATATCCTGAGTTCCAGAGCTTCCTCCTCATCCACGTGAACCTGCTACTAATGAGAACTTTGCGTTCATCTCAGGATTTGAATAAATCCATATCAATCAAGTCAGCATTCCCTTAGGCAGGATTGGGTGGAGGAAATTTTTCCAGGACAGAAAAGGTCTCCAGAGTCCTCAAGTACAGCCTTTCCTCTGACTCCCCCAGAAGCACTTAAGCTGTGGGCTACCTGGTCGTTCCCTCATTTCAACAGCCACTATCTAAAAAGTATTGTCCCCTTTAATTTGGAGCATAAAAAAGTGAGAATGTCACAAATTCATACATTTGCACAGAAATATCTTTTAACATTATTTCAGTTCAATTTTCCCTTGAGAAACTTTTTGTGAAGACGCTGTAATTTAACTTTTAAAAATTGAAGTTTGCTACCCTCAATGGCATGGAGTGCACCGCTTACTTCTGCAGAAGCTAATCTGAAACTCTGAAAGATACAGCCCTGATGACAGTCCAGAGTTATATCAAACAGGCAGTTTGCCAACTTCAGAGGTACCCTGAAAACTCAAGAGTGCCAAATTTTGGAGGTCTGAAACCATTTCAACAAGGCAGAAGATTGTTCTTTGCAAATGACCTTGTCAGATTCCTTTAAAATTACGCTCCTGATGCAGCCATCCAATTTGCAATGTTTAAAAGGCGCCTTTCCCCACTGTCACTTTCATTAGTCTGAAGTAGTTGTCTTTTTATATTCTGCTGTGAAAAGGCTGGCAGTGCTGCAAATTAACTGCTACATTTCATTTCCAAAGTAGAGTTCAGATGCACCTAGTTGCACTTTCCTGTTGGACAAACAGAGGTATATGGTTATCTAAGGAGGAAAAAGGGAACAATATCAAAATATATACACTGGACTGTGAGATGAGAGTTAACCAAAACACTTGGGAGCCCGGGACAAATTTAATTTTCATCCTACTTCTTCCATTAATGAATTTGGGCCGATTTTCTGAAGCAGCTGTAACTTACTGGTGTTCTGCTGCCTAAGCCTCTGCTTTACCATTTATTAGTCCTCATTCCAAGGACCTGAGAACCTGCTGGCTAAATTTCAGTGAAATTTGTCAGAAACATTGAAATGACAAATGTAGTTACATCCCTATACATCTTATTAGAACCGGTAGCCAATTACAAAAGAGAGCCAAATCAGTGCCAAAGGTGGTTGTAATTGTTGCACTGTCCCACCAGCCAACCAGCATGGGCGTAATACCTGGCCGATTAGCATGGATATAAATCTGGACTAGCTACGCCACAGGAGGCAGCATAGGAAGCATGGTGAAAACCTTGGATACTGCAATGAAAAGATGGGAGGGATGCACTAAGGAAAAAATTACTCGAATGTGTAAGCAAAAAGATTTCATTAGCACCACTCCTCACGGTACTTTTGTTCTTCTCTTCCAGTGGTGGTGTATATCTGTAGTAATGCTGCTTAAAGCTATTATTAAAATAGCTGAAAGGGAGAATTTAGTCTTACATCATTAAAACAGTTCTCCAAATGTTAAAATAATGGTGACAATAATTCTGACACAAGAACATTAAAAGGATACCCAACTGATATTTTTACATGTAATCCATGGGGTTGCCTAGAGCATAAAATATGGGAAAATGAGGCCTACTAGATTAAAAGCTAGTTCACTACTGTCCTAAATAATTAAACGCACAGTGTTCCCTCAATGGCTTTGCCTGAGAAGAAAAAATGTAGCTGGGAGAAATACAGTTGCCAAATCTCCCAAATGCATCATGGATGCTTTCAATGTCCCAGTTCCTGGAGACACGATTAGGTGACAACCCCCAGTGCCTTCTAAGTAGTCAGAAAAATATGTGTGGAACCGAGAAGAGCTTGATGCACCATTAGTATGATGAAAAGCTGAAAATATCAGGAGAGACCTGCTTTTAAAATGTATAATTAATTCAAAAACCAAACGTAGGACTGATATTGAAAAAATATTGAAGAAATCCACAGTATTGGAAAGAGGGCATTACCATGGCTCTACCCCAGAGAAGATTTACTTTTCTCTGCTTTCTTTTCCAAGAGACATTTATTTGGGGAAAGCAATTGATCTATATTTTCTGTCTTGAATAAGTCCATATACAGGACCCCCTGCAGAAATACTGTATAAATTTACCTCCCTGTTCTGTGAGGCCTACACGCATGGTTTAAACTGTGGATTCAATATAACAGATCTAAACTTTCACAGAAGTAAGCCTTTGAAGCATCTCAATTTCGTTTATAAGCATATTATTCCTGGGACATGCTTTTCTTCTCACAATTCTTCGCCAGTATGCCAGAAAATCTTGAAATCTATCGTTCAGAGCTGGCAAACCTCTACCATAGAAGGACTGTGTTGAGATTCAGATTTATGGGTTTCATTTTTAAAAACTTGGTTTCCTTGTGTTTATTCTGGATAATTGCCCAAGGACACCCCCTTGCTTTTCTGGGGAGAAGGCTCCCAGATCACTTTGTCTCTTCCAGCAGCCAAAGCCATTCATGACACCTGAAGCACCATCCCCAACACAGCCTCCATCATCAGCACAGAAACATATCATTTGTGCCCACAACGCCTAAGGATGGGCTGGATCTCCTGAAGTACGTGAGGGCAAAGGCTCCCAGTTCCTTCTGGCAGGGCTATTGACTCACCTGTCCCAGCACAGAAAGACTGCTCTGTATCCCTTCCTTGTCCTTCGCTGAAAATTCGTGGCTTAAAAGGTTTTTTTACCCTTGTTTTCTTCCTAGGACCCCACAGAAAATTCAAATGCCAATGGACGATGGGGATCTATAAAAGTCACAACTCTCTGATTTATACAATTTAGGCAGATTTCAGAATTTCTCTTTTTTAGTGGTTCAGTTCACATCTGGATACTGGAGACCTGATCCAGCAAAGGGAATCTTTCCACTTACATCAGCAGGAAGCACCTTGCTCTTTGCTGGCTCCTTATTATGTCAATCAGGGGTGACTGATGAGGTTTGAAAGAAAACTAGGATTTTTTTTTTTTTTAACTCCCCCAGGCCAGCAGCGGTTTCCTTCTCCTTGGGGGCAGGGGCTGACAACAGTCTCTGCATTTGCTGACAATGAAATCACGCGTTCCTCTTAATCCCGCTCCTGACAGCCAAGTGATTAGTGTGCTACAGAGATAGGGCTATTTGACAGCGCCTGAAAATCTCTGTGCGTCAACGGCTTAAAACAATATTAATTGTTAGCATTAAAGTTTCTCTGACCCCTATCACGGGCTGATGGATCTGTCCTCTGTTATTTATAGCGTTCCTTTATTTACACCTTTTCATCGCCACAGCGTTTGCTGCCTGAGGTTTTATTGCCCTTATAAATTTCCACTCCCTGCACCACCTTAACAGTTTTGAAATAATACAGATAAGCAAGAGCAAGCTGATGAATGCAGGAGGTAAAAGGCTTATTCTGCTCCCTCGGTGGCTGGGCCAGAAGGATGTGCCCATTTAACAGCCCTCACTCCATCGTGCTTCTTTGGAAAGCCTGGCCCACCAAAAAGCAATGCAGCAAAAAATACAATGAACTTCTCCTGCCACCAATAAACCTGTCTTACAAAGGAGATGAATGCTTTTCTGAAAGGGTTGATAACTACTGAATTACCAATCTATCCCAGCACTAAAATCAATCACCAGCATTAAAGGGACCAGGAATACATTTACATCCCTCTTTGCTCTTGTCTGAAATTTCCACAAAAGCTCTGTTCTTTCCATAGCCCTCTGCTCTTGCTCACAGCATTTTGCAAATTCTGCCTAGGGAGTGAAAGCCTTGAGGATGTGTGATGAGACCAGGCTTTTCATGCCATGTTCACTGAATTTAACAGAAAAGGTGTAATCCTCAGCCTAGCAAAGTCAATGGCAAAGCCCACAGTAGACTCAATATTGAAGGAATGGATTGTAGGGAAATTAAAAGGTGAACAAGATGCATTCACTGCAAGCCTAGGCAGTCCTTCCAAAATGTTCTTTCCATACTTTTCATCCAATCCAACTGAAATCTGATGAGCAGACCTGACCAATTCCCCAAGAGACATAAGGCAGCTTCACATTCACCAGCAACTGGGAACCGCCAACCCAGAGGATGACTCTTTGCAGTTCTCTGATAGCTGGAAAAGCTCTGCCACAAGTAATGCTACTCGGCTGTTTGGACAGGTTTTGAAGTACCACTACAAAAAAAAAATCACACATCTTCACCAAAAGGCAGACACTCCTGGGACACAGTATGGCAGCTCCATCGCTATATGATAGAGGGTGCAAACTTGAAGATGACATTTTTACCAGAAGATGATCTAATTAGAATTTCTTCCTAGCTGATTTTAAAATTCAGTTGCTTTCTAATTAAAATTGTCTAGGGCTGTTAAGAAAAATAAAGTTATCTGAGCAAGATTTTGGCAAGGACATCAGGATGGGCATTCCCATGTTTGAAAAAAAGTCATTGACATATCACAAGAATTAGCTGGGCCTCTTAGATTAGAATTAAATCTATGGTGGAGAGAATGACTGCCTGCTCTCTTCAAAACATGTCTCCAGGTCGAATCTCAGCACAAAAGTTTCCCCATATATCAAAGCTATAGGTTCTGAACCAGAACAAAGTGACCTTCCCCACCCCCTTTCCTCCTCCTACCCCCACACAAACTTTTGGCACTTCACTCTTTGCCAACAAACGCAGGTCTCCTTCCCAGATACACTTCTCAGAGCCTTGATGTGCCTTTCACAAATATGTTTTTGTATTGTTACAGAGGGATTTGAGCTGCAATTGGAGCCCAGGTCACAATCCAGGCTTTCTGAAACTTCAAAGGTTTTAGGCTTAAGTTTGTGAATAGAAGGGAGAGCAGCAAAGTGTGGATTTACATTTTGTTACATCGCTGGGATGATTAATACGGGGAGGCTTCACACCCACCAGCCTCCAATTATCACATCCAGCTGTTCCACATAGCATTTTAAAATTAAATAAAAGTAATAAAAAAAACCAAACAAACACTGGATGGAGATCATCTCTCACAGAATCCTTGATGTCCTAAGCTAAAGTAGCAACTGCTTGATAGGAAAGAGGGAAAATATCACTACAGCATTACAGGAGGCTGCAGCTCAGGCTATTCAGAGCTGAGAAGGGGACGGTGCATCCAGGACAGCACGGCAATGGCAGAAGAGGAGACAAGAGAAAGGCATTACATGGGGGACTCATGCGGGAAGCCACATAAGCAAGGTAGGAGCCCTCTCCTTTCTCGACAGCACTGCCAGCAAATGGCCACTCAGACACCACATCTCATCCTAAGTAATCCCTTTGCAGAGACTTATGTCCCCATTTTCTTCAGGAGCATTGGCACTTTTGAAATAACAAAGCCAAAAAAATCACCAAACAACCAAAAAGCCACCGTGGGCAAACAGATGCTGTGCAGGGGCAAATTGATCCCTGCTTGTACAATGCCCCGAGCAGCAACCAACCCCAGTAAAATCAGCTGCAATGGTATTGCTGGGGTGCAGAGAGGTGAAGTTATTTCTTCAGCATGACTCTGGCAGCCCCACCGATCCTGTTCTCAGCCAGGCTTAGACCACGCAGCCCCTACAGAAAGTCTGGCACGCAGAGCAAATATTTCCTAGCTTACAATAACACACGATCTTACACAGTTCTCTGTCTCTGAAGTGAGGGGGATGAACAAACATCGAATTGTTTGGATAATATTGGTGAATCCAGATTTCAGTTAGAGGGAATTCATGTTAGACCAATTAAATAGTATGTCAATTTGCTCTAATTATATGTTCCTGCAGCCTACCCGGTAATTATCCTTAATGGGTCTAAATCAAATCAGCATGTTACCTGAGAAATAATTGGATTTATGTGCAATTTTTTAATGATTCTCAAAGGTATCCTGGAGATTGAAGTCCTCTGTGTGTTCAGGGCTTGATCCTAGGCTTCAGTGTGCTTTGGGTGTGGATCTCGGACTACATTGGCCCTGATAAATGAAATGTGCCAGTCCTCTGGCACTGAGGCCAGCTGGCATGGGACAGCCCACAGCCATTCTCATCAACTTTTTTAGCCTCTAAAACAGGGTGGCTGTATCCAGACTTCCTACTGGAAACCATCTCCGGACAGTGCTGAATGCCAGGCTACATCTATACTAGCAGAGAACAACTCCAGGTTTCACTGCTACAGCAACATGTCCCAACCTTGACCTGCAGGGACCCTCTGGGGGTTCTCTGTTGAGGCTGTCGATAGCAGGATGATTTGCAGAAGCACAAGTTTAGAAGCACAAGTCATAGCTGTGCTCTGCTGAGACCTGTACCGTGCTTTTGAACACCTTCCCAAAGGTTGGTGCATATTAGAAACAAAGGCCCACACGCTATGGGAAAAGAAAAGCTAAGCCTCTATATGCTTTGATGAACCTTGGCCCTCAAATCACATAGCAGCAATAAGTAAGTCTCACTTTCCCCAAACTGAGACAGAATAGAGCATTTTACTGATGATGTCTGATCTCCTTAAGCATTCTGTATCTTAAAATTAAAAGTGTACACACACATAGTATATTTATTTATTTACAGGCACAGGTAATACTCAGGACTGCCAAACATCTGACATTTGAAAAGAGTCCTACGCACACACCTGAGTCCTGTACGCACAAGATGACTGTCCACTGAACCCCAGACCCATCCATTGGGTCAGAGGGGACCATGATTAGTACAAGACTTCCCCAAAGCACACAAGCCATTGAATTTCTCACTGCTTCTAGTTAGCAAGCACTTCTCTGAAATACTTCTTTGAATTTCTGGAGGAGGTGAACCACAACGCTTCAGTACCAAACCTCTGCACAAGTCTTCCCAGCTTCCAGCGAAAGCAGTCTCAGAGCGGTTAGTACAGCAGAGATCGCTCTGATTGCCCTGCTCCCTGGAGCCCCACCATTTGGAAAATCTGGGGCTTTCAGTTTCAGCGTGATTTACTGTCCTCCATCTCCTTGAAATTCTGCCCATGAGAAACCAAAATAGCACCTTGCCTTGTGAGTGAATCCCATACAGCCAGTGAGCATCGAAACCACTAGATTTCAAACGCAACATAATGTCAGAGAGGCATAACTGCAGTGACAGTGGCTGGAGGGGATGACTGCACCATCTAGTTGTTCTTCGGCAAAGATGCAAGTAAATGCCACTAACTTCAGTTTTGCTTTCTTTCAAGGAAGTCTTTCTTTTTAGATAACTACCTCTATTCAGAGGTCTTTTGAGGCTTCAGCATGACTCTGAAAGTGGGAGGGCTTGGGCATCCTGATTTTATGTTAAAGATGTCCTGTCCAAACTCTGCAGGCCACTTCCCAAAGCACTTCTCATACCTGTATACAGGAAAACTCGCACTCATTCTATCTAGGCAGGCACTTAACCAAGCCACCTACTTCAGTAGCATGGTCACATCAGACTCCCTTAATAGGCAAAGGAAAGAAACAGATGTCTCTAGAGGACAATTCAGACCTTAAATGGCTTCTTATTAAAGTACTTCTGTCATATCTACTGCTAAGAAGGTCAAATTCAGGAACAGAAACATAGCCCAGAAAATTGCATTTGTCTTTTGAAAAAGTTATGGATCAAACCATGTGCCAGGCAGGGAGCTCTGGACAAGGACTCTCTGGTGCTCTTTGGTTACAATTATGTGTGCTCAGACTTTCTGGAGCAGATCAACACTTCATAGGACCACAGCTTTTGGGGTCAACTCTTACACATGAAGGCCTTGCACTGGATTCATTTACAGCTCATAAACAATACTCAAATACTCAATAACCCAAAAAGCCAATCAAAATTTCCAATGGTCCTGTATTTTTTCATTCTGTGGATCCATTTCTTCATTAACCTTCTTTCTACAGCAGAGTGAAAAGTCTTACTGAACAGTTGCTGAACTCACACAAGCACTAGATTCTGTTTCTGAGACTGAAAATTAACGTCTTGAATCATCAAGGAAAGGTTGACCATGTCCTGGTGTCTCCATGCAAGGCTAATCCTCACATATTTCAAACCCTGTTATTAATCCAGCGGGTTGTGATTAAAAGTTTGCCCAGTGACTAAGAAACAATAGTTTGTGTCAGGTTACCTTGCTTCACCCTGTAAAATTGGAGCTGCCTGAAAACTGTCTTGGGGAAATGTTTTCAAGCAACTTCCCCTGCTCTTTTTCAGGAAAATCACTTACCCAGCACACATGCAAACTCCTCCTTTGCTAGCATATCTGTAATTAGCAAAGAATGCCAAGCCATAAATATTTATGCACAGATGGGATCCTGAAGTACCTTCAGAAGCTCAGCACAGGCCTCAATAGTCAGATTTCTCAAGCAAGCTTTGATACAAAACCTGCAGGTTCAGGAGGACTTGTCAGAACACCCTGCTCATCACCCCTCTCTCAGGGATGCATTTCTCACCCAACAAGGGATGTTAAAATCACTCGCGAAAACCCCACAAAAAATGCCTGTGCTACATTACCTACTTTTCATTTGAATTCTTCACAGATCTTGCCAGATCCCTTCACCTCATTAGCACAGGTCTCTGCTTGCTGGGGCAAAAAGTCGCCTTCTGTGCAGCTGACAGAGTCTGAATGTTTCTGGTTTTGTTTCAAACCTTTTCTGAAATCAGGTATGTTTTTCTTGCCTGTGCAATTTTTTTTTTATTTCTTCTCCCAAAATTTTGCTGATGTGATGCTGGAACCATGGCAGTTATGTCATCTAAAAAGCCTGGGATTAGGATGGTCTGAAATGCCATGTCCAGACTATTAATTCAAATAGAGTCAGGACCTGTTCTCTGGCTGAAATCGGTAGGCACAGTTTGGCCACCATCAAACCCTATCCGTCTCCAAACGACTGTGTCTCCTTCCAAAGTGCTGATGGAGAACGGTGCCCAGGCTGTGCTAACTCCCCTGGTGGGGCCAGGAATTGGCCAAGAGGGTGTTGGTTGTCCTGGGCCAAAGCCACACCAGGCTCGCTCCTCTGCAGCACACACGATTGCAATCCCAATATCCAGGCACTGGCCCCATTTAATTTAAACACAGCTAATGAGATCACGCAAAACACAGGTTAACATTTCCCAGCCTGATCTGGGAGCAGTTAAAAGCTGGCTTATATATGGCATGGTGTGGGTAGGTGAGCTTCCCATTGCACCACTGTCTTCAGTGCCTGCCTTAAGCACCCAGGTCTGAAGTCTTTGCCCACGCAAAGAGCTCCTGCTCCCTCTGGAGGGGCAGGCAGAGAGGGGATGAGTCCCAGTATCCCATCAGGACAGAAGGACGGCTGCAGACAGGAGCAGAAGCAGCCCACCCACCGCCGACAGCGTGAGCTCAGCGTTGGCAAAGGCTTTCGCTGGCACCTGCAAAAACAATCTGCAACTGGGGCTGCCAGCAAGGAGGAAGGAGCTGGAGCAGCAGCATCCCAGCAAGGCAGCAAGCAAGGGGAGAGGGGAAATGCTCTGCACCCAGGGGGTTATGTGACGCTGACAATAAAGGGGGAAGGGAATAAAAAGTCTTAGGAGGCCTCTCTGGCAAGTATTAAGTACGAAAACGCTCTGGTCTCACAAGAACAAACAGATTGGATAGCGAAATACTTACTTGGCCTGCACTTGTACCACACGATGAGGTATTTGCCGGTTCCAGGACACGGATCTGTGCCAAACAGCCGGCTATTGACGAGAAACTGGCAGCTCCGCCTGTCCTGGCACTCGTCCAGCATCTTCTGCAGCCGGGGATGCACACAAGAAACAGAGAAACAAAAGCACTTCAGTATCTCCACCAAAGGGATCGTCAAATGGAGACAAGCTGGAGAATGGCAAGGCCATCCTTGCCTCCTCAACTGGCCCTGGCACAGGGCAGGCCATGGTGCTCAATGCAGTGGGTACCGCAGGAGCCATGGACTAGGAGAGGACTAATTTCTTTCCCTTTCATGCATGCAAAAGCAGGGATTTGCACTGGGACAGTCACAGAGATGTTGAAACTTTTGCATGCAATTTAATCATAGTATAAGGCAGTACTGTCCCAGGAACAGCAGCTTTGAGGACATGGATCAGCCTTGACACTTAAAAGCAGAGACCCAAACTCTGCCACCACCATTCTGCTTTCTCTGGAGATGCACAATCATTCGGATTTCTCTGGAGATGCACAATTTCAACTGCAGCTTTCAAGAGAGCTCTTGTCTCAGTTACATAAAAGCTTTGGCAATTGCTGGTATTCCAATAATTAGTAGTTGTGGTGGGAACACTGTTATAGAGCCAACTTAGTTTTTAATAGGGCTCACTCCTCTTCCCCCATGACTATCACATTCCTTTTAGCTAAACTCAGCAAGGGCCTGCGAGTCGGAGGGTCCTCCCACCCCCAGCATTTTGGGTCCTATCCCCTTTTGTGCACTGCTTTTCCTCTAGCGCTTGCTCCCCACCTCCCCATTCATACCACTCATAAAAACTCCATCTCAGAACCCACAGGGGCAAGACATTCTGTCTTTTGCTAGAAAATAGCTTCATTAAGGAAGATTAATGATTTCTTTTAACCCTATGATCCTCTAAAGCAGTAGTGGGGGGAGAGAATATTATTAAGTGGAGCAATAATTAAGTTTTAAATTCAGCTGGATGGCTTAGGTGGTATTTATGTACTCCTGTAGAGCCCCTAAAGCGCTAAAATTACCATAATGTTTGCCTGACACACATGAACCTGTCAGAGCATTTTGAGACCACAGAGCGAGGTAATCCACCAGCCTCGCTAAGTCCCTGCGATACAGAGCTGTGAATTCCAGTCCCAAAACAATTAATTTTCACTTGCAAGGAGGCACTGGAAAATCCTTTCTCAGAAATTCCCCTAGAATCCCCCGGTCTGTTTTATCTTCTCCCTGCTCCCTTTTCTTACACCCACCTCGATATTTGGGCTTTCCCACAATCTTATCCCTGTGCCATTAACATAAAGGCTGTTCCTTCTCTACCGTGTACCACCCAAACCAATTTTCTCTCTGCCTCAGTGACTACTCTCTATTTTTGAGTTTTCCCTGGACATACTATATATAATCTTTAGCATTATAACTCTGAATGTCACCCTCCGAACAACAGGAACAACAGCTGTTCCAGTTTCAAGTGCAATTTGAAACTGCCTCATTTGCAGTTGCTCATAACTTCCTAAAGTTTTCACCTTTTGGGCTGACACATGCAAGAATTCATGCCTGCCTCAAGCCTGACCTTTATTTTAAAGTTCAAACTAAGACAATTCAGGCCTTTTCTAGCAAGCAGAGAACATATGCTGCTGTTTTCCACTTACAACGGTAATAAAATGCAGACACCTCATTTCAAAATACAGGGCTTAGGATGGAAAGGCTGAAAGGTGAACACTGAAGGAGGTGCCTGGGAGCGTTAGCCCAAACTTGACCGTCACGTTAAAACGCATAGAAACAGCATATTCTTTCCTCTAGGCTCATAAGGATTGACTGCTCACTCAGCATGTGAAATTTAATTTAATGCAAAATCCAATGAGTTGCAAAGGAATTTAAGCGAGGCTTAAATGTATCTACACAGATACATCTTTTGATCTCAAAAGGCAAAGAACAACTGGAACAACTCTTGAGTGCTTCACATATGGAGAGAAGTCGTCTCCAGTTCGCTGCAGATCTGAAAGGATTTGCTGGTACTGGACAGCCATGGCTGTGTTTACACCCAAGCAGTGCTAAGAATATGGAACAAAGGGAAAGAAGCAGCACCCCGAATGTTTCCTTTCCCACAAGGGAAGCTTTCTGCCCTCAAAGGCAGCAGACTCGGGTTTTGGTCAACAAACCTGCTCATAGCAGATGGGTGGGATTTTCAGAAGCCTTCAGCATTGCGTAATAGGTGCTACTAAAACCAGTGAGAAAACCACCCTGGGTTTCAGCAGAGACTGAGTTAGGCCAACAAGAAGCCTATTTGAAAACCTCAGCTTCAATGCCTAAGCAACACTCATTCATCTGTCCTTAGGCTCAGCACCAGGAGCGAAGGCAATTACAAACCTCAGAGAACGATGAACACGGGCAGCCTTCACATATTGCCGCTTTGTCTTGCTCTGCTCTAACTTTTGGCAGCTCTTGCTTACTGCATGTATTCCACATAAGTATAACCTCCTGAGTTTACTTCCTGCAGTATGCAAAGTAACACAGAGCCCTAGGGAGAAGTTTGTACCTAAATTAAGGAGCAAAAGTCATCCATGCCATTGTGAGACCATAGAAAAAGGGAAGTGTTCTTGAGGTTGAATATGCCTTTTACTAATTGGTTTTAGTGTTTAGCTACAGTTTCAACTTAATTTGATAACAGCCATGACTCTGAAGTTATTTCATGGGGGGAGAGAAATCAATATTTCCTTTTCATTCACGTAATTCTAATGTGCATTCCCCTGACAGGCAACGATTTTCCTGAAAATCTAAAAGATCATTAAGATTTCTGATTTCCTGCAGACTGTTTGAGTAAAGTCTTAGATGTAATGAAATATAACCATAAAGAGTAAACTAAAAAAATTTGTTCAATGCTCAGTGAAATACATCGGGAAAAATACAAAGAAAATTAGAAAAGGTTGACTGTGCCATGTTCTTGATTAAAAATAAAGAACAAAGATGCTACACCAGCCCTAACATTAACTAGAAAACGTGTGCATACAATTTTTACTTATGCTTGCATACACAGAAATCTTCCCCACTCCTTTCATCAGTATGTGCTATCCACCAGCATCTTCTTAAACACAGTGCAACACAGCGACTCTACAGAACATGAGTGACAAGATGATCCACTACAGGGACACTTTCCCTGCAGGTCCAGTGCATCTGGTGTTTACAGGGGGCCTTACAAACCAAGACCTTGGCTTTCTGGTCTTACTCTCAAAAATCATATTTCTAGGCAGTATCAGAGCTCCGGCAGACGTCAGATGTCATTTCTGAAGTATTTGCAGGTGATCAGCTAGATTGACACCAGGAAGGCTGTGAGTTTACTTGGTAGTGAGGGAATGTCCTGAGCTCACATGGCTTTTGCTTAGTGGCTGGAAAAACTTAGGCAATTCATTCTACATCTGCCTTGTTTTTCTGGCTGTCATTGTCAGCTGTAAAGGTGGGAAAACACAACCACAAAACCAAACAAAAAGAGGCCCACAAACAATCTGAACTTGTACAGAAATAGTAGTAGTCATGCAGAATCATCCCTAACCGGGATATATAATCAGCTGCTTAGGTCATTGCCATCAGGTAGACCCCTCACTAATGCAAAATAAAGTCGCATTGGATTAGATTATATTATAAAAATCACTCCAACTGAAGAAGGTGGAGGAGGAATTCCTGTCTGGCATGAAAGGGGAGGGAAGACACATTAATTGCATTGTGCCATTTTATAATTGCATTCCAGTGGTAAATCAAGCCTGAGGGCTGACAGCCAGTGCTCAGGAGGGAAGTTGCGGCAGTTTAAACCCATTCCATTCTCTGGTTCATGATTGAGCTAAGAAGCTGCAAGATTTAGAGGAGATAAGAGAGCAAGAAATGTGAATTCAAGTAAAACAAACACTAATCTAACCCCTCTGATTTATGCCCTGGATTAATCTCACTGCGGTGACCCAGGTCTTAAAGCAAGGGCAGCCTCAAGCTCAAAACCATGTCTTTCTAGTGGGCATTGCAGATGAAACACATTTCTCGTGCTCATTTTGTTGTGCTCATTAGCTAAGTAATTGCTTGTGCTCATTAGATAACAACCTTTTAAATCTGGAACTGGATGTGAGCTCTGCAAGAAGGCTGTCCTCAGCCATTCCCAAGGGTGCACTCATTTTTAGTCTGTCTCTTCAAATCACTCTTCAAGAAGCTCTTCCCCTGCACACTTAAAATAAACCACAACTGAGCTTAACACCCAAGGCAATTAAACTTATCTCAGTTCTTATTCCCTTGTAGTAGTTCATAGATTCAACACACTTAGGGTGAAACTTTGGACCCATAGAAGACAACGGTGAAACTCAATGGGAACTTGGATTTTGCCACAGGGCTGCTCTCTGTACAGCCTCCATCATCAAAGGAACATAAGGATGACTGCAGGGCATGTCAGTCATGCATGAAATTACACAGAGAAATTACACAGAGGAACCCCGCTAAATAATTGCCCAAATGGTATGTTGCTGAGGAGAATAACTCAGAGAGCAAACTGCATGAATGGATCAGAGCTGTGTGCAGTCAAATGAAGATGGGCAGAGATTTGTACTAAGAATTTTACACAAGAAGATACCAGTAATTTTAAAAAAAATATGATTAAGCATTTTTAGGTCAAATTCAGTCCAGGTATAGCCATTATGGTGGAGTTACACCAACACTTATATTGGTGCACGTCCATGAGTTTTGCAATGGGAAGAAGTAAATACAACAAACAAGGCAGGATGAATTCTCCCTACAAAGCCACGCAGCTCAATACATTCATAATGGCTTCATGTCACATTTCATTTGAATTTTGATACTCTTTTATATATCCCTGAATGTCGGTATTACTTTAAAACACACTGCAAACTTAGTGCTTTTAAGTTGCAAACTTATTTATGGGTCCTTTTTCCAATTATCTGAAGATTGCACGTTCATCTCTGTTCATTTGCACAAATTACTGAAGTCCATGCAGTAAGTGGATTTTCCAAGGATTGGCAACAGGGAAGGAAAGAGTACATGAGGAAGTGAAATCCTTGTTGATGGTTACCTGCCTACGGCTTCATCAAGCAACCTTCCCAGTCTGCTCCACTAGAAAGTAATTCAGCTTTGCCCAAATTACCGCATTCAATCTGTGCATCACATGAAGAAGAGATCAAAGGCCCTGAATCCTGACTGCCGATCTATGGCAGGCTTTAGTACCCTACTAGCTATCTCTTATCACTCTCCCATGGACCTTGCAACGCTCACAGCAGAGTCAGCAGGAGAGAACTATGCCCACGTGTTTGGTGACTAATATTAACACACCAGACTGTGAAATAAAGAGCTGAAAACTGGGCACACATTCCCTTTCCCAGCTCCACTACAGTAGTAAATGCCAGCAGGGCAGCAGGGCAGGCAGCAGTGGGGCTGGGATGTTAAAACCCAACAGCAAGATTCACCAGAGCTCCTCTGGCAGAACCTTGAAAGAGCCCAGAGATAGCAATTCACAAAGAGCAGGAACATGCTCAGCAAATAGAAGGACCCGATAAAAGCTGCATTACAAATATCGCCTAATTAACCATTACCTACATTTCCTAACAGTGGGAAACTTAATCTGTATGCGGGGTCAACTTCAAAGGGAGAGGGGGTCTAAGTTGAAGAAATACAAAAGGATGCATAATGAAAAGTCATGGGATTAAAGAAAGGGAAAGCTTAAAACACAAAGTGGAAAAAAATCATTGAGAGCAAACCATTACACTGTCAAGCAGGGTCTTAGTGGCAATGATGGAAGCCCCATGACTTGAAAAGTGTAAATTTAGAGTAAACAAAGCATTAGGAGGCTTACAGCTTGGGGAGCAGTCCTGCCTCATCAGGGAGACAGGCTGCACTGGCCACCTCTGCCTCCAGTGTCTTCTTCTGCAGGACATAATCACACTGCTCTGATGAGCTATTTCAGTCAAGCCAAAGATTTCAAAGATACAGCAATTCAGACATTATCTATGACCTCTGCATCAAGCAGTTCTTCTACTTGCAAATAATTAGCTGGGGGAGCTGCTTCCAGAGAGCTGTATTTCAGCCTGGGCAAGATTCATGAATGAAGCTGCACTGGTTCTGTGATTTTTAAGAGCAACTTCAGCACTGCAGTAACCTCTTCTGGACCCTGAACTCACTGCTCACCATCCTTTGCAAATTACTTAATATAGTCTGATGAAGAGTTGCCCGAACTGCTCTTTAATTCACTGACATTTCTGAGACTGAAACTTTCCTTGTTCAAACTGTCTTTAAGCTGTGGAGATCTTCTAATATGCAATAAGACAAACAGTGAGTTCTCCTCCCAGTGGTACTGATGACCATTATTCTTCCTTTCTATCATTTTCCTTCCTCTTTCCCCTTGACCATCATCATCTTACAGACATTCAGAGTCATGAGAAAGGACCGTTTCTCTAAGTTTATACAGCACCAATACAGTGGGACCCTAATTCCTGTTGAGGCCACATAGAGCTGTTACATCAGTGGGACCATACAAGATCCTGTGACTGAGCATGGCAGTAGCCACTGCCTACCAAGCCACAGTAGCCACAGTAGCCTACCAAGAAAGCTAGATCAGTTGAATCATTTTCTTCTGCTTTGTATTTTTCTCTCCCACAGTCTTAATCGAGAATACTTGGGGAAAATAAAACCCTTCCAAGAAACTATAGCACACACCTGCCTTCCAGCCCCATCATTTTGTGATCAACAACTGGTCCATACTTTGAGAGTCATGAAGCTACTGGAAAGTTTATCTCATGTTTCTGCCACCAAAGAGGTCAGCTCCCCTTTGCTTTCTGTCACATAAACCTTCCTGGTAGGTGCAAATAAAAAGGAGGGAATCCTGTGGTTAGCATGCAAGGAATCTGCTGCCCTTTGTATGGCTGCCTCATGCTGTTGGCTGATGATAGTTGAGCTGGTGGCAGCAAAGGTGTCCTGTATCTCACTTAAAGGACAAAAGGAAATACCACGTCACCAGCACTAGTGATTCTTGTCACCAACGACTGGTTGTCCAGGAGAGTGTTGAAAGAGACCCAGACCACAGGCCATGCCTACACTCCCTCCCCAAACTGGCTCATCTTTCTAACAAGACGCATGACTCCACAGCACCATCTAAGCGTACCTCGTCTTGAGGACACAAGGCACACGGTATAACATTGCCCTCTGAAGTGCAGCTTCCTGCAGATTTCAGTACATGCATCTGTTACGACAGAAGTTAGCCTACAATGTCTTCGATAAATATCTGGGAGCAGAAACATCATGGATAAGTGCCTCTCCAGGGCTTTTTATTTTCCTTCTAAATAAGCTTTGCTCCAGGGCTTTCTGTTTTCTTTCTAAATAAGCTGTGGTTTTACTTTTCTGAGAATTTACCAAAATGAGAATATTGCAGGTAATATCTGCTGTAAAGTGTAATCTAGTTTTCTGGTAATAAGCAATAATTTTAAGCCATCCTTTAAACATTCTCCTACACAGACCTTGAGTTGTTTACTGCTGAAAACGAGTGACATCAGGAATACTGATCCAGAAATGAGTGGCTGCGGAAAGCTTTATAAACTGGCCACTCCAAACCTCCTCCTCTTCAGCTGAGCAGCTTCCTTCAAACATACACATGCCTCCATGTATTTTTGCAGGCACAAATTGTGTATTGTGAGCTTGCCTAGGAGTGACTAGGTTTTTTACTAAAGGGATTCACTTATGAGTAGGCACTCATCATTAGGCAAGGCAGAACACTTAATAATCCTATTTGTCCTTTGTCCTCTGTGCCAACATTTATGTGTTCATACGAATAAACATACAGTGCTGCTGTATCTGTTTATCAGCTTCCTTATTTCCCCAGAGGCAAGACCTCATGAGATGTCCCCATGGCAGGGAAATGCAAATGTATGCAGTAGTGTGAGAGGTGAGAGAACCACAGCATAAGGGAGAGGCTAAAGCAGATGAGGATGGTCCCTAGCAGACCTCCTTGGAGTAAAAGGTGTCTCCAGATGTTCCTGTGTCTCCCCCTGCTGTGCAGCAATGTAATTTAGCTTCTCCATATTCACACTAAAAATTCAGACATTATGTAGATTAAAAATGGGCTTGACCAACCCTATCTGGGTGACAAGACATTACAGAGCAAAAGAAAAACTCCACTGTGAAAGCGCAATGCACCGACCTACCAAAAATATTCAAGCTCTCAAAAATATTAGGTTGCATGCCTAGACCAACTGCACCTGCACAATTGCTCCAAACAAGTACGGGTACCTGGGAGTTACAGGTCATCGCAATGACACCAACACATACAGGACTATGTTAACGCAGCTCTGCACCTTCAGGACCCAAGCTAGCATCCTGTATGATCCTGCTCTGGTGATATAGACCTTCTAGGGGGCACACAACTCATCTCTCTGCATAAATTATGCAGTGTGGGCAAACACCCTGTTACTTATTGCCTACCATTTTCAGTGGCATGACTTCAACATGCCTGAGGGTGGTGAAACATTGGAACAGGTTGCCCAGAGAGGTGGTAGATGCCCCATCCCTGGAAACATTCAAGGTCAGGTTGGACCTAAGAAACCTGATCTAGTTGAAGATGCTCTTGCTTATTGCAGGGGGGTTGGACTAGATGATCTTTAAAGGCGCCTTCCAACCCAAACTGTTCTATGATTCTATGATAAATGACCCTTAATATTCAAGAATTTACTTCTTTGCGTGAAAGATGAATAGATTTTGGTCCTACCAGCTGTTCTTCCTGACCTACAAGCAAAAAAAAGAGACGGTTCAACAACCATAAAACTCCTCTTCACAGACCTCCTCTGCCAAGGCAGGACAGTTTGCACTGCATGGGTCCCTTTTACCAGAGCCACCAAGGCTCCAGATGTTCCTCTTCTCTGTCCCCCATCCAGCCCTCCCAGCTGGGGTGAGGACACTGCTCTCCTTTACTTCCCAGTCAGGAATGCCCTCAGCAGGACACCACAAGGAAAGTACAGAAGAGCCAATACCAGAGCAGACTGTTAATTAACAGCACTAGTGCCCCAAATTAGCTTTTATTATTAAAGGATGAGTGGGAACTTTCTACACTTCTATCTTCAAAATATCTCAAAGATGCTTCACGAGTATAGCACAAATCTCTCTTTCCTTCCTGCCATATATCTAATGTGACTTGTGCTAAATCTGGGCTCCCCTATTGAACTGAGTGGAGTGGGGGGAGTGGGGCGAGCTGTTTAAAAAGCTAATAATGTCTGGCTTTCAACACAACTTTATTTTGTTGTTCTGATCTCTCCACATGCGTGTGACTTGATCTAAAAGTTAACGAGAGACCAAACACAGCAAAACTGAAATCCCAGTCTGAACGTCCAAATTCTTTGTGCATTTGGAAATCTCCCACTGAATCTGACATCATGGTGTTAGAATAACAGAAATGTGTAGTTTGGGGTCACTGCCTTAATGTCTCGGACACGCTCTCCCAAGTGGTCTGCATTTCATTTCAAACAAAAACAAGTGACTAAAGCAAGGGATCCTGGCAGCCAACCACATAAGGCTGGATTACAGTGGTTGTCTCAGTGTAATCAACCCTTTCTTTTCCCTTTTTAAGATGGAAACAATGTCTGAACTGGGCATTTACAGGGGAGAGAGCTTCTAAATGGGAATTAACTGTTACTCACAGGTAGTGTTTGCAGGGAATAGTATTAATAACTGTCCCTGACACTCCCTCCAGGCCACTCTCCAGAGACGCAGCAAATTTATACAGTCATGGCTTTGATTAGACACGGTGATTTTATATACATAATTTTGAAGGGTTTGGTTTGGCTGACTTTTTAAATTACTGACAATCGGAATACACATACAATTGGTCCTGCCTGTAGCGGCCATATAGTTGAGTTTCAAAACCACAAAAACACACGCAATTTTCTTGTCTACAGCTTTCCAATTTTCCTACATATACGCATTTCCTACCAGCGAGCTGCAGGCAGCTTGCCATTCAGCTTGTGGACTTTCTGGCTTACCCTTCAGAGAGGCCTCACCCCCTCCAGGATTGAGAAAGAAGACAAGATTCATCTCTGGCATTGGGACTGATGCTACCCTAGCCAAGCACAGCACACTGAGGTATCAAAGCCAGATTTGGGGGCACCAAAGAGGCACTGTGGATCTTCTCCAAAGAGACTCAGGAACTTGCCCAAGGTCCCTCGAGAAATTTGTGGCAGAATAGAGAATGTCAGCTACTTTCCTAGCACATCTGCATCCCCAAAAATAGGTGAATAGGAACGTTCTGGTCTCAGTCATGTAACAAACTTACTGTACAAGAGATCTGCTGCAAGACGGCCTACAGGGAACACAACTCTCACTCCGACAAATAGGGGAGCTGTAATTACAAGCACTGTAAGTGTTGGACGCAAAGCTAATGGGTAACAGCTCTGAGGACATAAGAAGCTAAGCTAGGCAGGTAAGGAGTTCTTTTAAATCCCTCCTGCACATAAAACCAAGGCATGGAAAGCCGAAGGTTACATCTTCCCTGTTCTCAAGTTCTTCCAGATGCCTTATGTGGGCCACTCACCCACAAGGGATGAGGCTAAGCACATAGTTATCAATCATGCTGGTAAATGAAATGTTTCAAGTAAATTTTGCAGTAAAAGAAAGAAGGGAAGGCTAGCCTCTGCCAAAGTCTTCAGTCCATGTTCTCCCACCCTAAACAACACAACTGCCTCTTGTCTGTCGTATTACGAACTTTTATTATCATATCTGGGAAAACCTTCCACTGATAAGGACCATGTCCTCCCATGCTACAACTCAGACATTTGTTGTGCAGTGTTATGAGGGCACCTGCAAATCTGTCAGCTTAAGGGTTACACTACAGGCAAACACCAACCCTGTGCAATTTCTTGAGAATTTACCACTGACATTTGGAAGTCGAAGCACTCGTATCAACTTGAAAAAATGTTGTAAATTCCTCTTAAAAACCCTGGATGCAAGAGTGAGAAGTGATATGGGAAACTCTGGCCTGTAGCCAAATTATAAAAGAAATTATTCACTAGCCCTGTAGGTTTATTAATCTAGTTGTGCTATAAATTTTTATTATGAGTTATTATTGATTCACAGCCATAAACACACTGGATGCTTGAGATCTTTGCCCAAAAGTTTTCACAGTCCCCAAATCCTGCACTTGGAAAGACTTGTGCTTACTTCAACACCCAGGAGCAGACCCCATTCATCTCATCATCAGCCAACTCATGTTTCTAATTTTAGTTGTTCCTACTGACAGCTGAGTAACACTGGCACCTTCCAAATAATCCACCGATTTGCTGACATCACATGTGCTCTTGGGAGGATACATATAGTCAACATCCCCTACGCAAATGGACAGAGCTGATTAACTACTGATGCTTGGGAGATTACAAGCTTAAGTGATGCATGATCACTTACAGTGGCCTAAGAGCCAAATGAGTCAGAAGAAGTAAAACCAAGGATTCTCTCTGGGTTTCAAGTTACCAAAGTAAAAGCCTCTTGAAATAGGATCAGTTCTGAAGTAAAAAGAACACCACAGCAACTTCTGAATGTGTTGAAAATGCTAACCATTGGGAAGGAAAGCTATAAAAAAAAAATCTTCGAACCCAGTCAAACATAATGTGGTCTTGCAGTATAATTCTGTTTCAACCACATTCCTGAACTGTTATTGACTAGAGTCACAGCAAAATCAAGAAATTAATCAGCAAAATCTAATTCAGTCCTGTCTAAACTACAAAGATGAATTACCCACTAAGCTGTGTGAGATGTCAGTGCTCCCACGCTGGGTAGTGCTGCTTAATATAGGTCTGTGCAGCACCAGCACAGACAGCTGCTGCCTGGTCAAGGAAAGATGAAGTCCAAAATTAACAGATCCAGTTTAACGTGCAATACCTGAAGGGAAGTGCCAACGGAACAGGCAACATCTTCTTTAATTAAAGTTGCATAGGAGTGGGGATAGCGAGAAGGACACATCTGATGACTTGGTACAATGCGGCCATAAAAAGAAGACTGGATGCTGATGGTGGTTCTGTGAGGACATCTCAGGGAGACATATTCTCCATCGCAGGCATGGTCAGTGTAATTCTTTAGTACTTGTGATATGTAACCTGCAAAAAACATGACAAAAAACATTATTAGTGAAAGGTAGTTAATATTTAGGTGATTTACAGCACTGCAGTCTAGCAAGCACACAACTAACAAGCAATGAGGGATGCAGATTTTATTACTCATCTCACACACTTGCAAAGGAGACAATGACATGGTGGGGGGGAGGCTTGGTGATTTGGCCTTCAGCCATGTTATATATCCTTAGTCCACTTATTTACATTGGCATAGCTATCAAATTTACAGGAAATGCAGCTAGACCACATATAGATACCACATGCAATTTTTGGCCTCCCAATACAAGACAGACATCAATAAAGTGGAGTGAGTTTAACAGATGGTTGGGAGCTAGAGCACTTGCCCTGTAAGGGGCTTATTCAGCCTGGAGAAGAGACAACTTTCGGGGAAACTAACAGCAGCTTGCCAGTATCTACAGGGAGGTTATCAAGGAGATGGAGCCAGGCTTTTCACAGTGGTGCGTGGTGGGAGAATGAGAGAGAACACACACAAGATGAAACAAGAGTTTCAGACTGGGTATATGGAGCAACTTTTTCACGTGTGGGCAGTCAAGCAGTGGAGCAGACTGCCCAGAGAAGTTGTGCAGTCTACATCCTTGGAGGTTTTCAAGACATTACTGGATAAAGCCTTGAGCAACCTGGTCTGACCTTAGAAGGAGTTGACCGTGTTTTGAGCAGGAGGTTAGGCTAGAGAACTGAAGTCCCTTACAACCTCATGTTTCCATGAACTTATGATCACGGGCAAGAAAGGCCCAGACACAGAACCACTAAGGGGAAATTTGGGGTTACAGTTCGTTGTATGAGGTCCTATTCCATCATGGCACACCAATCACGTCTTTGATCTCCCTTCACAATATACCATTTTAATTCTTCTGGTTGCATCTTGTGTTGTAGGCCTTCGAGACAAAAGCTTTGCTTTCTCTCCAATTCTGCAGTTTCAATCTTTTTAAAAGGAAAAGAGTATGCAGAACCAAATCTCTCCTTGTTTATTAGAGGATGACGTTATCCACACTAATAAAGTTGTTAATAAGAATAATGCATGAGGACAAAGCCTCGTGTGCTGGTTTTGGCTGGGATAGAGTTAAATTTCTTCACAGTAGCTAGTATGGGGCTATGTTTTGGATTTGTGCTGAAAACAGTGTAGATAAAACAGGGATGTTTTTGTTACTGCTGAGCAGTGCTTACACAGAGTCAAGGCGTTTTCTGCTCCTCACCCCACCCCACCAGCGAGGAGGCTGGGGGTGCACAAGAAGTTGGGAGGGGACACAGCCAGGACAGCTGACCCCAACTGACCAAAGGGATATTCCACACCATATGACATCATGCTCAGCATATAGAGCTGGGGGAAGAAGAAGGAAAGGGGGGATGTTCGGAATGATGGCGTTTGTCTTCCCAAGTAACCATTACACGTGATGGAGCTCTGCTTTCCTGGGGATGGCTGAACACCTGCCTGCCGATGGGAAGCAGTGAATGAATTCCTTGTTTTGCTTTGCTGGCACGCGCGGCTTTTGCTTTACTTATTAAACTGTCTTTATCTCAACCCATGAGTTTTCTCACTTTTACTCTTCCAATTCTCTCCCCCATCCCACCAGGGGGGAGTGAGCGAGCGGCTGGATGGTGCTTAGTTGCCAGCTGGGGTTAAACCACAACATCTCGTTAAAGTTAGCTGAGTTAAAAGGGATGATTGCAGTCAGGTTGCCATGGCAACTGCCAAACAAATCCTGACTTTGCCACACTCAAGCCTGAGGGGAAACCACTGTGATGCTGATATAGAGACATCTGTGCAGGGAACTCTATAGCATGTCCAATGTCAGCGTCAGCCATGGTGCCATTCAACCCTGCAGACTTCCTCTCTGTAATGAGTTTGGAAGTCCCCTTCCCACTACTGGCCACCAACACAAGTCTACCTGCAGCCATCCCACAATGCCCTGTCCCTGTCTTCCTCTACCTCATTTGTTAAGAAACAGTAGAGTCTTTTCTTAAGAGGTAGAGCAGAGAGAAAAGACAAAACCATCAAGAGAAACAAGTAATCCCTAGACAAATTCCTAAAAGGGAACCTGAGGTATATCTCAGACTTGTTTTTAAAAAATACCTAAAATGTGACTATTCTCTTGGTAGCCCATAATCATAGAATAATTTAGGCTGGTACCTCTGCAAGTCATCTAGTCCAACCTTCTGCTCAAAGCAGGGCCAACTTAGACCAGGTTTCCCAGGGCCTTGTCCAGTTCTGAATATCTCCAAGGATGGGGCCTCCACAACCCCTCTGGGCAACCTGTGCCAGTGCTTAACAACTTTCACAGTGAAAAAATTTTTCATTACATGCAATTGGAATTTCTCATGTTATGACTTTTGTTTGTTCCTTCTGGTTCTTTCATTGTGCTTTTCAGTGAAAAGACGGGTTCCATTTCCTCTATACCATTAGGCAGTGTAAAACAGCAATTAGATCCCACTCTCCTTATTCTTTACTTCTCCTGGATGAACAGACCAGCTCCCTCAGTCTCTTTTTATTTATTATGTGTTCCAGTACCCTTGCCTTCTTGGCAGCCAAAGGGACTCTCTCCAGATTCTCAACATCTTTGCTATATTGACGGCCCAGCTTGATATGCAGTTACCCTTCACTGCTGCAAGGTGCACTGCTTCCTCACGTTCATCATCCTGTCTTCCAAGACATGATAATGCACAGAGAAGCACAATTCCTGTTGTTTGAGAGAATTCACGTGACTTGCTCAGAATCATTTCAATGTCAACTCTAGCTATCCTTGCAGACGCATCTGTAGGGTATATTTACTCCACTAAGTTCAACACTCCCAGGGCCTCTTCTCTGTCCCTAAGGCCATATCCGGCAACTTCCTCTTACTCTCCGAAATAGTATGGCTTCGTCCAAGCTTTTACTGGGAATAGTTCTTCCATACCAACACTGAAACCTAGCTCAGGAGTTGTGTGAAAGAATACTGGTCCAAACAAATTTCAAGGTGCCTAAAACAACTATAATCATTGTTCTTACAGATAACCAACACACAGTAATTTAGCTTCAGCATTCAAGCTGCCACTATGAGGGCTGGATTCTCTGATTTCTCTGAATTTCAGTCTGTAGTTCTTATTTAGCAGTTCTGTTGCTGCAGTGCCTCAAGGTGTGTGCCAAATAGATACTTCCTCAAATCAACATATTAATTTCCAAGTCCCCAGGGCAGCATTTGCTTATAAAATAAAGGCTGAGACACAGCCCCAATAATTAGAGTAAGTGACAGGGCTGCATCGGATCAGGGAACAGCACTGTTTAATTTAGTGCCTTTATCTCACTTGTTCAAGGAAGCGCTCTGGGGATAAAATGACCTACTGGAGCGCATCTCCTTTCCCAGCCAGCAGAACACACGCTCTGTGTGGTGCTGCACACTTAGTCCTGGAGTCGGATCAGCTCTTCTCCCTCAAAAGTAAGGCAACCATAGAAGATGAGCATCAGGAAAAGCAAACTACAAATGAAACCAGAATATAACACAAACCATTAAATCCCACTTTCCCCGCTGTTACTCCCGTGCATTAGGACTTTTCCCTGAGGCTGACCTATTAGGGAGCCAGAGAAATACAACCAAAGTGCAGTCAAGACTCCACTGGCTCCTCTGGATATTCAATTATTCTGTCAGAACAGCCATCCTAGAGCATGCCTTTCCTATTACCAATTCAGGATCAGGAAAGGTTTCAACCCCTGCAATTAGTGCAGATCACTTGTTGAAACAACTCCTTCCTCTCGTCTTCCATCAGCAATCTCAAAATAACTTGAGTTCATTCAAGCTCAAGATATTGAAGAGATAGAAAGCTTTGACGGTGACTGACTGGCTAATAATAAACAAAGCACAATGTCTGAAACATCTGGCACTGACCACTGTCAGAGAGAAGATACTGGATTAGGCATGGGCATGATCAGGGATGACATGATGTTCTTCAAAGAGCAAAAGGAAGTGGCTGCAGAGAATTCATGCTCTTATTTTTTCCTCTTAAAATGTACCAGATTTGCACTACATTCATTGGTAACTCTTTTGAAAATGTTGGCATTTCTTTACCCATTGATTCATGTTTCAGTAACCCAAAATCTGAATTGTTTTCAGCATCTTTGCTGAATTTTTGGTAACAAGTCTCCAGTGACCTTTTGTACCACTAGGTGTGGTACCAGGGAGGGAACTGCTGGGGTGCTCTTTACTGAATGAAATGCATAAACGTGTAGCCAATGGCACGTGTTTGAGGACCTCAGTGGCACTTGTACACCAAGGTAAGAATCACTTCATAAGTACACAAGGAATAGCTTACAGAGCTCATTGACTCTTTCCTGGCAAGCATGAAAAAATCTCTTTTGGATGGCTGCAAGAAACTATTTTAGTTTAGTAAAATGATACAGCAGATCACCGATCAGCTATTCATAGACCACAGAATATGACAGTCAAGAAGCTGAGATGATAAAGGTATTACCAAATGATTTTATCACTCCCCATCAAGTATATTTCTTTGCATTATTATCTGGGATATAAGCTACAGCCTTACAAGTGACGACTCCAAGCAAAGATAAGGCAGGCCATTATTAAAGATGGCCAAAGATATTTGCCACTCCTTTCTTCATTCTTAAATTCTGGGATGTGAAATCACCACATTGTAGGATCCAGAACCTGAAGGCAAGCAGTTATTTGAGGAAAATATCCCAGCTGTACTGCCACAGTCAAATCTACTCTATTTTGTCATGGTTCATCTTGGAGTGTAACTGACATCAATTCTCATGATTTTATCAGGAAATTTTTTGGTGGTTCATTTATTAGCCTGTCCAGGGAAGACAATGTTAGAGAGCAGGTGGTAATTTGAGCTTTTCACAAAAATACATATTTCAGCTTGAAAGCATGCTGAAAGCATAAAAGAAGTCTAAAGCATTAAGCCCACCAAACTTTTTCCAAATGCTATACATTTTGAAAATCTGGGATAACAAAAACAATCTCAAAACTTCTGGATTTGGCAATTCTCTTTTTTTAAAGATTGTATCGAGGACATGGAATCTTTGCTGGTGGGCATCCATACTCCCAAATTAAACCAATGTGTAGGAGTTGAGTGCTAAACACCTCCTCGTTTCAAAAGACCAATGTCATTACCAAAGCAGGGATTTACACTCTGAAGACAGAATAAACAACCAAAAGAAGTGCCTCACAAAAATAATAGATCATTTTTCTCTCTAATGAGAAGGAAATGTTCCTTTCAAACACCAGTTGCAATTTATTTTTCCAAGTCCAATGTTTGATGCCTATCAGTCATCAGCAGTTACTCTCTGCTACTCCTAAACACAGCCCTTAACGCTGACTGTAACTCTATCCCACCCAGCAATATCAGTTCCCATGAACCATTTTCACCATTGCCTCTCCAGGGAACTGTTGCGCGTTCTCATCCAACAGCCAGTTCTAACCCTTAACACATATGCGGACTAGCGAAAAATAACAGTTTCATACAGAATATCATCATTTTACAGGTATTGTAAATCTAAGCATCATCTTTTACTTACTGTTATAGAGCTACAATCCTCCCTTTTTGAAACCACAGCAACTGATGGAGTGGCTCACAAAAGCACAGATGATATAAGAGCTTTCCTTCCAGCCTGATGTAGGATAATAGCAGAGTATACAAACACTCATTCATATATCATCTTTAACCATGGTTGTCTAAAAGTGGTAAGCCCTCTTCTCCTTCCACCAAGTACAGTTCTAGTTTTGCATGACAAGGCACATAGCAAGACACCAGCTCACCAGTCATCAGAAGACAAATTTCAGCTTTCACCAAGAAACATCTCTGTGGGTGTGTGCTGGAGGATTAGAGACAATCACAATAAAACTAACTCTGTGTACAGTTTGGATATGATCCGAAACCTCTGATAAATTACAAGGAAACTCAAAGGGTTTTAATGGTTACTTAACTACTACACATAATTCAAGCCAGAGCTTCATTAATATCTGCACTGAGCTTTATCTAAGCTATAGTAACGTCTTCTTAAAATATCCCATTTTGAGCTTTTGTAGTTACAAATATAGAAGTGTATACATACAATTGAGAAAAATCAACATAATGAAAAAAGAACATCATACTTAGAAACAAGACATTTCCCGTTATCTGAAACACATGAAGTTCAGTGCAATTAACTGTGTTAGTGAATAAAACATTGCCTTGCTCCTGATTGACACAGATTCTTTTACTTTTTAATCCTCTTATTTTCCAGATCTATATTGTTTTTCCAATATCTACTGTTATTTTCTTCTAGTTTCCTCAGCTTCCTGGCAGATATTTTTGAGACTGTAAATGTGAAACAGAACTTTCTTCCAGGAGAGGCCTTAATCAGGTACTTTTCTGGAGCTCAGACTACCCCTAGACCAGACTGTTTTTCAGATAGGCTGTAGACTGGAGAATTTCAGATCATTCTTTATAGGCAGAACACCGATACTCACAGCATCTCACAGAAAGAGTGCTAAGCCAGTGGAATAGAATAACGCGCCACGAGGACGGGCAAACAGGGCTGAAATGTGACCCCAGGCAAGGCTTGAAGCCAGAGCAAGTAACTGAATGGATGCATTTCATACCAGGCATTACTGATAATCCTGTGGTTGTAGGAGTAAAAGCAGCTCTCTCAAATCACAGAGCAGCCTAGTACAGACAAGTAGGGTTTGTTTTGCTTTGTTACTAATACTGGAGATTAAAACTTGCTATTACAAACCTTCTACAGAGAGATTTGCTTTCACATCGGCTACTTCCCAACCCTTTCACCTTTCAGATACCATACAGCACTAGAAAAACTTGAACATCTTGTAAGCATACTTGGGAAAATATTTTTATTTTAAGTCAACAGTTCCTTGCCCACTATCTGATCTTCTGCACCGCAGTTGCGGCTCCAAACAGTATCCAGTGTTAACTTTGAAAAACGGCTTTGAAACGAGAGTGAATTTAGAACTGCAGCTGAGTGCCGGCAATTCAGGGCTAAACAAGGTAACATTTTGTAAATGCTGAACAGTATTTCCTAGGTCTCCCTGGGTTTGCATAAGGATGAGAAGGTAGTGGAAATCAGATTGGTCAAGGCTAGGGGTGACAGGAATAAAAATATGGTGGTCTTCAACTCTGCAGGCTTGAATCTAACTCCGATACTAGTGAGGGTGATTGCTAATTATTCCCTTAAACTTTCTAAATGTAAACTCCTATAGAATTTAATAAAACACTACAGCTCTTCCACAGACTGTTGGAATAACTCTGGAGAATTTAATCAGCTACTCCAACTGCAAGTATCTTGGGTCTAGAACTTTAAAGAATTGCTCTAAAAATTCAATACAAAAATTTTTTTGCTATTTGAACATCATCTTAGATGTTTTTCTTTGAATGTCCCATAAGTCTATGGTTTCTTGAGAACTTACTTTTTTCTAAAATAAGTTTTTAAAGCCCTTATGGCTATGGAAATTATTTTTTTTTCTGATCTTTCACATTTTGAAAAGGCAAATGAAGAGAGTTAAAAACATGGGGGGGGGTGTTTAAGCTTATCTTTCTAGAATCAGGGAAATTTAGCCTGGAAGGGCCTCCTGCAGGTCATCTAGTCCAAACTGCTACTCAGAGTAGCAATATCAAAGTGAGATCAAGCTGCTCAGCGCTTGGTTCAGCCCTGAGCAAGGACAGCCAAGGACATGGATTCCCCAGCCTCTGAAACACCCATGCCAGTGCTTCGCCACCCTTCTGTTTAACATTTTTTTTTTTCAGATAAGTGCTCAGCATTTCCCCTGTCACAACTCATGTCTGTGGCCTCTTGCCTTTTTATTTTGCACCTCTGAGAGGAGTCTAGATTTGGTTTATGTATAACCATTTTTAGAAAGCAGAAGGAAGCATCTGGATACCCCCTCAGCCTTCTCTTCTCCAGCCTCCCCTCCTATACCATGCACTCCAGCCCCAAACCATCTTACTGGCCCTCAACTGGACTCCCTCCAGTTTGCCAGTGTTTCTTTTATAATCTTGTACCAGTATCATGATCTGTAATTCAAGGGGTTCCTCTAGATTTAAAGAGGTTTTTTTAAAACTCGTGTTTCACTAGCTGTATGGTTGCAGGCAGGCAGCCACGATGTTGAAGGAAATTTGGCAGTACAGAGAATTTAGCTGGAAGGAGCTGCACCAGGACTTCGCCAACTTGCAACCCTCTCTCCAGGTGTTTATTCCTGCTCTCATATTTTAGATCAAAGCCCTTTTCACTGGTTTGTGTGCACGTGCGTCTGTGGGGACCTCAGTGCCAGCAACCGGAGTCAGACCACAGGTCAGAGGGCCCGTGTGTCTGTCCTGCCAGCAACCGGAGCAAGCGAGGGCGTGCATATTGTGTGGGCATGTATGTCGGTGCGTGATCACTAGTGAATATCAAGCTGGACTAGCTGGCATGTAGAATAAGAGCTTTGGGAGCCAACTAGGAAGGTGGCTGGGCCAGTTATTGGAGAGACCAGACAGCCTGTGAGTTGGCTACAGGAGGACCAGGAGTCAGGGAGTCAACTGAGAGAACTGCAAAGTTACTACTGCATAGACTGTCTCAGGACAGTTACTGGGGGATCCACAGTGTATGTTTGCATGCACATTTTCTACTGTCAGGCTTTCATCCTGATCAGCCAGAGAGGGCAACAGGATAAGGCCGCTGGTGCTGTTTGTTTTGTGTGAATGCTGAGTGTTTCTGCCTGTGTTGATCTGCGTGGCCAGCCACACACACATCTCTCTGTCGGGAACAGATGCTCAGCATCACTACTGCCTGGACCTGGGAACACAGGGTTGTCACTGCCTTGCCTCTATCAGGCTACCAGATTTGGCAGCTCCTAACACCTCCCACTAAAAATTCCATGTGTGTGTGTGTGTGTGTGCATGTGTGTATATATATAATATATTTATATGCGGACATACATACACACATATGTTAAAAAAAAAACAAAAAACAACTTTGCAGAATATTTTACCTAGTTTAAGTTGCAAGAGAAGCCTGAACCCCATTATAACTGTGGACTTCATTTTTTGCAGTGCTAAATTTCTTAGAACACTTTGTTAAAATAGTGTTATAGCATTATAAATATTAATGCATTATATAATTAATGTTAGCGTTACAGCATTATAAATATTAATGTCTTACTTTAATTGTAAAAAGTATAATTTAGCATGCATTAGTATGTATTATGTGTCAATTATATGAACTATATTGCACGTAGCACAATCATTTTTATAAAATATATCTTACAGCATAACCTAAAGATAATTACCAGGTCGCCTTGGGAAGCCCCATGGGGTTTGTTCAGTACTCAGAGAATGAGAGCTGCAATTTTGACAGAGATTTAATGTATACTTCTTACAGCCCAAAAAGGTCAATTCCACGCACTATAGACAAGCTAGGCACTATTTCATTCTAGAGATACAGCTGCAGTAAGTGTTAAGGTCTTCACTTTATAGCTGAAGGAACTACATGGGTGATACCTCCAGAGCAGCTTCAATGGGCTCTTTCTCCTTGGCTCTCAACCAAGTCCTTTCCAAAACACAGCCATCACACAAATAAATCACAGCGCTGTTCACTGTGGCCTTGCTATTGCATTCTAAGTGGTGATAAAGAGCTCACACCACCGGGGGTCATGTAGCCCTTCTAAATTAAGTTATAACAGATCTATTTTATTGAAACGACAGTTTTCTCTAGATGGCTTATATAGAAGAGATTTTTAACAGCAAAACTACAGTGATATAATTAGGCTGCCATAATGATACCTATATAATTTTCCGTAGTAAATGTAGTCACACGGGGGGACACTTGCATAACTACCAATGTACCTTTGCTGGTAAACTTGCTCATACAGACAAGTTTCACTGGTGTTCATTTTGACTTCCAGTTCCACAATAATGTCCTTTTGATCCCACTTCTTCCTATGACAATTCTTATGGAAAGCAAATTTGACCTTGGAAATCATCATCATTACAAATCTAACATGTAAATGGAAAGACCCTAGCTAAGAAAAAACAATCCCAAAGCTTGGTGTCTTCCAGCAGCTGTAGGCAGCACTGCCTGCAGCAAAGTTTAAGAGCTCAAACAGGATCTGACCTGCTCCCAGGGCATGCTGATGCTCAACCTTTCCTACAAGCATCACTAGCACTTATTGTAAGAGACTGACAGCCCTTCTGCACCTTCTGGCCTAGTCACTAAAATTGCTGAAATTAAATTTGTGCCATTTCTCAAGGGCCAGGGACCAACCTATTCATGTGTTGCTAAAGCGATTAATCAACGCAATATCCTTATGTAACAGGGAAAGGAGTCAGGAGCTGGATCCATGCACATGGGCTCAGCACACGCTCTGAGCGCACTGAACATCTCACTACTTATTCAACAGGCCAAGAGTATTTTATGGTGATCAACATCTTAGTCCACCTCCACCTAACCCATGATATAGAATAGACTAGCATAGCGTAACATAGCATAGCGTAGAATTTGCACTTCCATGGCTGGTGCGGTCAATCTGCAAACAATCACTGTCACACTTTCTCCACTCCCAGGGGAAAAGCACCCTATAAGTCTCTGAAGGCACCTCTTTATCTCCATCAAATCCTGTCTTGGGCCCTCCTTCGCCGTGTCCCCCACAGAGAAGCCAATGCTGGTGAGCACAGTGCCCGGCAGCAGCCTCTTGGTACACCCTTAGGCCCAATGAATGCACCTTTTGCTTTTTCTTCTAGTATTTTGAAAGCGTGGGATTTCCCAGTTCACCACATACCAAAGAAAATTCAGCCCCAGATCTTCTCTGGAAATAGGAAATATTCGACATCTGTCATGAAAGCAGTTGCTGCATATCAGGGTCTCTGGCAAGGTCGGTGACAGCACCTTCGTGTCCCCACGCCGCATGACAGTGAGAGACAGAGCACCAACACAGGAAGGTTGGGGACTGCTCAGTTTGACCAAAATACAGACTTTCAGCATTGCAAACACAGGGGGAAGGGTTTGCTTCTGTATTAGAAACATGCAGCAAGGGAAATATAAATCAGCCTTGCTATAACCAAGCGCCTCTGCAGAGCTACAGCAGAAGCAGTGCCTAAAAGCAGCCTGGCCTTCGCCCACAGCTTCACTGGGAATGACAGAGAAGTACCCTGTTACCACCCAAATTAAAAGAAAGCTTTTGCACAGCATATCACACTGGAACAAAGAAAACAGTTATTTGACCACAGAAGTGACAGACAAGACTTTATGCGCACTGACCAATTCTTTAAGCAAATCAAGAACTAAGCCATGACAATCTGACAAGGGCTAAGAAACACCAACACTAAATAAACAGGTTTCTGCCCATTCAGGAGAACTTATTCTGACAAGATTATGAGTTCAGAGAGATGGCAGCTTTGTTTAGACTAGGGCAAATGGCAGGCATGAAGGCAAAAGTGTATAACCCTACGGGAGCTGCTGCTAAAGCCATCACAAGCAGATGTGAGTGCTTTGCATGCAGTGCCAGAAGCCAGCTCTGGGGCTCTCAGAGTGACCTACACATCCCTGAAAAAAGTAGATTTCAACTGGCAGGTCAAAATGTTGAATAATTCCTGTGATCCCGGAGAGCAAATCTGAAATCCCATTACCTTGCATGAAATAATACAGCATGACTTACATGTGCAAATACCATCTTGGCACTGAAGATTTCTCCTACAGGAAAACACTTCCAATCAGGTTGTAGTCTCTCTCACTGATTTTAACAAGCACTTCAACGCTCCAGTGGTCATTTTTATTAGAAACATTTTGTATTGCAAACTGTGAAATTCAAGGCCTCCCTCATTTGACGTTGTGTAATAAGGGTAGGGGATAGGCAATTTGCATGCTCAAGTAGGTCAAATCACTCTGGATTGCTTTGCCACCTAGCAATTTTTCCACTGAGGAAGGAAATTTTCTGGGACAATGACAAATTGTTGGCTGTGGTGGGAAGGGCAGCTACTGCTCACAGACATACGGTGTGAGCTCCACTGAGACCCTGTGGAGAATCCACACTTGTGGTTCCCCTCCAGACTAGAGACCTTCTGCTTAATTCTCCCAGAACTCACCTCCCAAGACAATTCAAAAATTAGGCAAAAGCTTGCTTCCAACACCGAGATGTTAACATCTCCCTTTTCCTTCTGCTTTAAATTCCATATTTTATTTACTTATTCTTATTCAGGATAGACTTGACAAATTTAATGAAAGCAACAGCTCTGGAATGAACCTGCATCCTTTTCCCCAGGACCTGCAATAAGAACCATGATGCTGCCCTCTGCATGACCTTCGCCTGTGAAATGCATATTTCTCTTTCCTTTGGCCAGGCCTTGGCAGCTTTATGAACCCCAAGAGAGGAAAGGAAATGAGGAGAGACTGGGACAAGATAGAAGAAGCTAAACAGTGAAAGGAAGAAGCAGAATAAGGGAAAAAGAAGGCAATTAAAAAGGGAAAACAAAAGGAGACAGAGGGTAGAGTAGACATATTAAAAAAAAAAAAACAAACTCTTTCTCATTTGTTAATTAGAAGTGTGGTCGCAGGAGCTTATCCTGCCTGCAAGAATCAGCTGGAAGCATCGTGGTGGCTGGGGCGCTTGAGTAAAGGTAGGGAAACTGGAGAAACAGAAAGAGAGCAGCCTCAAATTACTAAAAAGGAGGAAAAAGAAAGATTTTGAGCAAGAATATCCAATTGTAAGAGCCCTCTATTTATGTTCCCACATGGTCAAGCTCAAAATTATACCTGCTTGCAGAAAGGACTGTGTTACCCAGAGATAAAAATTATCCAGGAGAAAAGGGAGCTCAGACTGGCTGCAAAAACAGAAAAAGATAAGAAGGTTAAAAAGTAGGTTTGCATGAATCTCCCCTGATTTCTGATATGCCCTGTCTGTGATGACTTGGCTACAAACTTCAAATATTGCCTTAACAGAACGTGCAGTGTGTTGCGTATGCAACAGCCAGGCAAAACTGCCAGATCAGCATCTTCTGTTTAAGCCATTGACTTCAGCCAAGAGGGAATTCCTTATTCACCAATAACTGGACAACTTAAAGCAACAATAAACGTTGTCAGGGTAGCAGGAATGATGATTTCAGAGGTAAACGTTTTTTAGTGTGATATAAAAAATACTAACAAGAGACAGGCATCCTGAGCGTTGCCAGTTTGAGCAGTCAGGCTGCCCAACCAGCTAGAAGCTAACTAACCTCAACTTCCCATATGCTCCCCCTGGAAAAGGCATTGCAGGGATGGACAGGAAATTAGCACTTGGGAGTAAAGGCAGGATGGTCTCTGTACCTTGGGCTGAAGATCAAGCACTAATGCAGGAGCTTCCCTTCTGCCTGCTAAACGAGCTATACTTTCCTGGTGCTCAAGTGAAAAACATGGTCTGTCTCAAAATATCTCACCAATTTAACTGTAGTTTTATTTTTCCTGAAGAATCATGTCACTCGATCATAGAACCTGTGGTATTCTTGCTGGGGCTTTAAAAATTACTGGCTAAATTAGTTTATCCTGGTTTAGGCTTCATTATCAAGACCTATTAGATCCCTGTCCTCAGATTTTTTCTTTTTCACATTGGTGGGAAGGTAGCTTTGTTTCCTAGCTAGGCAAAGCCATAGCGTGGAGGAAAACTTCAGCTTAGGAGACTTCCCCTTAGAGCCCACCACACATGGGGTTTAGCTACCATTTGAACTTTCTCCATAGAGTCAGTAGAAAGTAGAAAGAAGAAAGCACTGCCAGGTGTGAAACATTTTATTCTAAAGTAGACATCTAACTGAGAACAGGAGTAGAGGTGAGATAAACCACATCTGAAACTGGTTTACCCCTCTGCTGACTGCAAAGGGAGCCCCATCTAACTAGCTCAAACATATTTTCATTATAGGCATCAAAAGAAAGATGAGCTGAACTGTTCATTGTGTATCATAGCATTGAGCAATGCCTTCATGACCTTCTTCTGATAAGGGTTTCCCAAGGTGGAACTCACCTTGGGTAAGAAAGGTCAGTACAGTGGCAGCTCACTGCCCCGATCCCTCTGGGGTCCCACAGATGAATGAGGGTTTCTGTTACAGTAACGCAGTGGTTGCTAGTGCTCGAGCATGGTCTTTGGAGAGATTCTGGTGTTCTTCAGCTTCTGCTGTTCCTGAAGTCTTGCTGCCACCATAACTTTTGTCTTTAGTATCTAACCTTAAAGCAATTCCTACATAAAACAAAAGGAAGACTGCATTTGTGTAATTAGTATAGAGGTTTAACCTACTAGTTTAGCTTCTCAGGACCAAAAGTCCATCCACAGACAGCTTCTACCTCTTCCCTGGTGCCATCAAGAAAGGTCATCTCTGGCTGCCAGCCTCAGGGCCAGAGAAAAGCTTGCAGCACACTTCGTCTGACATCACCCCTGCACCTCAGTTTCCCAAATAGCAGCTGAAGATGGTCCCATTTCCATATCCATGGGCAGGCCAGGAAAAAATAAGGACCTGCGAATGGGAAGTAACATGAGCCACAGAAAGACTGGGGATAAAAAGAGATATAAATGCATACTGATTTTTAATCAGGAGGACTCAGTAGCACTTCAGGACATGACAAAGCAGATGAAAGAATACACATAAGAGAGGGAACTGCTTAGCCTGGAATATAAGTTAATAATAATAATGAAGACATCTGACTAACAGAGAAAAGACAGAACAGCCCCTTTCTACCACATCACCACAATCACCTCTATAAAGGCACTAAGTGAGAACACAAAAGGTATTTTTACACAGGGTCCCTTTTACTCCCCCACCTCTCACTGAGGCCATTCCCCATATTTGCAGCTTCTTTCAAGCACAGAAATAATATTTGGCTTCCTTGGCAACGAAGAACAAAGAGACAATAGAAATCGGACAGTGGAATTTATTAAGCCGCATACTACACTAACCCCTTGTATAGGGACAGCAATCAGGCAGAGCAGAATGGCCCCAGCATAACAGCAGTTAGAAAAGCTTTTTGGCTAAAAGCTATTTGCAGTGCTTTGACACAGAGCACTTGTTTTGACTAATAGACTAGAGAAGGGGATTTCTTTTGCAGAGTAACACTTTGAAGGGCTCTTTGCCTCACAGCTGTAACAGCAGCTACATCCACAGCACACGTTTCCCTCCTACCTATTGTATTACATACCAAAACACGTCCCAGGCCAAAACAGTTTCAGGGGTTTCGGCTGCTGCTAAACTCGGCAAGAACTGTGCTCATATATGGACAGCATTACAGCTAAAGGCTGTGATTAAACTATAAGACCTGGGAGCATTCACTCCCAGCTATATCCCAACCCCATACTGGCAGCAGACACACCACATCCCTCTCCAGAAAAGGTGAATTTTTTTTTTTAAATTCGTAGACAGCTTAGATTGATGAGTATCCCCCCCGACATTATCCTGGTATGGGACAGGACAGGGAACTGCACCCAGTTGAGTCTAATGTTATGCTTTTCTGTTACATTAAGGAACATTTCTGTATCTGTGTATGTCATCTGCATATTTTGCAGACGATACAGAACTGGAAGGAGCAGTTGATAGACCAGATAGTTGTTCCATCATTGAGAGGAACCTGAACAACCTGGAGAAATGAGCAAATAGGAATCTCATTAATTTTAACTAAAGGGAAATGCCAAGTCCTGCTCATGGGGAGGAGTATCCCCATGCATCGTTACAGGCTGGGGACCAACAGGCTGGAAAGCAGCTTTGTAGAAAAGGACCAGGGGGTCCTGGTAGATGCCAAGTTGACCATGAGCCAGTAATATGCCCTCACAGCAAAGATAGCTATTGGTAGGAATATCACCAGCAGGTCAAGAGGGGTAAGCCTACTCCTCAGCACTGGTAAGACCCATCTGGAGTGCTGTATCCAGTTCTGGATTCCCCAGTACAAGAGAGACACAGACATACTGGTGCAAGTCCAGTGAAGGGCCACAAAAAAGATCAAGGGACGAGTATCTGTCATATGAGGAGAGGCTGAGAGAGCTAGGACTGATTAGCCTGCAGAAGAGAAGGTTCAGGGGGATCTTGTCAATGTGTATAAATAACTGATGGTGGGAGAGAGAAGAAGACAAAGCCAGACTCTTCTCAATGATATCCTGTGAATGGACAAAAGGCAATGGGCACAAACTGAAACACAGGAAATTCCATTTAAATATATCTGTATAACTGTGAGGGGAGTCAAACACTAGAATGGGTTACCCAGAGAGGTTGTGGAGTCTCCAACCTTGCAGATATTCAAAATCCAACTAGATACAGCCCTGAGCAACCTGCTGTAGGTGACCCTGCTCTAAGCAGATAGGTTGGACTAGACGATCTCAAGAGTCATAGAATCATAGAATATCTCTAGTTGGAAGGAACCCATAAGGATCATCGAGTCCAACTCCCTGCTCCTCGCAGGACTACCTAGAACTAAATCATATGACTAAGAGCGTCATCCAGACGCTCCTTGAACTGATAGGCTTGGTGCCATGACCACTTCCCTGGGGAGCCTGTTCCAGTGACCGACAACCCTCTCAGTGAAGAACCTTTTCCTAATGTCCAGTCTGAACTTCCCCTGACACAGCTTCACTCCATTTCCTTGTGTCCTATCGCTGGTCACCAGAGAGAGGAGATCAGCACCTTCCCCTGCTGCCTCCCATGAGGAAGGTGCAGACTGCGATGAGGGCCCCCCCCAGCCTCTTCTCCAAGCTGAACAGACCAAGGGACCTCAGCTGCTCCTCATAAGTCTTGCCCTCTTTCACCATCTCAGTCTCCCTCCTCTGGACACAATCTAATAGTTCAATGTCCTTCTTATACTGAGGCGTCCAAAACTGCACACAGTACCCGAGGTGGGGCTGCACCAGTGCAGTGTAGACTGGGACAGTCACCTCCCTCAAACAGCTAGCTATGCTAGTCTCTTCCAACCTCAGCGATTCTGTGATACCTAATCACTTCTCAGGATGCATTGAAATGCCTTGGTCTCCTTTAAAGCACCCTGGAAAAAACCTTTATTCAAATTTGGAGTTCCATGCATCGTGACCCCAGGTAGCATTTCAGCATCATCTCAGCTCTGTTCACACAGAGATGCCGTTTAGTTAGACTCGGACTGTCCTGCAACAGAGTTCAGGGAAGTAAGAAATTGCTTTCCCAGGAACGTCTCCTGCACAAACAGCATCACTGACCTTTAGAAACAACATTATCATTCAAGCAAACTGCTGCTCCAGCAGCAATGGAAACGGCACTTGGCACTCTGCGTCTGCTGAGTAAGCACTGTAACAAGATCACCTTTCAGGATCTGTTTAGTCTTCACATCTATGTTTATTAATTGGATTTACTATGATGCAAACATGGAGAATGCTACAGGAACACAGTTTTAGATAATGAAATTTGAAAAATTGATTAATTTTACATCATGACGTAGTGTCCAGATTTTACACAACCAATAGCATTCCCTTGTAGCCTGCTTGATTACTCCTTCTGAAGTTTGTTCTCCAAATCTCAACAAATGCTTTTGCAGATCATCACAAGCAATCTCTCAGCAAAGAGGAGAAAATCATCTGGCAGGTGAAGAGATGATGAGACGTAGTCTCTGGAAACCAGCTGCTGCTCCCACCAGAAACACCACCTTCCACACAGAGCTGCTCTCCATGTCCAGGAGAAAAGATCATGCCAGGGGTGCTACAGAAAATGTAGCAGCAGATGCAAGACATCTCGACCTCTGTTTTTCCCCCAAGATGGTGCCAAAAGGAAGGACAACCTACTTGTGAGCACCTGCTGGCAGCAAACTCAGCACTTTGAGGTCTATCCTCACACACTGTCCGGCAAAAGGGGTCCATAGGTGAGTGACATGTTCACGTTCGCCTTAGAGCTAGGGAAGAGAAGCAGGCATTTCTGTAATGTCTTATGCTGAAGCATACATCCAAACCAGGTCTGAAGGGCCACACACTGAAAGTGCTGCAGTGTACTGCAGGGTGAACCACAGAAAGATCTCCTGATACTGAGAAGTTTGGTGTTAAGTCACAGATAAAAGTCAATGTAAATAAATGTAAAGTAACACACGATAGAGGTTTTGGAGTAGTAACAGTTCTGTGAAAATATAAAAATCAATATTCACTAATAACCAGGAGAAAGAGAAAAAAAAAAATAAATACTAGGAATTGTTAGGAAGAAATAGAAAGCAACCCAGAAACCACCCTGGTGTCACCGTATAACCACTCAAGGACTCACATCCAGAAGACTGTCCGCATTCCTGGGTCCTCCTCCCACTTCCCTCCCCATTCAGAAATCAAGCAGTGGACTTAGAGATAGTTAAGAGGAAGGTGTTAAGTTGCAACTAGCCCTCTTCCACCTGGAAAACAGACAACAGAGAGGTGCAACAGACCACACAGAAACTGGAAGGGAGGTAAAGGGATTGAAAGTGTTGTTTCCTTCAATAAATAAAAGGTTGGTGTAGGGTCATCAAATGAGGTAAACAAAAGGAGGCATTTTTTCACCTTCTGTGAAGCTGAGCTGTGGCACTTACTGCCACTGCCCTTCTGCAGGTCTCAAACATTTACGTGGAGTAAAAACAGGAAAACATCAATGAATGGAAGAAAAATCCATCAAGAACCAGTGAACTCATACACAGCTCTTGATTTAAGAGGTCCTTGAGCTGTGAGAGTGATCAAACACTAGAACAGGTTGCCCAGAGTGGTTAGGAGTGGCCCTTTGGTTCAAGCTGGTATAGCTGCTCTTGCATGATGTCTGAAGTGCCTACATCTCTGCAGTGCCTATACAGGGATCCAAGAATGAGTATCTCAGATATAGAAATCTGCATGGTAGACTGAGAAGTTAGAACAGAGCACTAAGCCTTACTTTGTATCGGGTTTTGCTCTCAAGCCACTCAATCTATTAGAACATAAAAGAGCACCAATAATAATATGATTTTAATTCTCTGGAAATAAGCTGTAGCATCTCAGTCAACATGTTAGTACAGCAGAAAAGTCAGTAGGCGACTCCTATCAGCAGATAAAGAAACAGTGGAAGGGAACACGTCTGTCAAAGTCACATGAAGACTGGTCTTTGCAGAGAGCACAGCCTTCAGCACTGAGTGGCATGTTTATTAACTGAGCCTATCACTCTGCTTACAGTACCTGTCCCTGCTTCCATAGCCTGGAGCTGTGGTACTGAGGTGGATTGTATTAAGCAGAGTTAAAGACAAAGAAGGGAGAAAAGTGAAACAGGAGAACATTGGAGAGCATGGAGATGAAAGACACACAGGAAGACATTGGATTAATGGACAAGCATTTATGTTGTGATCAGCTAATGCACAGAGATTAGCATGCAAGGTATTTTCTGAAAAAAAATTGTCCTGTCAGCCACAAAGTGATGTACAAAAGACAAAACAGCCAAATGTCTAGGAAACTGTAACTCCATCTTCCCTTCACTGTCTCTCGCCCTCGAGGTTGGAGGGGGGTAAGCCAAGAGAAAGGTCAGGGCATAAAAACAACAGTGGGGAATTGGCAGAATGCCTTGGGTTCTGCGGAGCAGAACTGTTCCTCCCAGAGGATAAACCAAGGGCACAAAGCTTGGGTTTCCACAACCTGCATCTTACCAAGGAGAGAAACTTCTTGGATACAATTTCAGTGCAGACGTTACTTTCCCTGTATCAAGAAACAACAGAACCGTTATATCTTGGCTAAGCAGTGGGAAACAGCACCAAAACCCTCCTACATATTGTTTGTAAAGGCATAGGGGTCAAGCAGAATTATTCTCCAAAGAAAAACAGAGCATTTAGGTGGGATGGAAACCTTCCTCAGGACTGGAAAGGGTAGGACAGCAAGGAATAATTGCCAAAAACAAACTAACAATTCCAAAGAGCAGCTTTCAGAGCTTAGTGACTCTAAGATCTCATGAGACTGAAAATGGGAGGCTTCTGGGATACTTAACTCAGCAGATCCACCTGGGACCAACAGCTAGAAGAGACTGATCCGCTACTCAGACCCTCATATACAACTCATTGATACAGGGATTTACAAAACCAACAGTAATTTGAAGAGTCTTTTGACAACCTGACCAACCCCAGGCAGAAGAGCCACTTGAAAGAATTTTTTACATGTTTCTTTCTGTCAAGGCACTAGACCTAACAACAGTGCAATGGAATTATACTTTGTTCATGCTTGACCCAGCCTGGGTATCAACATGTCTTTCAGATGAGTTAGGGGGGAACAAGATCATTAACATTTGCATACGAGTGGCCTTCAGCAGTCTCAGCACAGCTCATGTACAAGACAGGACATATGGCTCTCATCAGGTTCTCATGGTCATGCCAGTCCCTCACCTAGATCTCAAGCAAAATTGCAAGGGAAGATTGAAGGCCACAGTCTTCCCAAAGAGTGCTGGAGGTAGGTGATCCACAGCAACCCTTCCAAAGGTAGAATGAAGGCTTGTGCTGGCTGGAACTTTTTGAAGTGCTTAACTAATTTGCCCATCACTGAAAAGAATAATATTGACTCTTTATTCACCGGAACCAATGTGAATCAAGGGAAAGAGAGCTGGACCAGGCATTAACAAAATCCCCACTCTTAACACAGAGTGGACTTGATTGTATTGATATTTCAGATCCCTGAGCTCCTGATGGGAGTTGGGGGAAATCTCATTGGAGCTGCTGGCTTCAAAGGGACAAAAGCCACAGCATGATACAGTAGTGGTCTTCGCCCCAGTAACTACCATATGAAATCTTGAGAAAACAGCAAAAAAATTCCCTGTTCAACATTTGCTGTGCTCAAGGAAGAACAGTTACTTATATGATTAAGACGGCACCAAAAGAGAGCTGGCTCCCTGAGGAGTGTCTCTTCTAACAAAACCAATGCCCCAAAACTTTGACCAACCAGTCAGCTCAAAACAGTGTAGCTGTCTTTTTGCTCTCCTTACCCTAAATGCAACACAGAAGCTGGGAGACGTTTATAATTCAAACCCAGTTTGATGTTTTCAGGTGACTTTGAGCTTTAAAAAACACAAAACATCCCCATATATCAGCACCATGTCACACTCCTCAAAATCCCCTCTGAAAAAGTTTCAGTCAGCTGGCAAAATATCCATACATCTGAAAATTGGTGTTCTCCAGAGTAAATACAGGAATGGGAATTTACCCAGGTCTAGTGTGGGTGATACAAAGTTTACACACCTGTCCCTTCCCTACCTTGAATACTAAATAAATTTACCACTGTAACACCCATACAACATCCTCATTCAAACCCAAACTCCCACACCACCGAGCAGATGAGAGCATATCTGCTCTGTCCTGTTCACACCTGACTGGCCACCCACCCCTACAGAAGCAGATCTAAGCTGAGACAGACTATTTGTGTAAGGATGTATCAGGCTGGCATCTACCTGTTATTAGGGCATTTAAATTAACATCAAAATCTGAACTACCAATGTTTGCATCTCTTTAAAGTCAATAGTGAGAAACGAGCACCTCCCATGGACAATTTGTGGGCTTTTAAGATCCTTTTAAGATGACATTGTGTAATCTCTGTTCTTGGTGATACTCAAAATTCAGCCGAAGAAGACTCTGAGCAACTTCAAAACTATTGTGGTCATAACTTTGTTCCAGCTCCAGGAAAGCACTTAGGGATGCTTTAAGCATGTGCTGAAATCCTCCTCACCTCAGCAGCCAAGGGAGTGATGACTCCTCTACCCAGCACTCATGAAAATCCCAATAAAACAGAGATGTTGAGAAACTGGAAAAAGTTCACCAAGAGGACCACCAAGATGATTAGAGGGCTGGAGCATAAAACCTATAAGGTTAATGAAGTATGTTTGTTTAGCCCACCAAAGATTAAGGGGAGGATCTAACTGCAGACTTACACTTCCTAATGGGGTTGGTTATTGAAAAGAAAGCCAGATCCTTCCCAGAAGTGCACAGAGAGAGGACAAGAAGCAAAGGTCACAAGTTGCAACAAGGGAAAACCCAACCAAACTTAACAAAACAGTTTTTCACCGCCACAGAGGTTAAGACCTGGAACAGGTTGCCCAGAGAGCCTGTGGAAGTTCCATCCTCGGGATATTTTCAGGCTCAACTGGGCAAGGTCACAAGCGCCCTAACAGAACATTGAGGTCCACCTTGCTTTAAGCAGCGGTTTGAACTAGAAGATCTCCAATGGTCCCTTCCACCCTAAACCATTTATGATTCTGAGATTGTGTTCCAGTCCCTTGGTGTCCCTTGAAAATCTTTAATTTTCTAGTACAGGCATAGCCACATAGTACACCTGTTATCCACAGGACAGGTATGATTTCCTGAGTCAGGGACTTGTTCCTTTACCTTCTCTTCCCCTAACCAATTTTCATCAAAGTTTCTCTTGGCAAAAGATAGAGTGTGTTATTAAATGTGTTTTTAATAATTTGGAGAATTAAAGCTTGCAACACTAGACTAATTTCTCCATCCTACACAATGTAACATTCTATCTCCTGCTCATCTTCAGGCAGCTTATAAGACTTTCATAATTATCATAGTCTGCTCTGTTGAACTGCTGAGAATTAGTTTTTATCTATAATCCTTAAAATTGTATTTCATATTGCACCTTGCACTTCTTTGAGAAAGGAGGCATATAGCATGTTACATTGGAACCAGCTCGGTGGCGACAATAGGCGCTTTTGTACCTGGTAATGGCATGTTGCCTGGGAATGGGCCAGAACAACAAATTGATACGACAGCTTTGCCTGCTGTGGAAGTATTAAATCTCAGCTGATAGTGGAACTATCGTCTTTCTCTGAAAAGCGCTGTGATCTGAGCTATGCTGTCCCTTAACCATAAAATGTAAATGACCCACGGACACAAGGAGAGACTGGTGTAAAGTCCCATTCAGCTGGAGGCTGGGGAAGGGCATTTCCTAGACAGCTCCTAAAATGAAGCATAACAATATACAGCTCTCCCAGTCCCCGAGACAAGTGGGTCTCTGCAGCAGTGAAGCACAGAGGATTATATTCAGAAATGTGAGTTCTCTCAAGAAGCCTTTATTTGCACATCAGTACCTTGAAGTCAATTCTCTTGTTAAAGCTAATGCCAGGACCCCCTCACTTTAGGGCAGTCAACCTCTACCAATGCACACTTTACAGAAGAGTAAGATTTAGCTAGAGTAGCAAAAGACAGTAATCTAGAAAGTCCTCAAGGATACCAAAGCCAGTGTTACTTGGGTCCTTCTCTTTTCCCTCAGCTGAGGTATTTGGATTAGTTCAGGCTCTGGACACATCCTGATGCCCACACTTGGTCCCCCGACATGAGGCAGCTTGGCAACAAGGGGCGGCACTGGCAATCGCAGCCTAGAAATTACTGCCTTTTCCTCTGCGAGCAAGTCAGGGGAACGGGTCCTTCAGCCATGGCCCGGAGGACCCACTAGCACCAGACAGTTTGCAGTCTAGGACTTAAGGCTCACTTCAGGTTAAGGAGAGGCACTTTTTAGGCTCTTGTATAGCATCTCTAAAAGCAGCACTGCAAACCTGATCGGGCTACAGCAAATGCGTTCAGGGTCACCCACCTAATTTTAGGCAATTTACTGAGCTATGTAGGAGTACCATCACCCCAGGATCCCTCTGCCATCCATGGAGATGGAGGGGCACTTCAGCAGGGCAATTCAGCCAGCTGGGATATAAATCAGCCTCGAGGTGCCTGGGTCCCTCCATAGATCGCTGGGTTCTGTGATGTTTCTTTTACATATAGGAATACAGCAGGTTACTTCCCTTAGTGCTGTTTAAACCTTTGACAGCTGTGAATCCCTCTAAAGATAAGAAACAACATATTGTTAGTGTCTGAATAACAGCTTTACAGATCTGAGCTGTGACTGTTTTAAATCCTGCCCAAGTATTTCTAAGCAGCTGCCATTGATCTAGGACCTAGGGACAAGAACCATGTCCCTGCTCCTCGGAGCTGTATGTGCTGAACTGAGGTGAGGGCTAGCTCATGGAGGAGGAGAAGCAATTATCAAACAACTCTGTCACAAGGCATGGGGAATCCCAAAGCATGGGTGAAGCCTCAAAAAGATGATATCAGACCCTTGACACTTCACCAGAAGTACACAGTGAAAAGGATTGATTGATCCAGTTTGGGATTTTAAAAAAAGAAAAAAAAAAAAAAGAAAAAAAGAAAAAAAGAATACCAGTAACACTAACAAAACACACACTCAAGGTTCATTTATCTCCTACCTCTTTGTCTTTAATCCTTTTTCAGGAAAGAAGTCATCCAAGCTAATTAGTCCAAAGGTTTATGAAGGAAGCAAGTAAAAGAGACAGGAGAAAGAGACCATACCTTAAATATACAGAGATAACAAGGGAAGCGTCACTTAGCATTAGACCATAAATTTCTCCAAACCGTCCTCTCTTAGGTTTACTGCTGAGACTAGCAAGTTCCTTGGAGTGCTTGGTTACAATGGGAACAAAGTAATTAGCACATGGACTGCCTTTAATTAATATATCTATTCAAAGAAAGATGCTCATCTACCAAGTTGTCATGATAAATAATTGTCCTTTGTGGCAAAGAAAGGAGGCGACAACAGCAGAGGAAGAGTGGGCAGTACCTGTACCACTCACTGCAGAGTCTTTCACCCAGACCTTTCCCAGGATGAAAACTGGAACAGCAAACAGAGATGAGAACTGGGAGGTAAAGGAGGGATGTGAGAAGACAGGGGAAAGTGACCCATTTTTTTGCAAAACAAAAGCTATAAGTTTCATCAGCAATGAGCAGACTGACTACCCGTTGTAGGCAAAGGACAGGAACATCTAATTTTCTCCCTAATATCTCTCTCCCCTTCCCATGAAGACGAAGGAGGATTCATGGCCGAGATTTCCACCTTTTTTAACTCCCACATGTGCCTGAGACATGCAGCCCATGAATTACAGTTCAGACAGGCTAACTCAGTGCCCTAACTAGAGGGTCATCCAAGGTCAAGAGCACAAGGAGCTGATCTGGGCAGTCAGGCTCTCGTTCCTTGCATAAACAGAGAGAAGTGGAACCCATCACTCAGATCATCAGAAGCAACTGTCAAATGTATCAGTTGTGGCAAGTTCTCCCCACTGGTTAAATTAGGCAGCAATGATAGGTGATCCCAGTGTACCCCCTCGTATCCACCACTGTCAGTCAACAAAACATAAAAGGCGGTGGGAGCTGTTTCAGAGAAAGGCTTCTCCCAGAATATGACCAGCTTGCATGAGAGGCAAGAAATTAGAAGGTTTATATCAATAATGGAGGGGAGAAGACTTGCGTCTGGAACACTGGAGCTCTTCTTCCAGTTTGTTTTGCACATTAATAACCCCATCCACACGTTAATGGGTTGGTGGCTTCAGCGATTCACTATCCTTGTATTATTATCACACTGCAGATACAACATTTACAGGCTTTAGGAAAACTCACCCTAAGGGCAGCACTGGTCTTTTTGGAAGCTCTCACCAATAAGGGAGCCTCACAAAGACTCTTAGGAAGGGGAATTTGCAGGGGATTAGGATTAAGCCAGTTTCAGTTACTGAAAAGTGAACTTCTGCCCAGGGAATTAAGGGTGGGATAGCTAATTATTTGGCTTTCTTTCGCTCATATCTTTCAGTACCGAACTTCAGAGCATGCTACAGAGACAGAAGTAAGAAGCCAGACCTTCTGCAGCCAACAGGGCCACACACTGCCTGAGTGAGTGTAACATGGCTGGAAAACAAAAACCCTCTGGGAGTGCCCCCAGGCAGCCATCTAGGCAGGAATCCAAGGGGCAGGGAACAGTTCTGGGTCACTCCCAGGGCAAGAACATTTTGAGGCTGAGAGAGAAATGAAGATCAACCTCCAACACTTGTGTGCAAAGATCTGCACAGGGTCCCTTGAACACGGTCATCAAAGAGACCCCTGGAGAGACCATCCCAGTTTTGCTTGGGACACAGCTCACTCTGCACCATATCACGCATATTGCTTTTAAGTGAAATGTGATGACTGCAACCTTAAAAAACCCATGAATATGCCAAGAATGGGCCACTGTCTAATGGATGAAGTGCTAGACTGGGTTTCTGGGGCTCCAGCCAAGTCACTGAACTGGTTTGTGGTGTCCTGGAAGGCTTCTTCATTTCCTGTCGTACACATTACTTCCCATTCTGTCCTCTTCCTTTATGCCCCAGATTTTGTCCCTGAAAGTCTCTCAGTCACCAGGTGCTCACACAGTCCCTATTTTGCCCCCAGTATTAGAGCACCAATACTTCATCACTAACATTAATAATTTTGAATCCACTCTCTGCTGCAGTTGCTGTTACAGTCTATAGCACAAAGAACACAACTACATGAAGACCAACACTTAATACAGAAAACTACTACTTAGGCAGGTTTTGGAGAACACATGAGCTAGGGGAGTCACCCAGAGGAATCCAGTCTCCCACTATCCATCCACTCTTTGCAGGAAGGCTGTGGCAAGTATTGCCTTCTTAGCAAAGGCTTTATGGCCAGGGCAAAAATAAATTCCTAGTTCAATTCCCAAGTCCAACAAAGAAGTCTCTTGGTTTCAATAAACTTCCCCCGCTTTTCTGTGCTGGTACAGCTACCCACTGTTTGTCTTTGATTGCTCACTTGCAAGACTTTCTTTCAAAACCCCAAAGATGGTCTCTTCTGCTGTAGGTACAGTGAAAAGGGCCTATTTAGTTGAAATTAACCTCAGAGAAATTCATTGAACTCTTGTAAAACAGCTTATCATCACAAAGTGAAAGCTTAACCCAGAAGGTTTCTAACCTCATAAACCACAAGCTTCTAACAAGAAGAGACTTTTATAATCCAGATAGATTGATTATCAAGAGACTTTTATAATCCATCTCTTTGCAAGAGCAGCCACTGGAGTACATCGGGCCCCCTGAGTCACCCTGGGAGAACAAAACCACAGCATAGCAGTTTGAGGATCTCAACCTTAACAGAGCTATTCACTTCCAGACCCTTATGAATACTAATTGCTGGACTAAAGGGACATTCAAAGATTGATCAAGCATTAAGTTCAAGACTGCTGTCATTCCCGACACCGGACACTATCTCAGTCAGGATCTAGTGCACTAAGGTCATTTAGGTCTCAATCCAGCCAAATATTTTACGTATTTGACCTTCAGCTCAGGCAAGATACATGAAAATATTAGCCTGCTTTTAAAAACTAAGTATGCATTCATTCATGTGTCTTAGCAGACTAGGGCCTTGGTCTGTGCAGTGGTCCGTGGCATTAAATTACCATTGCTGCCATGCTAAGCAAGGTGAACACTGCTGCTGCTACTACCCAAAGAGGGGTCCATGCAGGTGTATCTGCTACCTGTGTCAGTGCAAGAACAGCCATACATGACACCAGCATTTTAGTTCCATGAGAGCAAAACTAACCACCAGCACCACGCAAAGGTCTAACCTAACAACCTCCTCAGTACTAATTCTACAAATAATTTTCTAACAAAAAAGTTTAGGAGCTTATCCCCAAAACCTGTTTTTCAGCAAAAAAATGCCACCCCTTTATTACAAGATTGGCAAAATTTTCCACAACCAAATATAACTGCAGTGCAGCATCTTCTTCCATGCAATTTTCAGGCTAACATCATCTGACTGATGGCACTCACAGTCCCACACATGCCAGGATACCTCTGGTGACCCATCTTCCCTCTCTGCCTTCCACAGGGAAGAGCTCACGGCTACCCAGGGAGACCGTGGAACTGGACCAAGAAGGAGAAAAAAGAGAAAAAGACAGTAGGATTTTATCAGACAAATACACAAACGATCCTAGGCACAGACCGACAGCGTCTGTGCATCTCATAATTAGACTTATAGCATGAGACTGTTTCAGTCTTGTACTAATTAGAAGTGTACTCAAAACCGGGGTATGAAATAGGATAAACGCCAGACAGCTAATACGCTGATCATTCATTTCCACATATGAAGAAGATGAAACCCAGCACAGCTGTCTTGTTTATCATACCACATGGGTAAAATCTCCCTGACTGAATCTCAGCAGTCCCTCCCCATACTGGCATTTATTCCCACCTCCAGGCTCTGTGTTTTGTCTTGCACAGAGCAGGTGAGATTGGCTGTGTGGTCTCATAAAGCAGAGTAATCTTTAGCCCAAACTTGCCTGCCTAACAAAAAGAAACAATTCAGCTTTCAGCCTTGTTTACATGGGTGCTTAAAAGCATCTCAGTTCAGACAGCAGAAGCTCAAGTCTCTCTCACAAGCAAAGTGAAAGATGTGCTGCCTTAACTGCCCCCAGACCCGAGCTCTGGTGAAATCCAACTGGGGAGCCATTCACATGCAGCAGTTCAGCCGTTCTCTTGTTTCACCGTCGTCTTCCACGTAGGCTCAACAGCAGTCACAGTGTAGGGCACATGCAAAATGTGGGGCTATTTTACATGGCAGGCCTGCCTACCTGCCTGCCTATGGGCTGAAAGACCTACAACACATTTAAAAAGAAAAAAGCTATTTCTGTGGGTAAGGAGCCAAAAAAACCCCTGCAATATTTCCACACTTCCAAACTTGTTTTCATTCTGATTTAGTTCTGATGGGGATGTTTCCCAGCTCCCAAAGCAAGACTTTAGAGCATCTACAACCTTATAACAGGTAAATGAGCTGATATGGAAGTCCCTGGGCTGTCCTACATGGAACCGTTACTTAACCATGAATTCCCTACCTCAGGCAACTCCTGTAACCACTGCAGTCTTACGGTGGAGATCAGCTAGCAGCTCATTCACCAAAGGAATATAGCACAGGACAGAAGAACTTCAACTGGGGAGATTCAAAGAGAAATGGACTCTATAGATTGGGTCTTCAGGGACTTGAATGTGAGTCTCCCAGCTCCCTGGTGAGTACAAAAAGGGTATTCTAGAAAAAGGAGGAGTGAGGGGAAAGAGTTGGTGTCTCTGATTGTGAAAAATACCTAAGCATCTTCAAAGCCAAATACCTCAAAACATTTCACGACATACAGTTGTGTTTCCTGTCCAGCCCCATCAGAGAGGTCTCAATACCCCAAATCCCCCATGTTTCCCCTGAAATACCAGCCTTAACTTACGTGAGCAACTGTTTTCTATACATCAGATTAAGTCGAGATAATTAACTGAAGAACAGTGAATAAATACCTGCTTAGATTAATACTGTTCTTTTCCTCATACACAGAGGCCAGGATTGCCCAATGTGAATGACCCCGTCTATCACTAGCAAGTTGTTTCACATTTAGTGAAGACTCGACCATGGGTGACTAAGTGGCTTGTTCAAAAGGGGGATGGCATTGATTTGTAAGCGGAGGAAAGATCAGAGAACTCCATTAGTATTCCCCCCGCCTGGCTGCACTGATTCCCAACCGAAAGGGAAGGAGGATTTTCTCCATGTTTTTTTTCACCCCCCCTGTCACAACAACAGTTTTAACTAGACTTCAAGTAATGTTTGGATGCAAACCAGATGTCACTTCCTCCTTGCATACCCCTGAAGGAATTTGGTGCTGTTTTCATGTGTGCTGTCTCCCAGGATCCTGGGGATATCCAATTTCCCATTCAAACGCAGGCAATAGAAAAAGCTGAAAGGCAGATTTTTGTGGATTTCTCTTCTGTCCCATGCCTGAACCTGTAACATGAATGAGGCTTTTGGTGGCTTTGTCCTTCCTTTTTAATAACTACTTCATTTACTACTTACAAAAGCCAGTCTTCTCTCCTCGTTGCAACCTCCTAATAAGATTCCCCCCACATCACTGAAGCCCAATTGTGCTCAGAGGCTGGGTTATTCAGGAAACAAGAAAGTTTGGATTACACAGCTATTCCTGCTGGCATTCAAAGCCACCGCACCCCTCCCCACGCAGGTCAGATCTTCAGCGGGGAGAGATCCTCCAGCCAGTGCCACTTCCAGAGTGGTGGGACAGGCTGAACAGCTACGTCCTTTCCCTGCCTGCCCAGTTTATATCTTCTACATCTGTGGTGGGAAAGAGAAATCTCTTAGGTGAGAAGCTAAAATTCTGCCAAGCCAATATAACCCCTTCTCTGTTGGCATATCCCCACCGTCACGTTGAATCTCACAGCTGCCAACCACTCTGTGGAGGTGCGGAGCCCCCTCGTATCACAGTCAGGCCTGGGGTGCTTCCTTAGGGAAAAGCGGTCTGCTGCATCCCTTGTATCGCAGTCAGGCCTGGAGTGCTTCCATAGGGAAAAGGGGTCTGCTGCATCCCCTGTATCGCAGTCAGGCCTGGGGTTCTCCCATAGGGAAAAGGGGTCTGCTGCATTCGTGGTCTCTGATGGTCCCCACCATCCAAGGGCTGCACTGGAATTCTGGAGTTTTGTCTCACCACATGCCGCGTTGCATAGGACGTGATGTGGTACTCATACCTTTCGTGTGAGTAATCAAGGGCAGCAACAAGGGGCTCAGGCTACTCTAAACAACTTTTAAAAGCCTAATAAATCCCTGTCCCCCTATATCTTTGAGATGCTAAGCACGTCATCCTGGCACAAGTCCTTCTTTGCAAGCAGCTTTCACATGAAGCTAGAAAACCATAGCATCGCTGAATCCATCTGGATCTGTCATCCCCCAAGACACTTTGGCAATAAACCAGTAGCTCTGAGTACACCCAGAAAGCAAAGGTCCCTTAACCTGCCCGCTCACTGATCCCACCACAGGGCTGTCAATGGGCACTTCAGCCCCAGCGTCTGAGGAACTTTGAGCAGGTCTGTTTCTTTGAAAAATGGTGTCCTTCCCCTTCTGTTCCAGGTTCCCTCTCAAGCCACAGAGCCACTTTAGCTGTTTTGAGCAGCAGCTGAAAACCTGTGCGCTTTTTTTTTTTTTTTAAGTGCTTCCCCCTCCTTTTTTTTTTTCCTCAAGGAAAGTGGCCTCCTTTTTCCCGATCCAGATGCATTAGATAGATAAACAAAATGGAGGGATTTATTACCACTGTAAGTACAGGGTCTAACTCAGTCCTACCATCTGACTCAGAGCAGACAACAGAGGCAAAGGAAGAGAGGAAGAGGAGAGACACAGAGAGATGAAACCACTTACCGAGTCACATCGTAATTCGGTGAAAGTACCAGGGAACAGAAGCCCAGCCCTGTGCCCTACTGATACTGCTCTACTCATCTAACCATTAGAGCATGAAATCACCCTTTTTACATGGCTGAGAAAAGTTTGAGGGCTCCAAGCTCTAATAACACTGTGGGAATAATCCATTGGAGTATCGTAATTACAAATTGTCTTGGGCTTCTTACTGCAACGGCATAGCTGTGCTGGGTCACAGTGTTTCTGACACTGTGTCACACAGGGACGTTAGTAATAACAAGCTCACTTCAACCCACTTCCATCAGCTTTGATGTGTTCTTACCCCCGAAAACCGAATCGGGGGGGAGGAGAGCAGCATTTGGCTGCTCAGCATTTTGGCTGCTTTGAATCTGGCTGCTCAGTTCAACCCTGACAGCTTTATTATAAACACTGCAAATGCTTTGGAATGACAGGCAGGACTTAGCAGTCGTTTCCCTGGTCTGGGACTGTTTGATTTTCATTTATCACACTCACGCAAAGCAAGGTGTGTAGACAATAGAGGGCAGGGAGACGACTTCAAAGCAAATTCCTCTCCTCAACAGAGTATGGGGTTCCCTCAGAAAGGAGCTGTTCCACTTGTCAGGCCAATTAGCGGCAGCTCTGCTGCTTTGGTGGGAGAAGTAGGGGAGAGGGTCTGGTGGGGAGAGGAATGAAACCCCTGCATGATTCATTGAATCACCCCTGAAATATTCCAGGAAAATCTGCATGCAAAAACATCTCCCGTTTCCTGCAGGCATAATCAGCCCACGTAAGGAAGCTGCCAAGAAACACTAGGTGCATAGAAAGCCCAGTTCTTCACTCCACATTGACAAGCAGAGAGGGACCTGCATGCTCGTCTAGAACTTGCCATGGGAAAACAGGGAGAAAGGCAATGCACTTCAACAGCTTTTTGCAGACCCCCAAGCCTTTGCTAGTCCTCCCCAATAATAACCAATGTGGACCACTGATTTACAAGAAGCCAAGCACTAGCACACTAAATGAGAAGGGGCGATGCAAACCACCCTCTTGCCAACCATGAAAACAGCAGAAGTAAAAGCTGATACTTGCAAGCATTTGCACCGTGAGACTAGGGAGAGGAGCTGTTAGGACCTCTGACTCTCCGAAGACACCTGCTCCATGCTTTTTTATGGCACTGACTTGTTTCCTAAGCAGTCTGGCTCTGTGAATAAGTGACACTATCAGGGGACATTTCCTCCCCAGGCTGCCCTTAGTTCATGAGAGACGGGCCAGAGGAAAGGACAAACACATCAAAGCTGATGGCTACATAAAGCTAACCCAAGCCCTCTGCTCCTGAAGAGAACATGTTAGTGGTCATTAATATGACATTAATGTGTGTGTGCACACTTACACAAGGGCAGCTTTGGAACTGTGCTTGAGGCCAAATCTGAGGCTGTCCACAGAACTTCACCCTCTGCAATGGCAGTACCAGAGGAGCTGGTGCTGTTCAAGGCAGCCCCAAGAGCATCCTAAATTTTAGATCGTGCTCAAGGCCATGCTTATCTCACAACTTTTCCACTTTTGTCATCTATCCCATTTGCCTTTGCTGTAATGCTATAGAGACTGACACTGCCTGGAGACCTTCCTGAAAAAGAGCCGTCACTGCCTCCTGCAAGAGCTGGTGAGATCCATGATCACCATCATTTCAGCACATCCACCACAGAAACGTGTACTCTGGGTGCCATACCATCCAGTCACCCAGCTCGGGTATATATGGGCCATACCAGTGACTCCATCATCTTCAGCTGATCCAGATTATTTTCTACCCTCTTTGGGCTTCACACATCTAGTCATATGACAAGAAGGGATGGCCTGATCACCCGTTTTTCTTGTACGCCCTCAAAAATAATGACTAGTGGCAGGTCCCCTTCTCTTGCCCTGAGACAACTGGCATGGCCTGGACTTGGCTATATGGTTAATCCCTTGTAGCCTCCAAACTGGTACTGCTGGACACCACATGCCCATCCCTAACTCCAGAAATTGCACACAAACTGTTTAAGAAAGTGCCGGGGGACCGGTCTGACAGTTCAACAGACTACCAAAACACCCTGGCACTATGGTCACGATCCATGATTTCTTCTATAAATCACAAGGAAAAAGAAGCCAGAGAGAGGATATAGCCCGTACCAAAGCTACGGCACAGCAGGAAGCTCTCAGGCACGCTCTTCAGTCGCTACTGTACTTCATGCAGATCCTAAAAGTGATGGGAGCATATAATTCCCAAAAATACATGGGGAAAAATAAAATCCAGGGAGAGTTACAGCTTACCAAGACAGAACTTAGCACTTCAAAGCATCACCTGCACGCTAAAGCATTCCCACATGTCAGAAAATAACATTAAAAACCAGTGATATTGGCATTCAGAAAAGCAGGTCTCTGTTTCTTTGTCTGAAAGGACATCTCGATTTCTGTATTACTCATCTTCAGAAAAAGGGCTCTCAGCTTTTCCAACAGCATGAAGCTGTGTGCTAATTTGATTTCATCCCCTAGATGGACTATTATTGGGGTAGATGTTGGGTCTAAACTCATAAAAACAAATTCAGGGCTCTAGCTGGGTATATGTGAACATTCCTTCCTACACAAGCAACAGTTATTTTTCAGGCTGAAGTGCCATCTTTTATCATCTTCACTGTTGATTTTAGTGTTGGTTAAAAAACTCCTAAAAGACTTAAAAATTCTGTGTGACCAAAGGCCCTTACCTGTCTTAGATTACTAAAAGTGAAAGAAATGAAAACACGGAACCGTGTACCTCACTATTGATTTTTCTCTTATCACTTTTCTTCCTTAATTAAAAAAAGGCTTTTTGAGCAAAAGTTTTTGTGTTGTTTTTTTCTTTGAAAATTCTCATTCTATTTGGAATGTTCAGGTTCAAAAACTGGAAAAAAAAAGATCTCACAGAAAAAAGAACTTGTAGAACTTGATTTCATTTTCATTTAAAATAAAAACTGTGAGTGTTACTTGGTGTTATGTTTTAAAGTGAGGTGTTTTTCCTCCACCACAATAATAATTTACACTTTTGACTAGCCATTTGCTAAATAGTTTTGAACTATTTGGTAGCGTGTAAAGGCTGAGATGAAGTCATGGTCCCTCTCAAGAAGCAAAGTTTTTCATTAATCCCTTTGCAAAGAAGTCCAGCACTGAATAGGCTGAATTTCTCCCCCTCAAATCTCAGCCCAGGATCCGCCATCCTGCATACAGGCACAGCCAGCTCTCCCTCAGGAATGAAAGCACTTTCCAGGCAAACCCCTGCTTTCCCAAACATCGCAGGAGAGCACATCCAGGCCAACCAGGGAGGGAGGAGAAGCAGCCCGGGCAGGGGGAACAGCGGGGCACAAGGGCTCTGCTGTGGACGGATCGGGGTTTTCACCTCTTTCAGGACTTTCTTTTGAAAGCTGTCACAGCCAAAAGAGAGTGGTCTATTCAAGTTCCAAATGCATAGGGTCTCTTTGGTATGAATTTTCTTAATCAGTAAAGACCAAATCCTAGCCTCACATCCATGTGTGCAACCCAATTACTGAGATTTCAAAGCCAAGCAGCACTATTAAGCTTGTTTAGCCAGACCTCCACCATAACACAGGTCTTAGGTGTTCACACGACAGACCTTTCACTAAAGCTCTATAACTTCAAAAACAAGTATTCACTGAGTAAACCCCTGCATTTTAGATTGAAAAGCTCCAAGCAAACAAAAATCTGTGGCATATCTTCATAAGCTACGCTAATAGTTAATTACCCTCCTTGTTAAAGCTCCTGTCTTGTTTCCAGCAAGCATTACTCACAACTGGATACAGGCCCAGGCCCTCTCTAGCTGAGGTAAATGAACGTATTTTTCTCCTCTCAGTTCCTTTCACTACACTTCTGGAATACAAAATGAGATTCACTGATGGTAATTGAGCTGTTGACAAGTCTTCCCAGCCAGTGACATAGAATTAGTGTTGCTAACCTTCATAATTTAAATTACAAACTCAACAGTAATTAGTGTTTTTCTTGGAGCTCCATCTCCTGGAGACAGGTGATTATGGGAGAATCCCTACTTTACTTTAAAAGTACATTTTAAACACTGTGGAAAATGAGTAACCCCAACAGATGTATGGGTACAACCAAAGACAGATTGAGTTAACTCTAACTTTACTTATTTCTCATTAAAATTAATTATTATTCTTATAGCAGATGTCATGATTTGCAACTGTTAAATATTTGGAGAGACAGAGACTGCTGAGGTATCTTTGAGACAAATAAAGGCTGAGAACATCAAAAGAAACGGAAAAGTCCTTCTCCTGGGGCTGAGAGGAAAACAGATGACCACAAGAGTTTTGAGGTTTGGGCAGTCATCACCAGCAGAAATGGTGCAGGCACCAAGGGAGCTCACGTTGGCTGTGCTGGTAACTTTGAGAGATCGAGTATCAGCTCTCATCACTGGAAAAGTCCAAAGTTTTCTTTGCCAATGGAAATCTTCTCTGGCTAAGAAGACCTACAAAGATACCTGTACGCAATATCAAGTGAGACACAGAAAAATCATGCTCCTGATCTGAACACGTCAAGGTAGATGCACCTCCTGCAGTTGTCCTGATATAAAAAAAACAAGTGTTGGCCCAGGACATGCAAGACCTGCGCAGCAACTGAGAAATGGTGACTACTATAAACTATTGCTACTACTACTTAGTGATGATCCATTAATTGAAGACAACTTCTGTTATTCTATTATTTTAATTTGTTATTTCAATTGAACTAGTAAGTTTAACTGAAGACAACAGAGATCTAATTGAAGTTTCCCTGCAGGCTGGTCCTTGTGTATTCTGAAAACCAAGACAAACATCTTTTACACCAACACAGAGCGACCTTCTTGGTTTAATAAAAGGCAGCACCACACTAATCTGCAAGAGCATACAGGATGTTCAGCTTTCACATTCCTCACATGTTTTTCTTCTTCTGAATCTGCACTGTCAATGTTTGTCTCCAAGTTCAATTTGCCTTAAGGGTAATATAACAGTCCCCAGGTTCTCGCACTGCATGGGATTAAGTCAGGCTAATTCAATTGGTCTCCCACTGAGCTGAGACAAACAAGCCCACATGTCCCTCCCAAGGCAAGGGCGAGCCCACAACTCTGAGAATGACTCCATAGTATCGGTAGCAGTTGAGACCCTCTTCCATCAAGAAAATTACATTTTCTAGTATCTGCAGTAACCAGGGAAGTATTTTCTCTTGGAATTCAGCCTCCCTTGCTCAGTCAGAAAAAGATCTTAGTTCACAAACAGCAAATTTCTGCTTTATTTTTGACTCTTCAATGAAAATTTCTATTCACTCAAGGCCTGGTAAACAGATTATTGGGTGCTCTTTTACTGGAGTTAGTGCTCTGCAGAAGACCATTTGATAGATTAGCTCTTCCTTAGACGTGGTCCCCAGGAGGCAACTTAGGAGGTCTCCTCTGAGTAAAATGCTGCTGTTCAGCACTGTAAATGCTTAACCCTTTTTGTTTGTTTTTGCTTTCAGTGTGTGGTAGGTAGGAAGATAATCCCATAGCTGGGTTGCAGTGCATAATCTCACTATGTATTTATGTGACTTCCCCATTTACCTATGCGTTGTACAAAGTCCCACCTTGCCTGCTGAAACCTCCATCGTTCCCTGACATCCAGCAGCATTTCCCCAGTGACTCTTCACTCAGCTGACAATCCCCTTGATAACCTCTGGTATTCAGATAGCATAGTCTAAAATACATATCTTATAAAAGGTTTAATTGTCCTTAATTTATTAACTCTGCTTTTCCTTTATCTCAAAATACAGTGCAAGGAACTGTAGCACCTATGGTGCTGCTTCAGCAATGGCATCAAATAAGAGTCTGCAATAAATCTCTAACTTACAAGTACATTTTAAAAGCTCCACTTAATCCTGTTAGAAGTTTAAAAAGAAGTTAATATTTAACTTTATATCTACATGTTTTAAAAGTTTATTCTCTGTTGGTTTTTTGTTCCAGAAGTGTTTTTTGCGTGTGAAAGTTTAACAAGAAATGCTTTCAAAGAGGGCAATCCAATTTAATTTGGCTGAGCTACTGCTCTGTTCTTAAAATTATAGTCCTTTAAAAAAAAATCCAGATACACACCAAAATTGGACATTTCCAGAAAATCATTAAGTCTTTTTTTGAGTCTCAGTCTCCTTTGCAACGGCAGTGGACACTATAAATGCCTCAAAATAGACAGAGAGATAAATAAGGAATCCAGAATTACTTTTTTAAAAGTAGAGTAAAAAGAATATATCCTCCTCCTAGAACTGTCAGATGCTATCAACATCTGGCTATATCTGCCTGGGTTTGTAAATGGGAAATGATAGTGCAGAATGACAGTCTCTAGCTGCACCTGATCAAGATGGCATTTTAAACGGTGACAGCTGAAAACACAGCAGAATTGATGGGAAAGGCAACCTTTAAAAAGGCATGTGCAGAAGCATTAGGCATCTGTTTGCTTTATTGACAGGGCAGGCTTTGTTTAAGAAGAATAGCAAGCATATTTAATCTTCATGTCAAAAGACACGGTGGCATTAAAGGGTAGAGAGTTACCTCAGGGACAAAACTACAGTCTTTAATCATCCCAATCTTCATTGTTTTGGACACTGGAGCTTGATTCAATAACTTCACCCTTGTGTTCTTACTCCCCACTTCCACTGCGCTGGCTTCGAAAGGTCTGGGACTCCAGCCCTTGTTTTAAAGGTGGTAATTACACAAAACTGGCAAAACCAACAGGTTCTGGTTCCAGGTCAAGTAACACCAGAGAATAAGAAGGAGATATTAATTATAGAGAGTGGATAATTGCTTCCTTAGCAGCTAATCCTCCCATTTATCCACCCAAAAGGTCAGATCCAGAAACCTAACACCCTTTCAAAGTACAGTGAATAATCTGTCCTTGTGGCCCTATGCCAGAGCTCTTGGCTATGCGCTAATCTGGACTACTTAGGGGCAAAGAGCCTGCGCCATCCATCTAAAGAAAATGTAAACACTCATCTTTCTTCCTGGCCACTTGAAATAGGCACCTTAAACCGATCAGAAACAGGCACAAATGCAATTCATCACAGCCAATTTCTGTTATTTAGCCAAGACAAGCAATACTTTGGTGTCTCATTATGCAAAGACAAGGCAAAACACGAGGGCTGCAAGCCTGTCTTCACATAAACTGATGTGAGGCGTGACTGTGTTTAAGTAAAGGTCCGCTGGATTAGGCACTAAGGTGCTCTTCTCTTTCCTTATGGGGAGAAAAGAGAGCTTTTATCAGACCTGCCAGTACCGAGCACACAACCAGCACTGCCAACACACACCGTCTCTGAGCAGACACACTCCCACTCTTCCAGTCGAAGGCATTTGGGGTCAGACAGCCAAGTGAACAGACTGGCAGCAGGTCGGTGGCCTCTGACTAATCAGACCAAACAAAATATTAAAGTTAGCATTATTTTCCTATAATGCATCCTATTGATCAACCACCTTGCACGTATGACGTGCAGAAAGTCACAGTGAGGTCTTTCATTACTCTTTGAAGAACCCCTGGCACCCATTAAGTGAGCAGACACTTGCCCCACTATCTCTGGCTCTCACGTTCAAATCAAGCGAGCAGACGCTTGCCCTGCTATCTCTGGCTCTCACTTCCAAACCATCTGCTGTATTTTATTTTGGTCAGACTACTCTTACATCCCCATACATAGGCCTTCTCACATGGCAGGCACAGTGACAGCAAGGCAAGTGGCGGGGAAAGAGCCATGGTGCCCGGCAGGAGCTGGAAATCTGCTCTCTGCTACAGCCCCTTCCACAACTCCTGTACGCGTTTTCCCCCATCCCGACTGCAGAACAAGACCACACTTCTGCATGAATATAAAATTAAACCCATCAAACTCTGTTTTAACAACTTTGAACTAGCAGAGGAAGTTCTTGCATTACAAGGCTGCAGCATTTTTGATTGCAGAAGCCCTAAAGCCAGATTTCCTTTTTGGTAAGGTTAGACTCCCACAGCGAAGTTTTGTTCCATTAGTTATTTCAAAGGAAAACCATCCAGCAACTTTAAGTGACGTGGGCTCAGACCCAGATTCAATACAAGATGTAGCTCTTGAGTCCTGCTTGAAATCCTCACTTCCCACCAAAAACCAACCACGAAGCCAGGAGTCTGAGCAGGAGCTACAATCCTACTTTGTTAAGATCCTACTTAAGTCACAGCGTTTCCAACACCATTTGGAGGAACTGACTTGTGGAGCTGCATCTCCTTCTCGGTTGCCCATTAAGGGAACCGTAACACCACTGAAGGTGGAAAGAGCTAAATTCCTGTCCCTCTGGCAAGGAAGGATCATTACAAAGCAGGCTTTTCACACAAGCAACCCCCTCAGACCAGGGCAGAGCAAGGCATTTTGCTTTATTTCCTGTAATATCCAAACAACTCAAATAAGCCTCAATAGCTTCTTTTACAAAACTGGAGAAACTAAATAACAGGGCTCACACAAAAGAGCTGAATGGATGCATCAGGCAGAAGGGGATGTTCTCCATGACATTTAAAAATGATGGAATTCTTTTATTTCATGTGTTATCACTACTCTCATTTGTTTTCTTTCTTGATGACACTTTTTGCTCCCCACACAGACAGAATCTTGATTTGTCACAGGACACCAGAAGCTTTTTGCTTTTGATATTGAATATCAGGAGTTTCTTTGGCACACATAGGGAGTAGTTTAAGGCCATATTTCCCAGTCGTTGCTCTGCTTACTGATCAGAAAGTGACTCTGGAGAGCTGGGAGAAGCTGGTGCCTCAGTAGCAGCTTGCAGAGATACAGCCTCTACCTCCCTCTTTACTTACGTCTGTGCTGCCTTGGAAAGAAAGAGCAGGAGAGAGACCTTCGCAGCTTCAGATTTGGGCAGAATTTGATCTTCCCTTCAACACACAAAACACCATATAATCAAACTCTGTAAAATCAAATCAAAGCCAATTTTGAGCTACAATCCTGTGGCAAAGACTCCATTATCTGAAGAGTGCCAACTTTGTGTTTGAACTACACATTTGGTTTTTTTCCCCCTGGTTTGGGGGGGTTTTAAAATTCCTTCTTCCTCCCCTGCTTGTGAGTCAGGTTCTGCCCGCGACATTCCTCAGCAAAATGCCTTTGTGTCCTTTCCTGTTAGGAAAAGGCCTGCCCAACAGCGGGCACCGTCACGGCCTGCTAAGTTGGCACTTCGTTATGCTTTTGCACTCCAACAGCTCTCTGCAGCCATCAGATGCAAAGCAACCTACAGAGGCTGCCAATTAATTTACTGGGCCATTAATCAATATATTCTATACTGGTAACTTTCAAACAGATAAAAGCTATGCAGGACCAGAGCAGAGATGCCAGATTGCCCATGCTTGGCTGAGCTGTACTTGGTTCAGCTTCTCCTCTGTGTAAGGGCAGAAAGGGAGGGGAGAGGTATAAAAGTGGCTGGGAGGGCTCCAGCAGACGTATGGTGGTACATTAAAATCAGATGGCTGAAGCTGTTTTCGTGCCTCCTCTCCTTTGATGGAAACATCCAGTTCACACACAAATTGGCTCCTGAACTGCCAGTTCTTACTTTGGTTAGTTGAAGAGGTGCCCAGCCTTTGGCTAGGGCAAATTACACAGGCCCCTCATCTTAAACAGCTTTATTTACAACATAGGCATAAACCACATGCAAGCCATATCTGATTCCCAGTATCCATGTTTCTGTCATGTATATACTTGTGACAGAGGCATTTGTGTTCATATCATATGACGCCTGGACAAGCATCCATCACGTTACAGGGGACCCACAGAGTCCCTCTGAAAGACTGCAACAGGGAGCGGGTCACCGTAACAAGTCAGATGGCCAGAAGCTATTCCCTGCCCACATGTTGGGGGGACTCAGGAAAGAGGACGCCTGGGAGCAAAGAAGGTGAATTTTTCTGTCAGAGACCTCCAGCGCTGGGAATTCAGACACCTCTGCTCTAAATGACTGTCCTCCCGACTGCGGATCCCCAGACACCCAGTAAGTTTGCATCTCACTTCCAGCTCAACCATCAAGGCTGGCAAAACTTTATCTCAAGTCGTTGGGGTATCTGCGGCACAGAGGTGGCAATGCAGCATGGAAACCCTCCTCTCCCCAGGTGCCAGCAGCACCCCGCACCACGCTCAGGCTGCGAGGCGGCGGGGATACGTACGGCGGTGCCCTGCTTCAGGCATAATTTCAAGCACATGCTGGTAACAACCACCACCCTCCAACACATCCCATCCCTTCTGTGTGTAAACCAGAGCACTGAACAGCATCGTCCCTGGACCACCAACATACGCTCATGGAGGCTAACTCCAGTTAATGTTTATGTGGAGTTTTAACCTGCCCACTTGCTTCCAGGCTTTTATTACCAGCCCAATCTGAATTTCCACTGTTCATTGACACAAACGTTACCGGAGAGAGGAGCACTGAATGTCTCCAAGCCCATTTACCCTCCACCTCACAAGGTACAGGGGTGGGTCCTGTATAAACAGGTTTTTTTGTTTGAGGGCGCCTGACAAAGCGGAGCCTGACCTTTCCCCTTCGGGGGAACAGCAGGCTTCAATCAAACCTTGCTGAGGGTTGGGGCTATTTTCCCCTCTCGCGGGTCAGGGTGATGCTTGAACTCTCCTTGCCTCAGCTCCTCCACCCACCCCATCAATCTGCCCGACAGCTGGGGCCACTGTGATTTATAACGGCCTCTCCCTGCAGCTGCGTCTCCTCTGGGACCTTCCCTGCCACTGCTAAATGCCTCCGCTCGCTGGACTGCCTGGCAGTCAGGTCCCCTTCCAGCAGCAGAACCTAGACCCTTTGCAGGAGGAGGAAGATGCTTGCCAGATTAATGTTTTCACATTAAATTCTACTTCTAGCACATGGTGTGCTCTTAGGTAGATATTAGGCTGGAAGTGGCTGGGTCGTGTGTATTGTTTCGAAGTGCTGCAGTGTTTAAGGCATTTAGGGGTAAAAAAATTGTTGATTTTGACCCATGATAATGTAAATAGGACTCAAGACGGTGGCTAAGAAACTAGAGCCCATATTACTCTATGGGGAGGGTAAAGGATCCTAGGAGAATGGTCCAGCTATGTTTAACCTGAGCTACTCTCAGGTTGTATACAGATCATTATCACTGCAGCATCGCTGCCGTCAGACCTATCTTATTGTAACACTTGCTGAAGATCCAGCCCATTGAGCTCTCATAATACTAAACACCCTAAACTACTACAAAAAAGTTCCTCCTTTCCGCTCTGCCAGGAGATACAGAGCACTGACTGGCTGCATCCCAGTTACAAGCACATTTTTCAATAAGGTTTCTTATTGTAAATACACTTTTCATTATTTCACAGCCAGATGAAGTCTGGTTACTATTCTGGGCACTGTTTTGAAGACTAAGAGCTTTTATCAGACTGTTCCAAGCTTGGGCACTCATCAGTAGAGCTGCCACGATGGCCCAGAGCCCAGGACAAGCCTTTGCCTGCACTGGATGCTCACTAAAAGAAAATAGCACCAGGGTGCTGCCAGGTAAGGTGGCCAGAGTGTGCAAGTGGATTTCCTCGGCTCGTTTTAGACAATACAGCAAAGCTTGGCAAACCCTGCTCATTGCTTGTTTCCTGGAAAAATATTAGTGTGGGTAGGTGAGAGAGATAAGGAATGAGTGCTTGTGTCGAGCACGGAGCAAAGCGGAAAGGAGGAGGACCATACCCAACTTCTTCCCACTTGCCTTTGGGGCATTTCTTGGGCCACAACCCTGAAGGGAGACTCAGGATGGGAAGTGCCTCGGTGTGTGCTGATGCATCAGCATGCACCGGTGCCAAGCACACTAAAAATGAACGGAAATTAAAGGAGCCGGGTGGGTCCCTGTGAAAGCAGACTCTGGTGACGCTATCTCCATTGGGCTGAGCCAAAATAGAGCTGTTCCTAACTCAGAGGTCACTCTTGAAAACTTGGATTTTTTCCGCCCCCCCTTTTTTTTTAGCCTCCAAACTTCTATTTCTTGCCTACTTCAGTGGGGATGAAAGGCCTGATCCCAGAAAATGACGAGTTGAGCCCAAACAAAACGTTATGCTGAAAGAGCCTACAATCTCATCCCAAAAAACAACTATCAGGATTTCTGAATGTTAAGTCTTACATATTTGCGGATAAGGGGACACCATAAACACAACCCTACAGAACAAAGATATTTAAATTATCAGCCCTTTCCAAAAGAAGGAGATGTTGGGATTATTTCTTCTTGCTGTGCCACTGATCGTGCAAGAACAGCAATATACTGCCAGTGCCTTATTAACTTTTGCTGGAGGCCTGTCTCTTACTGCCCAAAACTGGCTAAAAAAGCCCAAAAAAGACAGCAGGCCTGGATGAATCCCACAGGCCTGCACTCAACTGAGACATCACATAAACAGGTTTTTAGCTCAGAGAAATCCCATGCCACCTCTTGCTACAGCTTTTGTTCTTCAAAGCTACTATTGGCTCTCCTTCCTTCCAAATTAGTGGAACCACTATGCCAGGCCATCTGGCACATCAAAATTTATCTTCAGATTTCATTATCCAACTCACTGACCCCAGTGTTTCCTCCTATTGACTAATGAGATTAGCCCATCACCTCCTAATTGCAGCATTTATACCTAGTCTGGTTTACAACGCCCAAGAAAACAAATCCCCAGGTTGTTTCAGAGTGAATGAATGTCATTCTGCTCTTAGAACAAGCACAGCATTTATAGGAATGGGAGATGGCACATCCATCAAAACAATTAATGAATGTCCTTAGGCTGGAAAGTGAAAAATAGAAAATACAAACCCAAATGCACTAATCTCAAGCCACTGAGGCCAGTGTCCTCGCTCCTTGGGCTTGCTTAGCTCTATCAGGGCAGTGCAAGGAGAATTACCTAGCATTCCTCATAGTAAGGGAGCAACTGCAAGGCTAGCAATCCACTACACAGACATTACTTGTAAGGACACTAACAGAGGGTGGTATTCCAGTTCCATACCTCACCACCCTAATATGAAGATTCCTGCAAAAAGTGTCTTAAAAAGACAGAAAGAAGGAGTTACAGAGTCACCTTATGCCCATCGCATATCAGCAAAGTGCCAAGAACTAAAAAAGACACAGGAGATGGGCTGGAAGTCAGGACGTCAGCTTTACTCTTCTCCACTTTAGTGATTTTGAGCAGGACCCGTCTAGTCTAAGCTGGCTGTCTGGACCTTCTTTGGGTCAATGGAGAGGAACCAGCAATCATGGGATGCCACTGATCTCTAGGTGTAGATGTAATGAAAGTCAGATGATGCATTCCCTAGAAGTCCAAAGGAACAGCTTAGGTGAGATGAAGGCGTCTTTGGTACAGTTAAGGAAAATGGAATCACATTGCTGATGGCAAAATCTGTGCCTCAATCTCTCTACCTGCAAAATAATGCTGTTGGTATTTATTCTCTATGGTAAAATGCCTGTACAGCCATGAACAATCAATGCTATGTAACTGTGAATTACTCTCAATAGATTTATTGAGTGTGCTTGAACATGTTACTTGAAGACTTGCTGGAAATTCAGAACTAGAGGGAGAAGAGGGAGTAAACATTACGGCTTTCAAGGAAAGCTAGAAAATTTAGAGTTGTCGCAAACAAAAAGCACCTGGTATGTCTCACCTTGGAGGCAAACCAAGCCTCCAAGGTGTTTACCTGTAGCCTTACCTTACTACTACAGGCTTTAAAGTTTCCAGAGCAGTCCTAAAAGCCTCATTAGAAAGAGCAATAATGATTTATCACTGAAGCACTAGCATGAACAAGCCATCAGAGTGAGAATAAAACAGCCTTCACCAGAGCACTCAAAACACACCAAGCTTTGCTCGTGCCTGGGCATCAGGAAGGCTGGATGTTCCCCTCACATCGCCAGGCAAGACTCAGATGGAGAACAGCCTGGAAGAGTAAATTTCCACCTCTGTTCACCAATTTCCTGCGTGCTCAATCTCTGTCTAAATACACCATCAGATGGACATTTCCTTACCTCTCCCCACCACGTTTTTGTCATAAGTGTGCCTTCCACAAGCCTAATGTCTAAGAAAACTTCTTACCCTCAATGCACATCCCACAGGGGCTGGAGCACAGCTGAGCTCTGTTATCCAGGCGCCATTTACATGACAGCTTCTCTACAATGCAAATCAGGCTCATTGTCACCAATGGAAAAAGCCCTAAATGAAAAGTTATTGCCCCTTGATAGCCACTCCTTCGAGATCAGAAAAGGGTATTGACCTCACCCTCGCCCCACCACCACCAGGCCAAGTGTTCAGGGAAAAGCCTGATCTCCCTCCACATCCATCAGTGCTGCCATTAAGCCAATGACATAGGGCTGGGATGGAGGCAGCTCTGATCTCCTCCAGAAAACTATGCTAGGAAATGGGCCAGAAAGGCCCTGAAACAAGGGATCAAGCATCTAGCCAGCCTCCCTCCACATCCCGCATTTTGTAGCTTGGGCTGCTTTGGCCAGCAGACAACTGCAGCTCTGTACTAATCCCCCAACATAGGCCAAGCTGAGATGGGCTTTAAAAGGCAATTCTGCATCCAACAGGCATGGATACTAGGGTGACATCCCACTCAGGGTACTAACAGCATTCTGCACCCCACAGCAGAAAAGTAGCTTTCAACCAGCAGAAGACTTTTGCACAAAGGAACAGGTCTGAAATCTCTTATGATCAGGATGGGTCAGGCCTATTTGACCCTTTGTAAAACATGAAATGCTTGGACCAAGCGGATTTTGATACTGCACTGGGGAGCAGAGGGGGCTCGGCTAGACCGCAGCCCCAGTGGTGAAGAAAGCAGTAGAAGTGTTTCATTCCCTGTTACCTCTGCAAGAGAGGCATGGGGACACTGGAGGAGGTAACATCAGAGCCCTCCATTGTCAGGCCAAGTCAGCAAAGAAAATGCTCCCAGCAGGTGCAGCCGCACCTTTACCTTTCTCCAGGTCTGCTGCCTGGCTTTGGCAAGCAGCCATCGTCGGTCCTACAGGCTAGCAGCTTGCTGAAGCAGTGTCTCACCAAAAGCATTTGCTGGCAAACTTCACAGATGCAGGTAAACCCTCTGTATCACAGAATCACAGAATGCTTTGGGATGGAAGGGACCTCTAAAGGTCATCCAGTCCATCCCCCCTGCAATGGGCAGGGACATCTACAACCAGATCAGGTTGCTCAGAGCCCCATCCAGCCTGGCCCTGAATGTTTCCAAGGATGGGGCATCTACCACCTCTCTGGGCAACCCGTTTCAGTGCCTCACCACCCTCATTGTGAAAATTTTTTTCCTTGTGTTCAGTCTGAATCTCCCCTCTTTTAGTTTAAAACCATTACCCCTTGTCCTGTTGCAGCAGGCCTTGCTAAAAAGACTGTCCCCATCTTTCTTGTAGCCCCCCCCTCCCCCCGCCGTATGCTCCTTTTGAACTTACTCCAAGGCTTTGGACTGCTAAAGTGCAAATAAAGGCATCCTTTCCAGGATTAACTTCATCTAACTAGTCACAGACAGGATCAAGTAAAAACATTCATTTGAAAGCAGCAGATAGATGGGACTATCTATCTAACCATCTGCTCAGAGTTATCTATCTACTTTGGGAGACCTTTCTGTATCAGAAGTCTTCAGAGAGGCAGCACTATTAATGGGGCAGTACACATACCCTTCAACTTCCCAGCCCCAAAACTATTTAGAAGTCACCACAATCCAGGTAACTACGGGATCTGGGCTGCAAAAAACTAGCAAGGAATCAAGCTACAGTAAAAGACACACGGAGACATTTAGGAAACGTGTAATCAAAAGGGACAGGCAGGGAAGCAGAGGCTGAGTCCCACGGACCCCAGGCTCTCATGGTGAGCTTTGGGGCTGTGTAGGCAGGGACACACAGGAGGTCTGTGACAGTCTCTTTAATCACAGCCTCCCCTCACACTTGAACCAGGCTTGGGGCTACAGCCCTAGACTTCAGGAGACCCAAGGGTTGTGCTTCCAATTGGCTTGATGGTATTTTATTTCACTGAATACGATTTCTTTCCTACATGCCTCATTCTTCCCCACGCATATAAAGGATGGAAGCCTCTGCAAAAGCACTGAGAGAAGCTCAGGGTGGGCATTAGTTATTATTTTTGACAGCACTAAAACATATGAAAAGGGTTTCTTTATTGCTTTCTACTTTTTTACCCCCCTGAGAAACAGAAGACAATATATCCCATCCAATGCCTGCCTGACAGAACGGCAGAAGCTGGCTCTATCACAGCACTGCAGAAGTTGTGCTTTTGGGGGAGTATTGTTTTTATTTCAGGAGCAAAAAAGGAAATGAGCAATCCCAGAAGGAAAGGGTCTGAATGCTTGCTCAGGCTGTGCCATGAAGAAAAGAGATTGCCATTGTCAAAGGGTGTTTCATTGTTCTGGCCCTTCTGAGAAACCTTAAAATACCCAGAAATGTAACAAGAACAGAAAACAGATCTGTTTCTTCAGCTGCCTATTTGCAGCCTGGCTGGTGAGAGGGAGACTATGGCTTAGCAGTGTTAATTACCCTGGTTAACCCTTGTTCTTGCTAATGACATTTATTTTAAAAGCCACTTCATATCCACCAGGAGTGGGCATAAAGAGAAGCCAACTCTCCCTCATGCGAATAGCCCCACTGCTTTAAACTGAATTACTCACACAAGTCGGGACTCCTCACCACTTAAGCATTCGCCTCCAGGCTAACCAACAGCAACAAATTACTACAATAACTGGCCAGGCTCATTCTTTCATTGGTGCCACTTTCAAACACAGGCCACAGTCTGCCCTCCCTGCCAGATTGCTTCAAGCACGAACTTCCAGCCAGCAGTCAAGCTCCAGGCAATACCTCCAAGACCAGTCAGAGAAGCAGGACATAGGAGAGATGCAAGGGCACAAGGGTTTACTTAAGGATCAGAAAATGGCTCTTAACCCAGGAAGATGTGGGATTTGCCCCTCTTAGCATCTTTAGCGTGGCTCCATCTCATGGAAGCAGCTGGAAACAGCCGGGGCTGTACCTCTAATCTCCCAGAGCTGAGGGACCTCAGAAAGAGGAAAAATTGTAGATAATACAACTAAGTAGACAGACAGACAGACACACAGATAGATAGAGTGGATCCCAAAAGCAGAACATGAGGATGCAAAGGGAAGCAAACAAACAACAGAAAACAGCAGCACGTACAACACCAGCACTGGGCTAGGGCATGCATATCAGCATCCCCAGAAGCAGCACCCTCACAGCTCAGCACTGCTCCTGAGCCACAACACCTCCCCGAGAGCCTGCTGCAGGCACAGTCATGCTGCTCGCTTGCTGGCACCGGTGTGGACCGAGCCAGCTCAAGGCTCTTGGTCCCAATTGCTTGGTAAAGCAGCTTGGACAGTCTATGCACAACTCATCAAGAGCTGATCATCATCACCAAGAAGGACAGACAGAACCAGCACAGGTGAAAAAGTTTGTCTTTCTTTTCCCCAACAGAAAGAGCTTCCTGTGTTCAGCCATTGAAGAGGTTGGTGTAAATGGGTCCAGATTTTCTGATCTGTAGAAGAGAGTAATGCTGAGAGGCAGAAAAGGATCATCTTCTGTCTCACAGGTCAAACCAGTGAAGAGTGGCCCTTAATCTCCCATACCCTGCAACAGGCATCTTAATCAGTCTTGCACTCCAATGACTTAAATCACAGGAAACATTTAAAAATCACTTTATCTTTCATATTGTGATATCACACTGGCCAATCAACTTCCTTTTCACTCCCCAGCAGGCTTTTCTCGAGCAGAAATAATCACCACCAGCTCCACCACACAGATGTATAAGCGATGGGAAAATGCAGAGGAGGCTGGAGTGAACAAAAGGCACTTCAGGCCTGCTGGGGTCAGAATGCGTATCTGTACGGTAGGCTGGACCCTTCACTAATCCAGCTCTGTTTCTAATGAGATTGGTTCCCCTTACAGCAAAAGGAGGTCCATGGCTTAATTTGCCAAGGGGACCATTGTCATGCAGCTTAGGGAAGCAAAATAATCTTATCAGTCTGAAGCTGAACCCTGCCCTCCAATTATATGGACAATGTTTAAGAAAAGAGAGATAAAGAAAAAGTGATTTTCATGTATCCAGCAAGAAAAATGGATTGTCTAACACCAAACATTCAGCTTCCTGCAGCTGCTGACAGACCTTTACACTCCAGCCACTGGCTATACCATTGCCAAAACGCACTAACTACTATCTGTGCGTGCTAACTCTGAACCAAATCCAAGCCAAATGGCACCAATAGCATCTACAGTGCAACTTATTGGTATAGCAGAGCCTCTACTCTTGTAGTATAGCTCGAGTGAAAGCCTGGGGCTGTCAGCTAAAGACAAGCAAACCCAAAGGGCAGGAAGAATCAGAAGATTTTTTCACCCCTTCTTGCTGAACCTCTGTCTCTGCCTCCCTACCCAATCCACCAGCTCCCCTTGGCTGCTATAGAGACTGTCCTCTTCTGGGAGTTCTGCATCCCACACAACGCAGCTAAAACAAAGAACATTTTGGCAAATAACAGCCAGGCTTCATCTATTCTTTTTTCTATACAATTCATTCCATCAAAGTTGTTTAGCTGAACAAAAACCAGTGCTATCCTTCATTGTGAGGCTAACAATAAACTAACATGTGAGCACAGCGTGGGTCACAGATGTGTGCGCTTCATCATCAACCGTGGAGCCACTTCCCTGCTCGACTCACTTTTCTAAAGCGTTAACCTCTTTGAGCTGGAATTCAGCTTGAGCACATAACCCAGGAAGCAAACAGTGTTAACACAACAGAAGCAGCCCCTGGACAAAAGATACACGAAGAGACGGACGTGCTTTGGAAACAGTCAGATCAACCACCTCAGTTTCCGAGGGGTTACCCACACAATAAAAATCTAGAGAGAAACTAAATTGGACAAATCCCAGCGGCTCTATTTTTAGTCATATCACCTGCACCAGAGGATCGTTATTTGTGCCTTTGAATAGGAGTGTTTACATTTTTTTTCTCCTATGAAGAGACACTAAAAAACAAACAAACAAAACTTTGGAGAGGGAATGGCTTCAAAACTCATTGTTAAGGATCTCTTGGAATACGTTCCAAGGACTGACCCCAAATCTGTAACCCAAGTCTAAGTACTCTTATCTCATCCCAAATAAAGTAACCCTCAAAGCATGACTGCTCTAAGAAAAAAACCTATGCAAAACCAGACCCTCCTTACAACTGCACTTTATGGGCTCAGATCCTATCTGCCAACGGAAAGCTTGCTCTCATATCCACCTCTAGCTCAAATTACATGTAAACTACAGGTGTACTGTTGCCCTTTCCTTAGTGTACTGGGTCTGGCTGTGATGGACTTAATTTTCTTCATAGCAGCTCGCATAGCGCTGTGCTTTAGATCTGTGACCAAAATAGTACTGATAACCTATTAATGTTTTAGCTGTTGCCAAACAGTGTTTGCACAGCACCAACGCTTTCTCTGTTTCTCACTCCCCCCCTCCAGTGAATAGATCGGAGGGTGCCCAAGAGGTTGGGAGGGGACACAACCAGGCAGATGACCCCAACTGACGAAAGAGATATTCCATCCCATCATGTTCAGCAATAAAACAGAGTGGAGTGGGGTTTAGGTAAGTCTTTTGCTTGGGAACTGGCTGGCCGTCAGTCTACCTGTGGGAGGCAGCGAGTGATTGCCTTTGCATCACTTATTTTGTTTTCTTTCTTTTCTTCTTCCACTTCTCCTTCGATAGTTACGAAACTATTTTTATCTCAACCCATGAGTTTTCTCTTCCTTTCTTCTTCCCTTGTCCCACTGAAGGTGGGATGAGGGGGTGAGCAAGCGGCTGTGTGGTGCTTAGCTGCCTCCCGGCGTTAAACCACAACAGTTAGTTATGTGCACTTGACTTTGCAACTGTAATGCTCATTTTAACCTGTGCAGTCCATTTGCATATAGGCATTACAGTATTGGAGAAGGAATTGTGTATAGAGTACCACATATTTCTTTCTGGCTATCACAGTTTGAGAGGATGGGTAAGGGGCTGCTGTTGGAGAAAAAGTTAGATATTTAACAACTTCTGAAATATTGGGCAGTGAGAGCTCCTGATGCTAATCTCTCTGCCTTGGAACCTCATCTGGGCAATGCAGGTAACACTCCAGACTCTCCTTCCAGAAGGGTAGGCACATCCCTGTTTGTAGGGCACTCACAACAAGTAGAATAGTGTTTAAATAACACATGGTAAATAAGGCCCTAGGGCCATAATGAACCAGAAGAATAAAGAAAATCATTGTGAGGCAGCTGTCCTGTGCACTGAACGATACAGGAATCCCAAGGAGGTGGAGAAAAAGCAGGGTGTGCTCATTAGAGTAACTCATAATATAAAAACCCGAAGGGCTGGATTCAAGTAGTTAAAACTACCTTAATTTTAACATTTCTTAACTTCCAAATGTTTGAGTTGCAACCTTAATGCTGTTCTTTGAATGTTCCACACAAAAGCTAAACTTTTTCAAAACCGAAGTGCAGAATTTTGTCCTTGTAGCATCTTGTGGGCATCGCCAGGGCCACAGCAGCACTGCACTCACAGGCCCCACACAGACCACAGAGGTAAGAGATTTCCCAAAGGCTGCGGCCCAAAATTGAACATAATCCAGCTACAGCAGCTCAAGTTACCACCTATCAGTCTAATTGCACTACGTGTCTGCACTCTTGGCCCAACACAGCTTCAAGGGAAAACACGTGAGCCAAAAGCCTTTGCAAAATACAGCAAACATAGGAAATGAATGCCAGGAAGAGCACCTGCCATAGGGCAACCTTAATATCAATGCAGAGGAGCAAACAGTAAAGGATCGGAGCTGAGCCCACAGGTCCTAGGCGCAGGATGCAGGTCACCCCAGCCCACAGACTGATACAAAAATCACAGAGGGAAAACCAGCAGAAAATCCCTCCACTGCTGTGTTTGTTTTTACACTTACTTGTTGGAGTAAAAGCCCATTTTCAACCCTTGAGGCTAATAAAACCCATGTTGATCGTATCATAGCAGCAAAACCACAGGCATCTGATAGCAGATGAAAATAAAACAACACAATCACATAGGGGGTCTCAGAGTAGGTGGTCTGAATGGTCCCTTTTTGACAAGCAGCACCAGCAGGTACCCAGTCTATTGAGGGTTTAGTACAACTTACCTGAAGACAGCCCTCTCTCGCACCCTGATGATTCTGGTGCTTTTATGGGCTGCTGGACGAGTGACAAGTGTCTCTGCTGGCAACTAGTGTGTTGATACCAGGTCAAAAGATGACACACAAAAGTATATAGTGAATTTCTTTGATTGTAGGTGGCTGATAAAAATTCTTGTACCCCTCTAGGCCTTCTTTTGTTAATGTACCATTAAAAAAGGGAATATTTCTAAAAAAGAGAATCTTTTCTTCCACCCCAGTGAGGCACAGCACTGGCAAGGTTGTTAATGATGGGGGATACTTTGCCAGCAGGTGGATGTGACCTCCCCTGCCCACCACAACTAAAGTGCTTGGACAACATCTACTGCAAATTATTCTGCAGTATGCTACATCTATCTGGTAAGTCAAGTACACTTCTGAAACCTGACCACTTGGAGAGTCTGCCCAAACTGCAGGTCCCACACATGCTACTCCATCTTCATGCAAGGATCCAAATGGATCCAAGAGTGATTATTGTACAGCAAACCTTATTATCCAAAGGAGCCCCATCAACACTGATACCACAGCATCCACCAACTCTGTTCAAGAGCACATGGCATATTTGAAGAGACCCAGACAAGATTTATTTTACTGTGCAACTCAGAACTGCCAAACCATCATTGTCTCTCTGACATGAAAAGACATGCACTAGGTTCCAGGCAGCCAAGCACTAAGCATCCCCGAAAGAGCAGACATACATACTTTAATTACTACGAATGAGCTCATATCCTCAGCTAGTGAGCTGAGCCAGGCATACTTGGATCAGCCCAAACCCAGGCTGAGAGACACACAACTCACCATCTTTCCTCAGGCAAAAGGAGCAGCTAGGTTAATAATAATAATAATAATAATAATAATAATAATAATAATAATAATAATAATAATAATAATAATAATAATAATAATAGGTAGCCCAAGCAGTTTTCTTTAAAATGTTCACAATTATTACTTCTATATCAGATTCAATCAGTAAGAAGATGAGTTGGGATTAACTTCTGTGCTTCTGTGCATCCTGGCAAGTCAGCAAAGTTGCCTCACAGCTGAGCAGAATCTGGCCCTTGCCCGTTTCTTGGAAAAAGCGCAAAAATCCCAGAGAACAGCAGCACCGGATCAGTGAGGCACAGCACTGGCAAGGACACAAGGAACCTTGTAGCATTGCACCAAACCAACCCGACCAAAAGTCCTCTGAGCTACTTTGAGCAGTGCATTGGGTCTGTTTCTGTCCCTTGAAAGGTACGTGGCTGCCTGCAGGAACAGACTGAACTGTGAAGGTCTTGGAGATCTGGATAAAAAGGAATGGCAAGAGCACAAAAAAAACCAGGGGTAGCTGCTTGAAATGGTCCCCCACAGGGACTGGGATTGCTATCTTGGAACAGAAAGCAGAAAGTTCAATTTATGCATGCACAAACGCGCCAAGCACAAGCAGCCAGTCTCAAATGAGACATGTAAAGAGTCCTGGTGCTGGCCACCTAAATCACTGCACACCCACCTAAACGCAGCATAGTCCATTTTTCAGTTCTGAACACTAAGCACTTTGGGAGATCAGGCCATGTTTAAATTAGCATCAACAAAAGGATCAGCAAAAGTGCCAAGTGTAAATACACAGTTTTTCTCCCCCTGCAGAGACAAAGCTTATTCTGCTCCCTGCCCCCAGCTTAAACTATGATTTTAGCATCTAAAAGTATCTCGGTTGAGAAAGGATACATTAAAATTCCCACTATTTTTTTTTTAATTGACCAAACTATTTGTGTTATATAAAATCTGCTCTCACAGAGTCTTAACTCAGGGAACAAGTTTTACCTGAGGACATAAACAGTTCCTTTCTCTAATTCTGCAGCATTTGTATCCCTAACAACACACAGGCATAGGCAGAATGCTGCAAGGACATTTTCCTCAAATAGACTGTGCTCTGATAACCTGGGATATTTTGAAGCAATTAAAATTACCACAGTGGATTTTTTGTTGATGTTGTTAATAATACTAATTAAATAAACTGTTCCTGGTACTGACAAAAGTTTGCATCAGTAGATCAGTTTCTGGGCCACAGCAATTAGTAGATACTATATAAACATTGCCAATCATCACACAGACGTTGGGTTCCCTGGGGTCTCTTGGCTCTCGCTGACAGCTCTGATGGCTAAAACAGTGGATTTCCACATGATGTGAGCCAGATGCGTACATAGGGCTCTTGAGCTTGAAGTCATGGCCTACATGAGGTTTCACACGGACCCTTCACGAGACATCCTGGCACCCACAGCAACCCTGTCCATCCCTCCCCGATGGTGCCTCCTTTCCCTGGCACCACAAATACAGACTCGCAGCTGGTTTTTCGCAGCAGGAACAGCAGCACTTCTGGTCACAGCCCAGGACCACAAACACACAGGATTGGAAACACGTGTTTCTTTTCTTGAAGCTCAGTTTGGTCCCCTCGGCTGTCAGTACAAGTAAACTCTAAACATTTTAAGAGTCAGCAAGCGCTGAGTCCTCCCTCACAGCATTATCATCACAACCACTGGGAAATCCACGGTGTGTTCTGGAGCAGGCCTCAGGACAGGAGTGCACAGACACTTGCATCTTTGCTTACATGCTGTATTGATGCCCACAAAGATGCATCCCTGCTGACAAACCCAAACAACTCTCTAAGGCACCAAAATAGCCCCAGCTTCTGTGCTGCTGCTTCTCCTCTCCCAACTGCAGCAGAACTGGCACTTGATATCCTAGAATGCTTTGGGATGGAAGGGACCTTTAAAGGCCATCTAGTCCATCCCCCCTGCAATGGGCAGGGACGTCTACAACCAGTTCAAGTTGCTCAGAGCCCCATCCAGCCTGGCCTTGAATGTTTCCAAGGATGGGGCATCTACCACCTCTCTGGGCAACCCGTTCCAGTGTTTCACCACCCTCATCGGGACAAATTTCTTCCTTATATCCAGTCTGAATCTCCCCTCTTTTAGTTTAAAACCATTACCCCTTGTCCTATCGCTTCAGGCCCTGCTAAAAAGTCTGTCCCCATCTTTCTTATAAGCCCCCTTTAAGTATTGAAAGGCCGCAATAAGGTCACCTCGCAGTCTTCTCTTCTCCAGGCTGAACAACTCCAGCTCTCTCAGCCTTTCCTCATAGCAGAGGTGTTCCAGCCCTCTGATCATTTTTGTGGCCTCCTCTGGACCTGCTCCAACAGGTCCATGTCCTTCCGGTGCTGGACCATCCCTCCATTGATTTCCTCCTCCAACACCTCTCAGCTCTCTGAGGTCTTTAAACTGGTGCCCACTGACAGGCAGAGATACATGACACAAAACCGAATGCAGCTCCCCCTTGCAAGAACCACTCAGCCACGGCTGCCAGACCCATCTGTCCTCCTTCAGTTCCCCAGACCCATCCCCTACAGCTCACCATGCAGCCACATCTCCAGAACGTTACCAGAAGAGACCAACAGTGGTTTTTAACTGGCTTTGATGAGGTTTTGGATTTTGTCACCTCTGCAAAGGAGAATTTCTCTACCCCAGCACAGACCTCCCTCAGTTGGCCAAACTGCAGCCCACACAGCTGTGATGGATGGGCTGGCACATACAACCTCCAGCTGAGGAAAAAACATCTCCTGGGGCAAGGACCTCTTCAAGCAGCAGCCTGAGGTCCATCCAACCTCATCACTCACAGCCCTTCACCAAGAGAAGGTACGGATGTGGCCTGGGTTCAGCCTAGTCTTTAAACGATGTCTAAAGCATGCCTGTTTGCCCCTGGGGTTAAAAGCACAAACCTCATTACTGAGTTACACCACCGCACTGGAAAAGAAATCATATCTGCTTTTCTCTTGAAAATCCTCCTTTTGCAGCCTGCAGCTTTCAACGCATGGAAATCCTGGACCCCCCTTGACACCATTGACCCATTCAGGGCTCCAAAACCAATATCAAAGTCTGACTAAAGCCATTCAGAAGCTGTTAGCATGTAGATTTTGGTGATAATTTGGTGAATGGACTTGTCAAACAAATTGCCTTTATTATGGACTGATTAAATGCAATCAAGGAGAAGTGCCTTTCCCCTCCCAACTCCAGCCCTCATCAGCTCAAACAAACATACTGAGCCAATTAGCGGGGAGGTGGCAAAAGCAGCTTTCACTTGAAACCTGCCATTCTTGGGGGAAAAAAAAAACAACAACAACAAAAAATCTTTGTGCTTTGAAAGCCAGAAAGAGCCTCCAGGGAGAGCTCCGGAAAGCTACCCAGGGCTCACCTGCAGGGTGTGGATGGGAGTTATCAGTATTCATCTGGCTCGATGCCGGATCAGCTCCCTTAAACAAAGTGCTGCTCACATCCAGCTTGTGCCAAAAATAATGCAAAGAACATAAATATTAAAGCAGGCCCAGGGGGAGCAGCACTACTGGGGCTGTTATTCCTACAGCTTTATGTCCTGCAGCTGGGTTCTCCTGTGTCACAAAAAAGCATGAGCTCCCATCAAAGCTATTTCCATGCCTAGAAACCTAAGTTTTTGGCTTAGGTCCCTGCAGTGGATTCTCTGATGTCTGCAAATGGTTGAGTTCACAGCACAGCCTTTTCTGTACTGCAGCAGTAGTGAAGGGATCTGTCTCCGCTAACATGAAACTCACAGCAATCGCACAGATCTGATGCCACTACCTTTCTGTCCAACGTGCCTGAAATTAGCTAATGAATGGGAATGTTACTGAGGAGAATTGGGGCACGGTATCGTAATCACATAAGCCTAATTCCCTGCAGGTATGCAGCTGGAAATTAAATGGACACCTTGGCTGGCAGTGGGCAGAGCAGAATTTGACATGCGTTTGCATGATTTAGCTTCAGAGACAGGAACCCCACGGCTGGAGCTAGAGACAGCACACGGGATATGAGCAATAGCTGTTGACTAAGCTTTCAACTAAGCTTTCAGCGTCTGCATTTTAAGTTAGCACCAAAGACTGATTTTGGCTCCGTTTTCACTAACCTAGCACCTCTAAGGAGCAAGCTCTGTGCACTGCATGTGAACCACTGCCTCCCAGAGCCTACGCAGAGGAGCTATGGCATAGCTTCCTCTGGCAGAGCAAGCCATTGCTTTGTCTTGGACTCCCACCACAAATAGAAAAGGGCTAAAACAAAGGTGAAGTTTTATCAACCGCGAGGGATTTCGGAGAGTTCATTGCCAGGACTGAGATTAGGATTAAGGGTTTGTAGTTAAAGCACAGAGACTCAAAAGACCAACCTCTTACCTCACACCTCATCATGGTCTTCAAGTGTCACCTTGAACATAAGGGGTATGTGACACATCAGGACACTAGGTCCTGAGCCTTCAAACAGTCCTGAGCACAAGAACCGACCACAGCATGAGATTAGATCAAGAGCCCGTACTACAAGCAGCCAGAGAGAAAAAGTCCAGGCCTTCTTAAGAAGTGGCTGCAAAGGGCCTGATAACTCCACTCTCTCCCCAAGGACCTGCTTCCTACCCCCACACCCTCCTGCAAACATCAATGTTTAAAGAACTATTAAAGAAAACAACTTCAAAACTCTTCACATAGTTCAAATACTTCACTTAAAAGGAATTTTAATTCTTACATCTCAGATTGCACCAGTCCCCAGCAGGACATGCACTCATCATGTTCACGTTGTGACGTTTGAGCTGTTCAAACAGAAGGGATGGAGCCACAATGTGAGACCGTGCGCTCAGAGGCCTGGGAGCAGAGACGACAGAGATCCCCACCAGCTCTACCTGTGCTTTCCCATGACCGAGTCAGTTCACCACACCTCTGGGCACCCTCTCAGGGTGTCTTCCCATGACCTACGTCAAAAAGAAGTCTTCCTGCAGCCAAGAGACACACACCTTGAAGACCCAGCCAGTGGGAGAGTACTGGGAGCAGTGGGACATGGGTGGGTGTGCAATTCTTGGTAAGTCTTTCGGCCAGCCCTACTGCATAGCCGCAGTGTGTGAGTCAGATCAGTGCTGCTTGTGTCTGCTTACAGCTCAAGACTGGCCACCCCTAAGCTGTTTGTTCCAGGGCTGGAGCTATGCACTGTGTCTGGTCCATCGCGAGAACGCCATGACCTATTATTAGCAGCAGCACCTCCCTGACAGCGCTGAGTCAAAGCAAGCTGAGAAGCCGGAGAAGCTTTGTTGCTAAACAAGGTCTACAGGATTGAGTTTAAAAGAACGTTCTTCTCCAAAGAGCGGCAGCTGCTCTCTCTGGACAGCACTGCTATTTGCAACCTGGAAAAGCCCTTCCATCCCAATGAGCTGTGTCACCTCCCTCCAGCATGTGGGCAGCAGTCGAACTGCTGCAGAAACCTCTCATGGGATCACAGCAAGCCTTGCATCCCTCAGCAGCAATAATCAATACAAATCCATTCATCTCCTCGGGATGCAGACAATTCATGTTTCAGATGCACCACCTCTAGCTGGGATGGCATACGGTAAGGCTATAAGGCTTCCCCAGATATGTTCACCTGCTCAATTCCAGCCATGCTGGAGAAGAACCCAGAACACCCCAAAGTATAGAAAAAGTATGTAATTGGCCAGAAACCATTATGGTCAAATAATGTTAAAAGGCTACCCCCCTTCCATTCCTCATGCCAGCTGACAATTCATATACAGGGATAACAGTAACAAACAAGGTGCTCCATCAGGTAGGAAGGGTTATGTGGGCCACTACTCCTTCACAGAGGCACATGGTGCATGCCCTCAAGCACTGGAGGGAGACAAATGGGGTCTTTGCAAAATGTATTGGGGCAGCATAAAGTGTGATTTGGGAAATGCTGTACCTTCTTCTACCCCCTTTCATCTTGTGGCTACCCAGCTCCTGAACTTACAAAACCATATTCGAGCTGCTACACGCCAGGTACAGCCCTTTCCTGCAGCAAACCATGCTTCCTGTCCCGCAATGTACAGTCAGTCGACAAGGCTGGGGACATTTGCCAAGCCTGCTATCAGAAAAACAGCTTGGATCTGGCAGAAGATTTCAACAGTTGTGGAAACTCATGGGAGGTTGTGCTGTTGGGATTACAGACCCTGCTTCAGAGCACAGCCTCGCCATGCACGTACACAGGGTTTTAAGCCACCCCTCTTCTCCCAAAGTGTGACAATACAATTGGCTGTTGCAGAAAACATGATTTTGTTACCAGCAACCCTTCTTACCCGTTATTTTAAAAGGACAGCATCTGCGCCCCCACCGCCAGCATCACCAAAGCCTACCGAATTTGCTTCCACTGCTCTGGCTATGTTGCGCACACACAGCGTGAAGTACCCTTGCTCTGGGACACGTTTGCATATTTTAATGCTTATCAATTTGGTGTGGCTGGGATGAACTTTATCTGTATTTTAGAAGGACCAGTACTTTCCCCATTGCAGCTTTAGCTCCTGTCTTGCCCACTCCTTGCACCCCTTCTGTATTAACTTGCTTGCAAGGAGGAGCACAGAGAAAGCTCAATGCCAAGAAAGCAGGAGATAAAAACACACCAGAAAGAGGGAAATGCCTCAGTCCTTTCCATTCAGAGGCAGATCTGCCTTGAATGGCAGCCCCCAGGACTGATCTGCCTCCAAAGGAGACTGAATCACAAGCAAGTCAGCCCCCTTCAATTCATATTAAGACTTCAAGCTACTGTATATACTCTCCCCCTCCACCACAAGCTCCTCCTTTCTAACACAAATCTCTCACAGCACGCAGACACATGCACTCCCAGAAAGCGAGTAGCAGCGTTGTGATGTGTTGAAACCAGAGGCCGGTGAGATTCAGCTCTTGCTAATGGCAATTTTTCATCAGCAAACTATAATTGGCAGCTCTTATCCACTACAAGAGTTTTGCAACACATACCTAAAGAATATGTCAAACTAGATCTTCACACTAAGACCCAAAATTAGAACCAATATCCCAAAAGCAAAGTGACCCTCACTAGCCATTCCTGAGCAAACTAATCGATCCTGCACAACTGTAAAATGAGATCTGTTATATTTTCTCTGACCCATACGTACATCCACAAAGAACAGAAGCAGAAAGGTAATTTTAAAGTGACTGATGCAGCTGTACAGTTATAAAAGTTATATGGGACTCCATACCTTCAAAGTGCTGTGTATTTACCTGCTGTGCACAACTCAAAACAAGTGCTATGAACATTATTAGATTCCGAAATTATTTAGAAATGAGACACTTCTGGCTTAAGCAAACATAGGCTCAGAATATAATTCATTCTGTGCCTGTAACATGTCCTTTATCTCAGCTCAGGGGGCTTTTGCAACAATCAGGAGCTGTATGTTAAGAGCAGGGGAATCTGGCCCATTACAAAATAATTGGGTCTTGCTATGTTAGCTTTAATTTGTGTCCCAGACCTTCCCAGTCTCCTAACTTAGCTCTTTTCACTCCTCAGAGAAACACAGCACAAAACCTGCTACAAACTTACACGAGTTAACACTATTCCCTTCCTTGTTCCCAAAGTTACTCAGACTAACTCTGCTGAGTTAGTTTTGCTAAGGGTTGCTGAGAAAGGCTTTTAACAAACTCAAAATCCTCTTATGGAAGATCCTTTTCAGCAGCTTATTTTAAAAAGATTAAAATTAGTCCCTGCATAACTACCCCAGATCTGCTCACATCCCCTTTCCCTGAGCTGCTCCTGAGCACTGCAACCAGAGCTCCCATCCATAAGCAGCCGGCCAGCATACGAAGGGATCGGCGCTTCTCCCCTACCTGAGAAGTCTGCAGAAGTCTTTGCAAAGTTGCTGAAAGCTGTCAAGCACATGAGTCCTACGAGGAAGATGGAGGTGGGAGACACATCTGGGCAGCACATCCTTAAGTATCCTCACAGCTTGTTTTCTTCCAGAGAAAAGGAAAACGCTTTCTGCCCCAATCCAGCACTCCTCATTGCCCGGAGAACAGTGTCAGTCCCATTGCTTGGAAGGATCACAGCCAGCAGCGGGGAAGGAAAAGCACTCGGCACACACACACACACGCACACACACACACATCCCTGGGAGTGAATGAATCCCGGCTGAGGGAGGCTGACGAATGAGACAGACCTACCTGAGCCTTGGCGGAGATCCCAGGGTCCTAAAAGCCATCGCCTCACCCAAATTTGCTGCAGACTTACTGTGCAGCTGTCCAGCAGCGGCACTGCAGGCTGTTGGGGGGACAGTCGGGGGGGCTGGTTTGGAAAAGCCCGGTTGCTGTTGGTTCAGATACCCAGGGATCTTGTCTCTCCGGTGCAGAGAGACAGACAGAAGGATGGGCAGTATTTTCAAAGGAGGGAGCCCAAAACAAAGCGCCTGAATTCACACGGATTTTTGGAGTGACAGGTATTTGTAGCTGCTGCTGAAATTAGCGTGAGCAGTGGTGTCCTGCCAGAGTGGTGACAGGACAATTCTTCAGCTGTGTCCACTGTTGAGAGTGATCCTACAACGGAGGAGACTTTGCACAGGCCCAGGGATCAAACCCTCCTGGATCTCACTGCAGGACTGGGACTGGTGTCAGCCCACATATCAAAATCCTCTTTCCTTTTGCCAGCAGCCAGCCATGCCAGGCTCCCTCTATACCACTGGACCTGTCTCTCCTCCAACAAACTCAACAGAGAATTTTCATCCAGATTCTAAGCTGTGGTGTTCAGACCCAGGAGACCTGCTCACCCTGCAGAGTTAAAAGAAGGCTCCAGCACACCTGGAAGCACTTGATCCTGCCTGTTGTTCATCCATACCCTGGCAGCATCAAGCCAGCCATGCTAACTTGGAAGAGCTGAACTGGGCTCTGGGGACACAGAGGTGGACTGGACTGGTGGACCCTGTTCTCCCTGGGTACAGGATGGAGATCCCGGGCTTCGGTCATCAGTGTTAGCTGCAGCTCGGGCATAGGTTTGCATATAAATAATGGACATAACCAACATATCAAGGCTAGAGCAGAGGCTGAGTGTCAGTGCAGAGAGCAGGGGATAGCTTTCATAGGCAAAGCCAACACCAGCCACTTGGCAGCCTGCGTATACACATACACAAACCTACGGAGCAGCACTGTGTGGGGCTGCCAGGGAAGGGGAGATGGAGCCAGGCACACACAGCTGCTGAGCAAAGCTGCAGCTTCTATCCAGCAAAAATAACCTGAGTGGGAACATCCAAGGAAAACCACAATTGGTTTTTTACTCCTCTGTCCTGTTCATCCACATGGAATTAAGCAAAACTTTCCAAAACCATTCACCTTAGAGCTGAAAACAAGTGTAAGAGACTTCAGCCCAAGGGGCTCTTTTTTTTTCAGAGCTGAGTGCATTTGTAAAGAGTTTCTTATGCTGAAATTTCTAACAATGTTTCAGCTGTTCTCAGATGAAAATCAGACTGGCTGTCAGATCACATGTGAAAGACATTTTCAAGAGTGCTGCCATGAATACCACAGTCATTGTTTCCACCAGAAATCTGTCCTGGGATGATCTGTGTGCTAGAAGCAGACCTCAAGGGGAACCGTAAGTCCTGTGGCCCCATTTGCTTACTGTCCATACTGCCACTTGCTCAAGTTCCAACCAGCCACGCTGAGCATGAGGGTACTGTGGGAAATCTTGAGTTTGAGCTTGAATCCTGTCCATGCCCCATCCACCCAGACCACGTGAACAAGAGGCTGGTCTGGCCTGAATTGCACCTAAGCAACCCTCCGAGCCACAAACAGCTCTTCACACACCCGAGGATCTACAGTGAAGGTGCAGACAAGTTGCCTCTCAAGGACAGTGGTGGCTCTGGGTTGACCTGACAGCACAGACAGACCCTGAGGTCCAGCAGGCTCCGTACAATCCCGTCCCTGTCCCCCCTCTCTGCAGACAATCCTGCCACCTTACCTTTTTGCAGAGGACTGCTTAAGCAAGATCACAGACCAGGAACTTCTATGGGCTGCCTTACTCTTTATTTCACCTGAGACTTTAATCCCACATGCCAGACCTTGCTGACCCATACTTTCCAGGGTTGACTTAAGCTTTAAAGAGAAAAGATCAGGACATTTGCCTCCTAGCATATGCGTATAATTCTTGTCTCACCTAGGTCTGCTGCCCTTGCCAAGAGGAAGATTCACCACTATTGCCTTATAGGCTTGAGATAACCATACTCATTACCAGATTATCAGTCAAAGCTCCTTATCAGCAGGACAAAGAAACAATAGGGCCCCTGGAAATTTATCAGCCTCTGGAAAAGGGAAGCACTATTTTCTGAAAAGAGCCCACCCTGTTAGCAGGTGTTGATTTTACTGATTAAAGGGTAATTAGGTTTGGCTGACTTCTTAGTATATGGGGAAGAAAAAACCTGTGGTGACAAAGGGTTTAGGCTAAACATGGGAAGTGTGCTTGAGCAGCCCTTTAGGTTATTGTTAATAAAGTCAAACCAGAGGGGAGGAAGTATATATCAGTGTCCTGTGAGGGCTTTGTTTTTAAGCACGCTTGTAAAGATGCCTTGTAAAAGGAAAGCAGAAAGCAGCTTTTGCTAAAAAAAAAAAAAAAAAAAAAAAAAAAAAAAAAAGATATATCGGCCTTTGAGAAACAGGCAATTCAGTTAAAGCCTATCTCCATAATGCCCTTATTCCTTAGGGCATGTGGGAACATCAGCTGTGTGTTTCAAACAGAAAAAGGCCACCTGTCCCAACTGCAGCACAGACAAAGGATGGTCTCTCTCTCATGGACAGTCTCATGGGGTAAACATGAATCAAGGGGACACCAATATGGATCTTTATTTTTAGGAGTAACAGCCCTTGAAATCCAGCCATGCCTTCAAATATATCTCCTGGGGATAGGTAATAATGCATATGATGATACACAATCTCTTGGATCCCTTGTCCCCAAAGCCACCCAGAAGCAGGAATAGGCCGGTACTGATGCAGTTCAGCATTACATCTTAGCTTGGAGGAATGATTATTTGGTTTCTTTCTCTCCACAGAGTAACTGTGGAGAATGACTGCTTTTTTTAGATACAGCATCTGGGTATACTTAAAAACACTTCTTCCCTCTAGAAGACACAGAGCCTTGTGTCTGAGCTGGGTTTAATGCCTTCCTGATCATGGCAAAAAGCGCATGGGGTCTATGTGCCCAGCTTAAGGAGCAAAGTCCATAGCACCTAGGTACATGCACAGAGCCTAGGTCTGAGATCAGCACCTCTCAGCTTCCCCTGCAGTAACCGGTGCTGTAGCCACTCAGCACTGAGACGCAGGCACACAAACCAGTCCCACCTCCTGGGGTACTTCTCCAGCCAGAGCTAAACCATGAGTTAGGCACCTGAATCCCAACGTGGCTTTAGTCCAGGATGCTTAACAACTGTACCTCAGTCCTCCTTTTTGACTATGATACTTAAGTGCATTGTTCTTTCTCCTCCCATACTCCTCTCTCTTGCAGATCCTCTCCTTCTCCTGCTACACATAAAACTGTAATATCTGAAACATGCATGTAAATTCCCAAAAAGTGCTTTAAAAGCAGTTAAGTACAACTGCAACTGGGGAAACTGAGGCACTGAGAAGTGAAGCAATTGGTCACCCCAACATCACCCAGTTTATAAATGGTAATCAGGAATGGACCTAGTTAGGATGATGCCCAGATTAACACTGTATGTGCTGATCTTGCTTCCTTCTAGGGCTGATTTTTGGGAATGCATTCCTATTTTTCACTGACCCTGCACCACTAACCTCTACCTTGCTGACTAAACCATCAACAGCTCGAAGAAGGGCTGGTCAGTAGAAGAGCCGGACCAGGATTAGCTCTCAGCTAGAGAACCATATGTAGGGTTGAAGCCACGTTTGTTTATACAGTCACAAACAGGTTTATTTGTAAAAATGTGCTAGGATTAGTCTTGCTTTCTGAACCCTAGTCACATTACTTACTTCTTACTGTGTTTTCCGTAAGGTCTCCAAGCACTCTCCAAAAGACCAACACTGCATTCTGCCATTTCACACATGGACAAAGCACAGTCATATGTTTGAGGTCACTACTTTTTCAAGGTCAGCCAGGGGAAACCGTCAGAGATGCAAAAAGATTAAATACTTTTAATCTTTAAGTCCAGTTAGAGCTCTTTGCACTTGGCCACAGTGCCTCCTTGTAAATGAATGCAAATGAATGACAAAGTATATGTGCATTTATACCTATAGAAACACATCTAAACTGGGTGGACAGAGCTTCAAATATAAACCAGCAAAGCTTCCCAGCATAGTACAGCTCTTTGTTCTTTTTTTTTTTTAATCTTTCCCCTAAGAGTGCCTTATGGAAACAGATGGGGTTACTCATGGAAGTAAGCACTGTTTGCTTTCATCAATTTGAAGGCACAGGACTTCACATAATGCGGTTTTGCAATACAACACCAAGTATCTCACAAGTGAAATCCTCCCCTGTCTCCATATTCAATGTTAAACAACAGCTGTGCAGAATATTCAAACTGATAAGCCTTTGAAGTTTTCACATTTTGTGTCACTCAATCACCCCAGTTTACAAAACAAATATAAAACCTGGAGGACTTTGCTCCATACTGGGACAGGTTTGGAGTGGGGGTGTTTCTTTAACATAATTCTGTGTAGAGGAAAGGCCCCAAATGATGCACTTATCTCACTAAAACATTGGGAAATGTTGTACAGAGTGATGCAAAATCCTCCAATGCGTGAAAATGTCAAAAATAAAATATTTGGAGACTACAAAGTGATCCACACCAAAGCTGAAAACTTTCTCCTCATGTCTGCACCAAGTAATTGATGTTGAAACCTCTCTCAGCTGGCATTCTCCTTAGTATAGTGATGCCATGTTGTATGTTAGGGGATACTGTACAGTCTGGTGCTCTATCTGGGACCAGTATATCCAATTGGGTTTAGTTGGTGCCTTGTGTACAGCACGTTCTTGGGTTAACCACTGTACTAGAACTACAGGGATTTGGAGTCATCTTCATACTTTATCTTTGTACTACACTGCAAGTCACGCAAGGATTTCAGGAGACAAGGATTTCAAGGATTAGAGTTCCTCAGCTGTGAACTGGATCCTTCCTTTTCCCTGTGTTTCATCTCTCCTGCCTGTTTGAATGTTGTTCCCTGAGATTTTTTGCTATGTGGGCATATAGCACCCAGCTGAGACCCTGAAGTTCACTGAGACCTTCAGGACTTGGATTGTCTTCTTGTATCTGTAATGTGAAACTATTCTCCCACTTGACCTGACTCACTAGTCCTCTCCTAACAGTTTTCCTGAGAAGATTTCTCCATCAATTGGATGATAATATGTACTGGCTTTTTTTTGCCACTGCTATCTTTCCTTTTAGTATATTCAATAGCTCTCTGGGAATGCTTGTTAGACAACAGGCTGAATTTTACACCTGAAGATATCTATCTCTGACCTAGATGGTATTTGCTTTGAAGAGCAGAGACATCCCAGCTGGTTCAATGTGAGCAGCAATGTGTTTTTTCTATTATCTCACCTATGGTAACCAAGGGAGAATTGCCTCTATCCTGCCGCTCCGTAGGTGTGAGTCACTTCAAGTTACAGACGCCTTTTAATCTTGGTCTCCACTATGTTTTTCCCTTTTGTTTCCTGTTTTACTACCAACCCTCACAGGTAACTTACATTATCATGAATTTCCACAGGAACCAGAATTCTTCCTCACATTTCCTTGTCTGGAAGTTCTCTGCTTGTCCTGTGGGAGACACATGCCATGATGCAATGTGATAGGAACTGGGAACCATCTCAACATTCTTCCTTAAAATGATCCTTAGAATGATACCACAGGCACCTATCCCAAACCTCACGAGTACTGTGGACTCCACCTTGAGGGCATGCAAGAGCAGTAGCATGAAGGACAACAAAAGAGTCCTTCAGTGCTCCCCCAGATCCTCCTGTCCCTCATGGGCACACATCCTCTACACACAATCACACCCCATCCTTACTGCAACTACCGTTATAACTTACATTAGACGCTTAGATTGGGAAAGCCATTTTTGTTGCCAGAGACCTTCTTTCCCACAAAAATGATTGTTTCCAAGCATAGTCCATATATAGAGAGAGACCATAGCCTTTGCATAACATCCACATCTATGGTAATAAGCTGAACCAAGCAAGGGTCTGGACACAGGCACTGCAACTCATCTGGTTACAGTGACCTGTTGGACTAGTCCTTGGCACACTTCTGACCCAGGCCACCTGGCATCCAGACAATTCCTGAGCATGGCTTGGGAGTCAGCAGGGCCTTGGACCTTGGCCATTCCCCAACAGGCAGGAAGGAATCCTGCTTTGGCGTTTGATAGCATGAACATCGCCAGATGATATGTGCCTGCAGTGTTTCAGAAGTTCTTAATAGCCATAGGGAAGACACAGGGGCGTGGGCTAAGAACCGAATAAATAACCCTGGATCGGGGCAAACTGGTACTGTCTGCCAGTGCTACAGCATCTTCTCCATCTTGCTACCTAGGCAAGCCTGATTAGAGCTGCCCAGGAATGACAGGGCATCCTGCAGTCCCACCTCCAGACCCCAGCACAGCTGCAGCCCAGGCTGCTACCTGCTGTGCTTCCACCTACTTACAGCGGTTAGCAGGATGGACCATTCCTACAGGGGCATTCAGCATAGACTGCGCTCAAGTTTGAGCTGGTGAAATCAATGAAATTGGCTTCCCTGGTTCAGGGCCAGGACCCTCTTCTCCTGTGAGAGTGCCACCAACAACACATCTAAGGCACTGCCATCCTCAAGTCTTTGATCATGGATGGATTTGAACAATTCTAGATTGCAGGAAATCAATTTCCCTGAAGCTTAACACTTTCTAATTTTCTCTTTATTAAAGGACAGGTCTAATGGAAGGCAGAGCTGAAGAGTGTATGAGGAACGTATAGTGAGCAAATCTCTTTCCAACATAACTTGGACAGATCAGCTTTCACCTCAGGCTTATCATTGCCTAGGGGCACAGAGTATTTCCCTCGTTTTCGTACAGACAGCAAATTACACAAAAAACCTCTGGCTCACAGATCACAAACTGGTAAGGAATCAAAGGGAATCAGAGGAAATGCCTTTCTGCTGAATGGGTAAAATTAATCCCAAGTGTACTTTCACTGGCATCAGTGCAAATTCAACAATGGACTATGTCTGCCATTTGCAAGAGGAAGAACAGGTTTATGTTCTCCTTTCACATGTGCTGAAAATACATTTTCTTTTCCTTTTTTTAATCTTTTCTATTTGAAAGGACTGTTTCAAGAGTAACTGTATGCTTCCACATGCATTTAAGTACTCAGGACAATAATATCGCCAGTTATTTGTTTTAGAATGGTCTCAAGAGACTATCCAGTGACAAAGTCCAGGTGTGCTGGGCATTGCAGACAGTGCTGGACTATGTCATCTAAAACAGCCTATGGAACTTACACTGGCAATGAAGTTCAAGCTATTCAAACCTTTGCACCCTGTAGCCATAACACGAGCATTAGGGGACTCCAGTTAATTTGCTTCTAGGGCAAGAGACACTTCCCACTGCAGAAAGCTCATGCTGAAATTTTACTGCATTCATTGTCTCTGGGCACCTGGCTCAAAGACACGTCACTGATAGCTAATGCAGTAACATTACTGACTGGACCAGCTACAGAGGACACAGAAGAAGGAAGGAGACTATACCGTGGGTTACAGGAGATTTGCAAATGCCTGAGTTCACCGGGCTAGGCGCTGTCTGGACTGACAGCAGTGGTACATGCAGAGCTGTGTGTGTATGCTAATCATTAGCTTAGTGGTTGCAAGCAATGGGGAACTGCATAAGACCAGTATAAAAGGTGGCATTTCTATACACAAGTCACTTGCCTCAGAAACACCTCAGCTGAGGTAAAAAGGGACTAGAGCCCACCCAGCTTCCAACCCCTTTTCGATTTTTGCTGGACCAGCCCTTTGCAATAGATTGACAAGCCAGCATCACCCTCGCAGCCTTCCCCTGCCCGCCACTCTGGTGCTTGTTCTCTGCCCTATTCTGCAGTTACCCCCTGGGTGCTGTTCCATGCACAGCCCTTCCCTAGTCATTCCCAACCTGAGAGGCTGTTGCCTATGCAGAATCTTTTCTGTTTATTACCACACTGCTGATAATTTCTTGCTTCACTTGCCAACCCCGTCTCGGACATACATAACTAGTCAAACCACCTTCTCCTTTCCTGCAGTGACAGGTAAAATCACTTATTTTCAGCTCACTGAATCTACCCCAACACAGCACACCAGCTAGCCTCCATGTAACCCTCCCTCTGCAAAATGTACCTTCTGACATCAAAGGAAAAGCAGCTGTGCTCACTAAAAGGAGTCCCAGTCCTAAGTACTTTTGGTTTTCACCAAAAGAAGATTGTCACAAATGGTGTTATGAATACCTAGAAGAGTTGTGGGCTTCTTCGGCTGGTGTAGGAAGCCAGGGTCCATAGCTGCTGCTGCTTCTGTGGAGAAGGAGGCAGAGATGCAAAGCTTGTAAAGCCCAGTTCTCAGGTGAAAGCCCTGCTGCGAATCCAGGGGAAGCTAAGTGAGACATAAAACGAAGCAGCAGTTTCTCTCTCCCCCTTATCTTCACGCAATAATACTGCACACAGTTGAACCAGTGTAGTGGAAAATAATGTTATGATTTCTAAAGGGCTTTTGCAAAACAAAGGGTATTGGATCACATTTTCTCCTCAGTTTAGTCACTGTTCGCAGAGTAATGAAGAGCAGAAGTTGGCTTGCTTTGTTTAAAATAATGAGAAGCTGTGACTTTGAGCAATTTGATCATAAATTTTTGTCTTGCTTTTTCTCCTGCACGAGCGGGTTGTGATAGTAGGTATAATTTACTATGACAAACCACTAGCATTAATGCATTAATCAAGAAAAACAAATGGTCCCCCTTTGAAATCTCCTGCCCACCTAGAGAGAGTAATGGGGTTATAAATGGAGAAAGAACAAATATTGACTCTATGAAATGTAAAGGTACCTGGGAGTTCACCCATCAGTCTTTAGATTACACTTGCCTTTCAAGATGAATGGGATTTCTTTCATAATCCATTTTCATTATGTTTTTTTAAGCATCTTGGGAAACAAGATGAGGACATTCAACTCGGTGCTCTCTTTAGGTTTTCAAGATGTTCCCGACTGTTTCTGAAGAACAGCACCTCCGATTTCTGGAATGAGGTAGATGCTCCCAAGCCAAGAGCTGTCTTTCAGTTTGACATAAGCACCAAAGGAGCTGCCTGGACTGGTGTCAATGAGTTATTTGTTTGACGGTGTTTCTGGTGCAGCTTTCTGTAAGATGGCTGCAGAGACTCACCCTCCATCACTTACACTATGGAAACTCAGGGACACAGACACCCCTTGGCATCTGGACCCATACTGGACTCAAGAGGACCCAAGAATTTACTGCCTAAGGGAAAGGTCTCTGGCACCATTTACTGAACTTAATCTTACTTTCTCACACACTCTTCATCCCCCTCTAAACTCATGTCTCACTCATTTAACCTCTGAAGCAATGCTATACCTGTCCTCTACACAGACTATTGAGGTCTACTTTAGATTCAACATTGGATTCCACATTAGATTCAATTTCTCTTAAAAATGTCTTACTGAATCAGAAAATTAGGAGAATTGAGTGTTTCGTGAATGCTGAGATAAGCCATTGTTGCTGTCCCTTCTGTAAGCTGTAAGGGTGCCAGGCATCCCATAGGGAGCTCAATACTGAATGGGGAGACAACCAAGAGCCAAAACCCCAAGAGAAGCTGCAAAGCCAGTCACATCTTAAATTCTGGATGATCTGAAAACACCACAGATTCCAAGAGGAATTTAAAGACACTTCTGACTCTGAACACAGAGCTAGTATCTACTGAGGCACTGGCAAAGATGCCAACAGACCCGTTCGTATTTCACATATCACCTGCACCGTGACAGAAATCATTGGCACCTGTATTTTTCTTCTCCCATAAAGGTTATACAATAATAATTTATCCTTCAGGGCTGGTACACAACAAAGGGAAAAGGAAATGGAAGAAAATAGGTGTGCACGAACACACTGGTGATGTGCCGTGAGAGCCATGCCCGTTGCAAGAGGCACTCCAGGAGCCTTGGGCTCAGAGGAGCAGATAGATCACTTCTCCAGCAACTGCACGCAAAGGGGAGAACATGCAGTTGGTCTGGCAGGGTTAACCGCGCGTGGCTCCGACAGGACATACACTCCAAAACAACTGAGGCCTGGGGGTGTTTTGACAGAACGAGCTGAAGATTTTCCAGTCCATTGCCTCTCCAAGCTCAGTGCTAGGATGCTGTGTCTGAAGAACAGTTCTCCCTCTCCTCTTCGCTTGCTCTACAGTAAGGTACAAAATGTAATTGTGGAAGCTTGATGGCCACCTTAATGAACAGCTGTGCAAGCCAGAAGGGTCTGGCACCTTAGGTTATTTTAAGCAACATTTTGGGATATCTCTGATTATTAAGTTTCAAGCAAGGCCAACTCACCTTAAGCTAACAACTCATGTCTCATTAAAGGGAAGCTTCCAGAAAGACTAGAGCTGCCACCAGACTGTTTAAATATTCTAATAAAATCCACGATACTCAAACCTTTCTGGAGTAGTTTATAGAGCTGTTTTAATACCTGGGATAAACAGGACACAGAGGAATCCAGGCATTGCCTTGTGCCCATGCTGACATGGTTTTGCAAGACAGCCTGAAGGACTCAGATACTCCTGGACTGTGTGATATACATGGCCTCCCCAGTCTGAAGGGAGCTATGTCTGCTCCACCAGCTACTGGTAAGGCTACAGCAACTATGAATGACCTGGCAGTCGTTCTGTAAAGGGCACGATTTAGCTAGGACAAAAGCAGACTCTGGGCTGCTTTTCTCAGGAAGACGTCACCATGCAAGCCACGGAGCAGTGGAGCTAATTCACACCACCGAGTCTGTCCTCATCCCTCCAGTTAGCTTCCTTGGGCCTCCATTCCTCCACTGGAGAAGCAGCTCAGGAGACCCTCAGAAATGCCAGATAACAGCCCAGCATCTCCTAGCAATAAGGGTATACTGAATGCTTGAGGGGACTCATCCCATAGACTTTTTTTCCTCCCACTCTGACATCTGGGCGACACCTCTGTGAGCAGGGATCACTTCCAGGCTCTGGACCTGCTGTTACAACCGTACAAACCAACAAAACACAGACGAGAGGATGAGAGACACATTTGTGACGCACTGTTGCATAAATGTCAGGGGAAGGAGCTTCACTCCTGAGGTAACAAATGCCGAAGTAAAGGTTTTAAAAATGAATTATCAAAAGCAATGTTTCCACTTTCAAATCCAACTGAAACCAACCTGTGCCAAGCCCTGAGGTCTGTATTGAGCCAGTGCTCATTCCCATTCATGAAGAAGATGACCACAAGGGTTTTCTGCACACCCAGAGAGGACGAGGTGGGGAAGGCCCTCCATGAGCCAGTCCCATTTCTTTTGGAATCTGGGGACATCCAACTGCCTCTTCTCAACCCTGAATGCACAAAGACCACATCTCCAGAGCAGCTCAGCCCCTTGTAGACATCTCTTTCTGTTTAAAGACATAATAACAATAACAGCAGGTGTTACCACCTTTTGCTGTGTTTCCTCTAAAAAAACATCCAAGTTCCCTTGGGCAACATGAAAATTCACTCCCTTCTTCACACCCTCTAACACTCCACAGACAGCTGTGTTGGGGCTGCTGCAAGGTGGCCTCAGGTGTTTAGAAGAAATCTCTGTGATTTCAGACTGCAACACAGCCTGTTTCAGGTGATACTGACAGCCTTCATCCTGGTGCTGCAGAGATTGATGCACATATCTATGCTGAGACTGAAGCACGGCGTCCCTGGCCTCCTGGGGACATGAGTGGGTTAAATCCAGACAGCGTACAAACCCAGATGTGTCCTAGACCTCAAGCAGCTGTCTCTGAACTCATTCTGAGCTAACACCAGTACAGACTGTTGGGCACCTCCACATCAGAAACATATACCCCTTCCCTAGCTGGCCAAAAGCAGCATATGGTCTGAGAAGGTCTGTTCTTCAGGCTTTGCTTACAGCAAAGTTGAGCTAAAGCACAGAAAACAAAAATGAATGGCTCAAAGTCACAAAGAAAGGGTGGAGCAAAACACAAGGCAGGTCTCCTTCATCCCAGGGTAGTCCCTAAACATCTACCGTTTTTTCCACTAATGAGCAGTACCATCATTCAGTGAAATCTTTAGCAAGGAAGTGTGTTTCTACGTAGGCCCAAGAGGGCCCAGTTACACTGGTGACCTGAGAGAGAATATGTTGTCTTTATTGATACATCTGCAAGGACACAAACATCAGGAGAGGAAGACAGGTCACTGAAACGCCCATGCCAGAAGAGATTTGGTTTTGAAATAGGCTGGAGGTGAGAGCGTGTCCAGCTGGATAACTGACTGAACCCGACCTCTCAGTGCAATGTTGTGGCCAAAAGGCCTACCTCAGTACTGGATATAAACACAGCTGAAGACTGTGAGCTATCGTTATCTCTGTATTTGGGATGACTGTTAGCACTACTGACCTGCTGTGTTCAGCTTTGAAACACGCAGTTCAAGAAGGATATTGAACTACTGGAAGAGACTTCAAAGACAGTAACATGAAGGATGACATTAATGGAAGACCTTTGCTCCATCCTACTTCCACAGACGAGAGGGGATCAAGCTAAGCACAATTTGTTTTCTATCTGTCTGGGTTTTCTTCCCAAGGAAACTCAGATGCTCAGACAGGGAATTGCAGTGCATTTTGGTGGGAACAAAAAAGAGCTGCAGGGCACAGTATCCCTAGATTGAGTCACAGCTGCCTAGGCATTGTGGAAACACACCTACAGTGTGCTCCATGGGACATCCCTGCTCCTCCAGGGTAGATTCGGCCAAAACTTCTTATCAAAAAGAACTTAAAGAGTGACTTGACCATGACTACCTGAAAGGAAGACACACGCTTAGTAACAGGGGGCCGTAATTCAAGCTGGGCAAGCGGTCACAAATAAATGTTGTATAGTAGCAATAAGGAACCACAGGTGAGCTTCCCCAGGACCTGACAGGGGGAACCAGAAATGTGCTCCACTCAGAATTAATTCTGAGAAGTCCCAAAGTCTGTTTAATCTTTGCCAGATCACCTGAGCACAGTGATGCCTTTCTGAATTTCATTCTACTCCTAGAAGCATTTTACAGAAATTATTAACTCATGTGATTGTAAAGTGATCTGTATTTTCATAGATTTTGTTATATAGGTTAGAAAAGCAGGAAGGCAGCCCCTCCTCTACTCTATCTGACCTGCTCAGTGAAGAAACTCAAGCTGAGGCCCTTGTACCTGTATTTTGAACTCAAGAAAGCTGTCCCTGAAAACGGAGACCCAAGAACAGGGGGTCCACCACAAGTAAGAAGCTCACACATTACAACTGATGAACCTAAGGAAACAGCTGTCTGCAAGTCAACCTTGATAATCCGCACCTGTGCTCCTTAAAAATGGAAAGCTGGGGCACGCCTGACCTGCTCAGCCAAGCAAAGCAGCAGTGCCTTGATGTCAGGGTGCCACAAGAGGCCACAGAGGAACCAGACACAGGGTGCAGGGCCCTGAAGGACACCTCAAGTGAAGCGAGGTTCACCTACGGTGACTGGGGAGTCCCTGAGCTGGACACAGTACCAGGCTGTCGAGATGGTCTTGTTAGGCTGCGATCCACAGCGGTCAGCCAAGGAGTTAGAAATGGCTCCCTTACACCGAAGCACTCAATGCTCTTCTTTAAAGACAGTTGTGAGCCACAAATCTGCAGTTTTCCAAGTCATAACCCACACATCTCCTTACAGCTGTTTTGGGATCTCCTCAATCACCTTTAAGTTATGGGAATTATGCCTATATGCTCTGTTCCTCACCCCCTCGAGATATATTCTTCTGACTTTTTAATAGTGCTTAGGTAGTGACAAGAACTTAAAAAAAAGAATAATCTTCAGAAGGAATCTTTGCTTCAAGTGGTGTGCTTAGCTTTGGTGGCGATTTTTTTGTATTTTAAGGGTCAGAGTGCCCTCTTCTGTCCCATCCGTGTCTGATCAACTCACTTCTGTCTTAGATCAGCAGATTATCGAGAAATACTGTGACTTGTCTTCTGCACAAGCTATCATCTTCTAAACAACAGTTAGGAAACCAAACAGCTGATCCCAAACTAGAAAATAACTCTTGTTAATGAGGGAGGCTACAAAGTCAGCTGGCAGCAATAAAAGGGGCTGGAGGAACATCACGGGCAACAAGATTGATCTAATTAGTTGATGAGGTCAGGCGTGTTTTGAAGTGAATCCCTGCGAAGTTTAAACAGTGGGGTGTTATTTAATAGGTCCACACTCTGCATTTAAACTTTGCTTCCCTGTAGCTGCAACGGAATCCAGACTGCTACCGACACCTGAGGAAATCTGTCTGAAACAAACATATTAAAAGTAACTCAATAATACCAGCGTACATAATCATTTCTAAACTAACCATGGTGAAATCGCCGGGACTGCAGGTTATCTGAATCACGGACGGAGCTAACAACGGCCCAGAAACATTTATTAGCGGAGGCTTTCCATCGTGAAAGCGCCCAGGAGCCCGTTTCTGCAATCCCCGTAAGCGCTTGCGGGCAGCAAAGCCGGCGCTGATGAAGGGCGGTGGGTCCCCCCCGTGCTCAGGGAGCCGCCACAGGCGGCCGCTCCAGCTCTGCGCCTGCCCCTCTGCCGCTCCCCCCCCGCCTGAGGTGCTCCCCGGTCCTCAGCTGGGGTCCTCCTCCCCCCAGGCCGCTTGAGGGACGGGGGTGAAAGGAGCCGCTTTGTTTCCCCCCCCCCCCCCCCAACCGACAGCCCCCGCTGTGAGGAAGCAGCCGCCATGGCCTTGTGCCATTCGGGGTCCCGCTTGTGGCAGAGGGCAGCCCCGGCCGGGGCCCTTCCCTCAGGTGCCACCCGGGCCCGCGGCCCCGCCCGCCACAGCCCCGCTTCGCGCCCGGGGCTGGTTTGGCCCGCGGCGCTCGCCGTAGCGGCGCGGCGCGCATGCGCCGGCGGGCCGGAAGCGGCCGCAGTCGCCATGGCAGCCGCCTGCGGGAGGCTGTGGCCGCGGAGGGTGGCGGGCCTCGCCGCCGCGCGGCCCGCCCTGCCCGCCAGTGAGCACCGTCCCCCTCCGTCCCCCGCCTGCCCGGTGCCCTCTTCCTGCCCGCCGGTTGCCCCTGTCCCTCAGCGCGCCCAGAGAGCGGGGGGGTGCGGTGCCCCGGGCCTGCCTTGCGGGAGTGCGATCTCCAGCTGCGCAACTGTTGGGGGCGGTTCAACGTGCAAACACGGGGGTTTTAAAAATTATTTATTTGTTTTTACAGGGTGTTTTTCTTCCTCGGAGTATCGAATGAACAGCGATGGACAGCCAGCAAAATTTCAGCCGCCTCCAAAGCCTGTCATTATTGACAAGCAGAAGCAGAGGGAGGAGAGGAGGTAGGTGGGGTGTCCGCTGCTTGCCGCGGTGGGCTTGTGTTCGGGCCTGCTGGCAGGCTGGTGGCTGTGTGAGCCCCTCCTTCAAGCTCCAAGGCGTTATTACAAAAAAAGCATTTGCAGAGTTCTAGCAAAGACCGTTTATGTTGAAATATGTCTAAAACACCTTAAAATACTGTGTTCTGGAGTTCCTGAAAGCAGTGAAACATGAAAAAAAGTGTAGCAGTAAACACTTTTGCAAATTTGGGGCTAATGTGCGAGGTTCTCTCTGTGAAAGGCATGTTATCTCTTCAGTGTGCCATGAGGTGATAGGGACGTGGGTCCTGTGTCTGCCTTTGCCTTAGACCTTGAGATCGACTGTGAGCACATACATTTCTGTTTGTGAAACAGAGCTGACATCAGCAGTGGTAACCTTCATGAGACATCTCTTCTTCTGAGTATTTTTGTTGTCACCTCAACCCGTTTGCATTGCTTTAAATGACGCGGTGGTTAAAACTGCAGTGCTGTGTCTAGAAGGAGAGTGGTAGTACTGTATTGTTCATCTCCCCGCCCCCCCCCCAAAAAAAACCCAAAACTTTAGCACGTAGGCAGCCTAGGAATGGGGTAGGTATTAAAAGAAGACTATAAAAATTTCCATTCTGTCTTCAGATCTGTTTATGGAAATGCGTTTACGAAGCGAAGAGTCTACATGGCTCTTCTGAGAAATGCAGCGCGTGATGCGGCAGCTGGGCAGAACAGGGAGCTACATTTAAATGACGTTTTATTCTCCTGAGATTGTGTAACTTTGAAGATCATGAGTAGGCTCGATGTTGTTTGTTGTCTGTGTGGCTGCCCGTAGGCAGCGACACCAACTAGAGCCTCCGTGCTGCCACACGCCTTGCCCTGCACTCCCCCCACAGCCCCCGTAGGGTTTGTAAGGCAGGTTTGCATTTGTCCTCCTTTTCTGTCTTGGGCACTTCTCTCCTTGCCAGATCTTTTAAGATCTGTCTGTACTAGTGAATTAAATGTGTCCAGCTTCATCCTCTGGCTCTGAGGCCAAGCGGCCTTACCATCCAAACCAGAGTGACCACATCCAAATGGTTTGTTGGAAATGGTCCTTGGCCCAGGCCAGTACCGTGTGTGCCCTCAACTCAGCAGTCAGACAACTGAATTCCAGGGCATGAGGAAATTCCTTGGCATGGTTTAATTTATCAGAGCAGAAAATAGTTTTAAGAGTCCCTTTAAGCTTCTCTAACACAAAATAACATTTATGTGGTGTCTCCTGTAGGCTCTATTTGGCTGTTTGTAAAAACTGGTAATAGATTGTTCCATATCTGTTACTATAAAGTCATCAAGCAGTAAGTGTTCTGTCACGCAGATTACAATTAAACCATGAAATAACCTGTTCCTAAGCTGTGACAGCAGTAACTGAACTGTCCTCTTTCAGTCAGCTCCTCTCAGACCAACATTTATTGTTGTTTTTGAAAAAATCTGTTTAAAAGAATAAAACAAAAAATGTAACGGCAACAAAACCCCACAAAAACCCTTTTGGATAACAAAAAAAAATTGGTAACGTCATGAGCTGCAGTTCATATCTCTGAAAAGGCAACTGGTATTGGTGGTTAACAGGTGGTCATTTTTAGGCCAAATACTTGGACTTCTCTAGTACTTTTTATGCAAATGCTTTTGTTTTATGCTTACACAGGTTTGGATTTTCTTACAGGTTCTTGAGCCCTGAATTTATACCTCCCAGAGGGAGAACAGATCCTTTTAAATTCTTTATAGAAAGAAAGGATATGATACAGAGACGAAAAGTCTTCAACATCCCAGAGTTCTATGTTGGTCAGTAACAGAACTTTCATAATTTTGTCAATATTGTTCGTTGGGTGGGGTAGTAAAAAGTGTGGTTGGGTGTTGTAGAATATCACAGGCCATCGCAGCGTCAGGTGCGTTAGATGAACTAGCATGTGTTTCTCTGCTTACTACTTTGTCTTTTAATTTCATATTTATATCCAGTTTCCATTAAAAATGTAATACTAATGTGTTTTTTAAATCCTGGCACTTTAGCGTATGGTTTACCACTAAAGCTAAAGAAAGGAAAATACATTATTTGTATTCAATTTGCATCATGAAGAGTAAAAGATAAAGGTGAAGGTTGAAAGTTGAAGAGGCTTCATAGTTAACCTGCAGAATCACTTTAACGTACAGTAATTCAGGGCGTTAGAAGTTTCTTCGCTTTCTGGCAGTTTTTAATGGAACATAAAACATTTTCAAAATGTACCTAAATATGTGCACTTTGTGACTCTTTCCCCATGTTTTGGTACCTGTTTCCTTGAACAGTCTATTTTTTTTTTTTTTTTTTTTTGGCAGGCAGCGTACTCGCCGTGACGACTGCAGATCCGTACGCCAATGAGAAAGTCAACCGGTTTGTAGGCATCTGCGTTCAAAGAGGAGGAAAAGGACTTGGCGCTACCTTTGTCCTTCGGAACGTCATAGAAGACCAAGGTGGGTTTTTAACTGTGGTAATTATGCTGGAAATGGTAAGCAAAAAATGTTGAAGTTGTATGTGAAGGGATATCTGGTGAAGAAGTTTAGTCTGCGGAGAGGATGGCAAGAGATTAAAGTGAAATCGTGAGTCTACCTACTAGGGGATACTGCAGGTATGAAAGTGTATATGCAGAGGTGTTGATGTGCTGTGTATTTGAAGGCAGGCAACCGCTTCGTAATTTTTTGTCTATATACTTAGTGATTTTTAGATCTGTATTCTGAGGAGACTGAATGTGGTCCACTGTGGTTGTGCTTGTATTTGAGCCTGGGCAGGCTACTGCTAGCCGTGTAAATACTGGCCCCGCTTGAGCCCTGTGTATTTGCATGAACTGGGGCCATACGCGTGAACTGTTTAACAAGCAACAGGTTAGCAGAGTTTTACAATCGGTTCATATTCTGTTTCATGACAAAATGGGGGGAGATGCAAATACTGATGTTCTGAGAGCAAATACGGAAGGGGTGGGTGTCTCTGTATACACTACACATACAATGAGATGGATAGTAAAAGCCATTGTAACCAGAAGGGAGTAAAGTTTAAAACCCAAACTCGTCTTCCTTAAATGCAAGCCATTCAACGTCTCTTAAGCCATTTTGTTATTAAATACGTGACTTGCAGAACAAATCTGCATTTCCCTGTGTGGACATAATGCACGTGTACAATCACATGTGCACACAGCGCTGTATGTTGTAGTGCTCTGATAAGGAAAAGGCAGTTCTTGAGTAATACAGGAATGTGTAACACTGAAGAAACACTAATTTGGTGTTAGTATTTCTAAAGAATTTCGTTCGTTAAACCAGACTTTATCTCTCTAAGGTGTTGAAATATGTTATGAACTATACAATCCTCGAATCCAAGCGATCGAGGTTCTGAAGCTAGAGAAGAGGCTGGATGACAACCTGATGTACCTGCGAGATGCCCTCCCTGAATATAGTACTTTTGATATGAACATGAAACCTGTGTCTCGTTTAGACCATGAGGAAATTCCTGTAAACAAGGTAGGAGCCACCTGTTTCAGAGGGAAAGCAGAGGACAGGGCCACGAAAATGATCAGAGGGCTGGAACACCTCTGCTATGAGGAAAGGCTGAAAGAGCTGGGGTTGTTCAGCCTGGAGAAGAGAAGGCTGCAGGGAGATCTTATTGCGGCCTTTCAATACTTAAAGGGGGCTTATAAGAAAGATGGGGACAGACTTTTTAGCAGGGCCTGAAGCGATAGGACAAGGGGTAATGGTTTTAAACTAAAAGAGGGGAGATTCAGACTGGATATAAGGAAGAAATTTGTCCCGATGAGGGTGGTGAAACACTGGAACGGGTTGCCCAGAGAGGTGGTAGATGCCCCATCCTTGGAAACATTCAAGGCCAGGCTGGATGGGGCTCTGAGCAACCTGATTTGGTTGTAGATGTCCCTGCCCTTTGCAGGGGGGATGGACTGGATGACCTTTAGAGGTCCCTTCCATCCCAAAGCATTCTAGGATTCTGTGATAATTTAGGTCACTTTCAGACCTGACTGATAGCCTGGAAGGCCATTAAACAGCCTCGCATTAGTTACCGGGGTGACAAAAGTATACAAATACAGCAAGTTTTTATGCCAGTTCTATAGCAAAAGAATGTTGAGAATGTAAATACCTGCCATCCTCAGTAGTTAATTCTGAAGACACGCAAGGAGTAGCGGCCTCCACGTGGCTCTGTGTAACACTGTGCTGAGAGGAAAGCTGCTCTTACAGAAACGTTCCCGTTAGTGTTGGTACTGCGCGGGGAGTGGTGGGTGTCAGGGAAGAGTCAGTGGAAATCTGCATCCCGAAGATCCAGAAACCAGCAGACCCTTGTCAGGGAGCGCTGCCTAGCAACTCGGGAGGATACAGCGATCATTCTTCCCTTCCCTGATCATGCTGCTTTTCTTTTTCCTTAATAAGGAGCAGGAGTAGGACTACAAAAGATGAGTTAACTTCCCTTTGTGTGTCAATTTAAGGACCGTGTAATAAATCAAGACTGTTAATTAAAAAGTTTTACAAGATACTATGGCAACAGTCACGTGGAGACAAAAAATTCCTTTTCTCCTAACAGTGTGAAGTAGTAGTTCCTTAACATACTGAGAGATTGCTCAGTTTTCTCTTACTTCCCTTCTGTCAGAGCAGCAGTTGTCTCACCTTTCGCTGAGCTCACAACCAAAACTCTGATGACTTAATACCTTTTGATTTTTTTTTTTTTTTATCTTTCACCCTAGCTGCAGGTACGAATGAAACCTAAACCATGGTCAAAACGGTGGGAAAGGCCAAAATACAATATAAAAGGAATAAAGTTTGAGCTACCTGAAAAAAAAATGAAAGAAGCACAAAAGTGGAGCCAGCCATGGCTAGAGTTTGATATGCTGCGAGAATACGATACTTCAAAAATAGAGGAGAAGATTTGGAAAGAAGTGAGTGAAGAGCTTAAAAAATAATGATGGGGTTTGCAGTCTAGGAATTACTGAGAAAATTACTATTTACTTTGAATTTACTGTATGGATTATCACTTGTCAAGTTTTGTATATATACATACACAATAAAGCGAACCTTTCCAGAAAATTTCAAAGTGTACAGACTGTTGGGGTTGAGTTTCTGTTTGTGAAACCAGCCCCTCCTTTTCCTGGAGAGCGTAATGCTCTCTTCACCTCTTCTCCAGGAATGAGAAGCCTCCTATTTTAAATTACAGTTAACAAGAGGAGTTTGTTAGCCCCTCTTGTTAATCACCCACTTAAGCGAGTTGTGTTGTCATTTCCAAATACTTCCGTTACTTCTCTCTTTACAAAGTAGGTAGTGGCCAGTTGTAGAACTGCCGGACTCGTAACTTCAGAAATGGGCCGTAGCAGGGAAGTGGGCATGTCTGAGCCAGCCCTGCGCTCTCGGAGTCGGTGCTGTTTAGTTTTGCCATTAAAAAAAAAGTTGTTTCTGATACTAATTGCCACCAGAGCAGCAAATACAAATGCTCTGGAATCTGTTTTGAAGAACGGAGCCAGTTTGTTTAAGCCAAATCATGTGAATGAGTGTAAGGTTGGTGATGAGGTGCTCACGAAGTGTCAGAGAAGGCTCTCGGTGCTGGGACAGCCGGTTTCCTGAGACCCTCCTTCCACAGTAGAAGCAGAGCAGTGTTACCTGCCTCCCCGTGCCTACAAGTCATCTTTCTTCCAGAAAAAAAAAACAGCTACAGAGCTAAATTGTGACAGAACATCTCTGATTTTTATAATAGCACAGAGGAGACCTTTGTCTCATCCCAGCTAACGGAGAGCAAGAGAAGAGCCATGAGATCATGAGGCTGTGGTGACTGCGGCTTTGTTGGCATTCCGAGAGGAAAAGCAACAGAAATGCCCCGTTCTTAGAAAGCAGGATTTGCAGCATAACTCCTGAAGGTCATGAAGGCTAAGGGCAGCCCAGGTTTTGTCAGACTTGTAATAACATTCTTGTCACATCTTAAAGAATTGAACTGTAAGAGTCATCAACACAGCAAAATATTTTTACTTTATTTTCAAAATAAAACAATTATTTTAAAAGTCACCTTTTGTCTGTAACACTTAAAGCTATTTACAATTAAAATATTTTACAAAAATATATTTTTAACTTAAAAAATATATAAGAAAGCATGTGGATTAAGTCTGCAAGAGTTGAATTCTAGTCCCAAAAGATTTTGGAGAAATACAGTCACAAGGAAACATACAGAGTCTGTGATGCACTACAGTTTCTACAATAAAGCATCCTTATTATTCTATAACCCTATTTATTGCAAATATACAAAGTTACAAAACATTAGAAATCCAACAAGGGTATGATGAAGTAAGGGTCAGTAGATCCTACTGGGAAGCAAAAGGCAGACTTCCCTAGAGTTTCAGTTACTAGACAGTAACTGAAGTTGTTCCCGTGCTGCTCAGCATCAAGATGTCTGTTACTGCAGGCCTGATAAAGCAAGGTGTGCAACAGCTCCAGGCGCGCGCACCCCAGCGAAGGCCGCATCGCTCAAGTACAAGAGCGGGCACGTCGGACAGCACCTTCACCACGGGTCTGCTCTTCCCCAGGTGTTCTCCTGGGCAGCTGCCGCCTCACTGCCCCCCATTTACCATCCAGAACCACCCAAACTCCTCAGCGGCACGCTGGCTTCTCATTTCTCTATCGGGGTCAGAACCCCTGCACCATTATGAATTCTTTTTCACAAGGGATGGCTTACGGATAACCCTACCAACGTCGCTGCGGACCACAAGTTAGAAGAGCTCCATGACTGCTGAGCCAGAGAGCAATACTTAGCAGCGTAATACTGAAAATAGCTGGTAAAGCTGGCCACTTACTAGCAGCAATAAACCCTACAGGCACTCACCGTCTCCTTCCGAAAAGGATAAAGCAATAAAGCACCGGCACGTTTTAGAATGCCTGAACCATGGCTTGACTTTGACAACTGTAACTACTAAAAAGACTCCTTAAGCTAGGAGTAGATGGCAGAAGACGACATTCAGGAAAAAAAAAAAATCCTCAAGTATTTAACAATGAGACAGTGATTACCACTAATCTTTGAGTAGGGAGGGTCCATGAATTAAATTTCATGTTGGAACTGGTTTAGTGTTAATACCAGGCTTGTTTCAGTAATATAAATGTTCAAAATTTTCCTATTTCCCAATCATGGATTTAAGGTGTTCAAGTTTGTACTCTTCAATGAAATCTTCAACAACATGCAGAGCTTTGACTTTCACCAGCAGGAGAAGAACTTCTTTTGTTTCATCACTATAAAAAAAAAAAAAGAAAAATTTTATATAGCAGCACTTTTATGTACCTGACTTCGAAGGACACTTTATTAATTTTTAAAAAGAGTCAGGTGTCTCCCCTTGGCCCCTCGTCATCAGCTGACCTTGGCTCCACTGATCACTAACAGCGCCCAACATCTGGCGCCTCAAACGATCACATTAAACTACAGCTGCAGAAGCGCTCCTTTATGTTACGGACTCCATCATTTGTTTTATCTATCTATGTGACGAGAACGTCCTTGAAAGTGTCAAATATGTGAGACTTCAGGAACATTTAACACAAAGTGTACGAGGAAGTGCTTGAATCCCAAGGAAAGCCTGATCTACTACCTGTGGTTATTCTTGTGTAGCGTACAGGCACACTGCAGCAAGTGCTGGCAGAAGTTCCGTAACTCAGGGAGAGTTGATCCACTTTTAAGATCCTGGAACCATCTTTCTGGGAGGCACGCGACCACCTGCTCACACAAAAAATATTTGGAAAGGTTTGAAGAGAAAAGTTTTTCAATATAACCAAGTCACATCACTTCTGACAGGGACTTTTCTTTTTGGCAGGTTCAGTCATTATTAGTAGTGCGTTCTTCCTTTGAAACCAAGATTGATTCTCCCTACGAGCAGTCATTCTTAAGAACCTCTGGACCAATGTTCGCTCTAAAACGCTTTTATGCACCAAGGTCATTAAAAAAAATTTTAAAGTTTTGGAAATTTTTTAAAATGTTATTTAAATTTTAAAAATTTTAAATAGTCAACTTCAGTCTAGACCCCTCTTCATGAAAAAAAGCATACACCCCCTTCCATTGTACATGTTATCTTTTACCTTACTACACTTTTCTATATTATCCGGCCCTGGTGGCGTGTTTAAGAGGTTCAGAAGAAGGTAACGATTCAGCAGCTTGCTCAGTCCCAAATCACGGACCGTATCTTCTCGTACAATCCCGTCCCAAAGAAGAACATTGGAGAGCAGCTGCAGTAATGAAGAAACAGAGAATATGCATACTTGCTGGCTAGAGGTGGGCTAAAACACAATATTAAAAGTTTTATGTTTAAAAAAAAAACAAACATATTATGTCCAACCAGTTTAAGTACTCGCAACCCAGGATTCACCCTCTCCAAATTTACTGTCAGTTGGCCGCTAATAAGCTGCGTGTAGTAAATAATCTTATCAAGTAGGATTATTAATTTTACCTGTGCATATGAACTGTACCCTCATATGTGTATATATGACCTCCCAAGGTAGGGAAGAGCATTTTACCCTTCTAACAGGTTAACAATTTGCTAAGGCCCCGGTACAGAAGACAACTATGCTTTATGCTTTTCACGGAAGAGCTAGCAGTCAAATCTCGAAGCGTGAAAGAAGGAAAGCCTATTTAAGACAATTGCCCTACAAGAAATAGGGAGCAAGAACAAGTGGCGTCCAATCCTAAGCACACCTTCAGAGAATCCAAGACAGAAGTAAAAAAATTTACTACATCTGCTCAGGATAAGGCTACACGCAGTCCCTCATAACATACGGGAGCTTGGCAGCCATGGTTCATAGGAGTAGTTGTAGTTTTTTGTAGTCCATCTCAGTACATTAGGTACTGAAGGTTTTCTTCTGTTGCCCCTATCACTATAAATCCTTATAATTCTTGTCATTTTTGAGTCTGATGTAAGAACATGACTGTTTTGTCCCTTAACTCAGAATAGGTTAATTTTACAGTAACTGTTAACCGCAAGGTAATTGACCCTCCCAGACACAGCAGGCTGTCTTTGCAGTCACCGCTCAAAAAGCACTTGCAAAGCCCACCACCTTGGCACATTTCTCCGGAGTATCCGATGGGACACTTCCATCTAACTGCATGAGCGACTAAAACACAGACAGAAGAAAACGGAGACCTTCCCCTGGCCAGCGCTCATCAGAAAAGCACACAGCGCAGTAACAAGAAGCGTGTTCAAGCCCTGAAGCTACGCACTGGATCTGCACTGGGCAAGTCAGGCAATACCAGGGTACAAAACACTGAACTCCCATCCTCTGTACTTTTGCATTAGAAGAGATCCTGGCTCACTTCTCACCCAAGCCAATTATTATTCTTCCCTACAATTTCTGGGCCATTCAGAGGCCATTCCTAATAAGCATTGTGAAGATGGCAACCCGTATTGAAAGATGGGGTTTAACAGCATGAGCGGAGAGCTGCACGATGGCAGCGGGTCTCAGAGAGCAGCCTCAAGCACAGAGGAGTTAGACTAGTCTAAGTATTAAGTAGGTCCCAAGAGTTTAAGACAGATGAGTTGCAGTACTATTTACCCTGGGGTGACTGAATTCACACCTCCACTCCAGAAAAAAAAAAAAAAAGATGTAACAACTATTCAACAGATACACAGAGCAAGAATACTTTAAACTACTCTCCATTATCACCCCTTCAAAGACGACCACTGCAACAGTGAAGATGGAAATCAAAAGCTAAAAGGAGAAAACTTCCATCTGCAGGAGAAAGCACCCAGGTCTGACTTCCAGGAAAACACAACACGGTCCTAGAAGGTGGGATCAGAACTCCAAGTCTGCCTTGGTTTTTGCTAAGTATTAAGCTCCCTCTTGCTTTTTCTTCATCACAACAGATTCCTCCACAGCAGCTCACCCGCGGAGCAGAGGTGGCAAGTCTTCTGCAAAACAGACCTCAATACATCCAAATTTCCAGGCTTTTCAACAGAAAGGAAGCTCTGCATCATGACAACAGGAAGCATATGCAGGGCTAGGCATCATGCATAGCAAGGGAACTGGAATATTGTCTGGGATTTTAGGCATCTAAATCTCATCTTTAGTAAGAATCCAAATCTACTCCTAGAAGGAACACATCTTACGTAGGAACTGAATCACAGACATTCAGAAATTCCCAACTCAGCACTCCGAAAGTAAAAGTATACTGATGTGCACATATGAACACGCGGTGATTATATTCTGCAATAAGGGTTAGCATGACTAACGCCATTTTATAAGGCAAATGGCCATTCTCTGTGACTGAGCTGGTCACATATTAGCCTTCTTCCCGCTCATTAACAAGCCCTGAAGGCCCTGTGCACCAAGCAGAGAAACAGAATGGATTTTTTCTTCCCTTCTCTGTCAGCCTCAAGACTCCTGGGAGCCAGGCTGACTACTCCCCTCCTTACTGGCCTTGAAGGTCCCAGGCACCCGGCCAGCCTGGTGGTGGTGATGGCCCCATCACAGAACAGGGAAGCGTAACGGCACACAGAGCGCTGTCTATAAAATCAAGCAGTTACAAGTCCTAAGGGGAACTTGCACCAGAACTGCTGCTGGACAGCGAGACCCACGAGCCTCTCCGGTGGCCAGGGGTGCCTCCAACAAGGACTGAGTGACTCATTCTTTTACATGTTTCTAGTCTAGATTACGACTATTATACTATTGATACTGCAAGCCAAATATTAACATTTGATCCGATCTGCACAGGGTCCAGGTGATTAGGAACCATAAACTAAGCTGCGCTATAAATTCTCTGCTATGCTACTTATAAAATTGTGCTACACTGATTCAGGTTATAAAAAACCTGTGCTACTCTGATCATAGAATACTACGCTATGCTGATAATAAAATTCTGTTAAAAAAAAATAAAACTTTAATTGTACCTACAACTTAGTGCCATCATCATTCTGCCCAGGATCCCCACAAGAACATGTACCCGTAGTGTCAGGTGACAACCTGTTAGCAGAGTGGCAATGACTAATTAATATGATGTAAGGCCAGCAGGCCTGGCTGACCCACTCAAGGAAAAAAAAAAATGAACCATCAGGAACAGATGGTCAGATCAGAGACTCTAGCAGAAGATGTACCAGTTGGGTAAACAGAAATGCAGATGACACCAAGTTGGGTGGAAGTGTCGATCTGCTGGAGGGTAGGAAGGCCCTTCAGAGGGGCCTGGACAGGCTGGACCGATGGGCTGGGGCCAACTGCATGAGGTTCAACAAGGCTCAGTGCCGGGTCCTGCACTTGGGTCACAACAACCCCATGCAACGCTACAGGCTGGGGGAGGAGTGGCTGGAGAGCTGCCTGGCAGAAAAGGACCTGGGGGTGTTGGTTGACAGCCGGCTGAACATGAGCCAGCAGTGTGCCCAGGTGGCCAAGAGGGCCAATGGCATCCTGGCTTGTATCAGGAATAGTGTGGCCAGCAGGAGCAGGGAGGTGATAGTGCCCCTGTACTGGGCACTGGTGAGGCCGCACCTCAAGTACTGTGTTAGTTTTGGGCCCCTCACTCCAAGAAGGACATCGAGGTGCTGGAGCGTCTCCAGAGGAGGGCAACGAAGCTGGTGAAGGGTCTGGAGCACAAGTTTAGTCTGGAGAAGAGGAGGCTGAGGGAAGACCTTATTGCTCTCTACAACGACCTGAAAGGAGGTTGTAGCGAGGTGGGGGTCGGCCTCTTCTCCCTAGTAACAAGCAATAGGACGAGAGGGAACAGCCTCAGATTGCGCCAGGGGAGGTTTAGGTTGGATATTAGGAAAAACTTCTTCACCAAGAGGGTGGTCAAGCATTGGAACAGGCTGCCCAGGGAAGTGGTTGAGTCTCCATCCCTGGAGGTATTTAAAGAACGGATAGATGTGGTGCTTGAAGACATGATATAGATGGACTTGGCAGTGATAGGTTGACAGTTGGACTCTATGATCTTAAGGGTTTTTTCCAACCTTGACGATTCTATGATTCTATGAAATAAAGTGTTCATTTATAGTTCATTCCTAAATCATCCCATGCAGGTTGCACAGAGAACACATCCTTCACTGAGAAAAATGGTTACCCATCCTAATATAAATGTATTAATCTCCCAGGACTCAGACTTGCCTGAAGATACATTTCCTGACTGACTGCAAAATATTTTTTCATTAAAATGAATTTCAAAGAAAAAAAAAAAAGCAGGTATATTATCTCTACCTTAACAGCTGACCAAAACCGTCTTTCTTGAAATTTTGAACATAGTGATGATTTGTCTTCCACAGTGCTGGCCATGGAAAGAAGAAGAGAGAAAAAATAAGGATTTATTTTTTGTTTGCTTTTAACAGAAAATTAACAGACAACTGGTCTCTTAGATACTGATGAACGTTAACTCTGGCATTATTTCAGCCCTGACAGCCACAATCAGAATAAAGGTCTAGGGAAACAGCTGTCAATTGGAATCCATTATAATACAACCACTATGAAATAAGTTCCAATAAAATTAGCAATTGGAAACACCTGTGTCTATGTATCATGGATTCAGATCAAACCAGCATTGCTTAGAACCAAACAGCCTACACCAGCTTTAGCAAAACTTCTCTCCTAGCTGTATCTTAACCCCACATCGCCCAGACCCCTACTCATTCCCGTCTTTGAAATACGGCCCAGTAATAAGCACCAACAATATAAACCCTATTTTAGGAATGACTAGAGGAATCAGGGGGACACACACGTGACACCATGCCACCTAAACTAACACAGGTCCTCAGATACAAGTTGCTATGCTAAAACCAGACTGTGGACCTTGTATACTGGGAAGCGTTTGGTTACAGGAGCAAAAAAGCATTAAGAGTTACCCTTATTAGAAAGGGTTCATAAACAGGCATAAGGCTTCATAACCTTTCCTATAATAAAACAGTAGACGGCATGTTTATTCCATTAGCTGTTAATGGATGTCTACAATATTTCATCTGCATCTGTGGAGAAAAGGGGTATAGAAATTAAAAAAGTTTAAACAAGTCCCAGAGTCAGCTTACCTTTTAGGATACAGAGGAATAAAGACATCTTCCTCTACAGATTTCTTCATTCTTAGGACAACCATGTTGATCAAATCCTATTTAAAGAGAATTATTAATGTGTCCTCACAAGAAAGACTTCATCTTCCATTTATAACAACTTCAATGGTTATTTTGTTCGTCTAGAAGTGCAATATGCTATTAGAGCTAAGTACAGTTGCCACTTGTATATAATACACACCGAGACCATGAATATATCAAAAACAGTAGACAAATCACAGCTGTAATTATCTATAGAGTTAACCTAGAGGATATTTTTTTTTCTTAAGATGAAGTTACTTCCCCAAGTGAGGGCTTTTTTTCCATGTTAATTTGCAAGGCAGCAGGAAAACTGTATACATTAACAACAAAATAAGTTATGCACAATAGGATCTCCATAAAAAGCTGTGAAATTCTATGTGAAAAAAAATCACCATAGCTAGGACAGTATGCGTTTTCAGGCAATGTGCTTTTAGGTGCCATAGGTTGCCACCTACCTTTTCTTTTTTTTAAAAAAGCCTTTTAATTAATTTATTTAAAGTTCTGGTTTACTTTACTTTCTGTACAAACGGTATCTTGGCTAAGGTCAGTTGTACCACTTGACTTCAAGGCATGGGTTTAAATCAGCAATGTTTGGAAGGCTCAGTTGGAAGGTATAAACATTTTCTTAAAAATATTTCTTTTGATATTCAGGGCCTAAACATCCATCGCATTTCACCAGTTTTAGACTAGGTAAACCTCCAGATTTACATCAGAATAAAACCGCAATCATGCTGAAGAAGGGCATGCTAGAGTGACTATGTGTATAAAAGTAATTATTAAAAGATTGCTAAGATTATGAAGTAGTCTTTCTCCTAGCCAATTAATTAACCTTTGGGGATTTTCAAGTTTTAAAATTCTAGATCTACTTTATAAATAAAAGCTTAAGGAGTTGACCACTGGAGCATTATTAGCATTTAAAGCTCAAATTCTGAAAGATAATTAAACACAAATCTAAATTCTAACCATTGTTATTGCGGTAAAGCAAGATTAGATCTATGATCAGATTCTTGGTAGGTACAGGCAGAATTTTTCTAGGAACAGGAGGCAATTTCTGCCTCAAGAATGTCCCACCTCTGATCATTTTCAATAATGAGAGCATCAGAGATCTGGAAGTTTAACTGTTTAATCTTCGTAATATAAAGTGACAAAGCAATCAAGTAATCAGACCTGAACAACTTCAGGATAATGTTCTAAGCGCCCATAGGAGCACGCACAGAAAGCGCACACCGTGGATGAAGCTCTCCCTTCCCCAGTACCACAGGAGCTTTTACCTCTTTTGCTCGACTGCATTCACTTTTGGAAAGGACTTGTTTTTCGAAAATGTTATTGCAAAGCCGTACCAGGTTCTTTGTCTGTGAAGTAGATAAAGGATCCCACACAGTCTTTACAAATGCTGAAAAAAACCAGGAATTTATGTCATTCACAATTTGCAAGTAGTTATCTGCTCTAGTTTCAAGGCATTACAATGTAACAGAAGTAAATATATAAAAAACTAAGCCTCTCACAATAATCTTAAAAAGAGGCTACCTTAGCCTCACTCTGTGGAACTACGTAATCACTACATCTTGGAGTACCATTATATAACTAACATTATTTGATAGCTATTGCTTTTATTTAAGGTTTGATTGCCTAGCTGCAGTGAACATTTTTCAAAACAATCTTACTATACCTGTAATTTTTGGAAGAATAGTTTTTTCAATCACTCTAGGCAAAACTTCTTGATCAGGATCATCATCCCTTTTTGATTCAGATACGTTTCCAGCATCACAGAATTCTTCTACAGCTCTGAACCAGGGCATCTCTTCCAGCTCTGTAAAATTCTGCTAAAAGATCATTCCTGTTAGTTGTTCAGCTGGTCAGGATTGAGAGAAAAGCTGCATCTAATGATATCACAGGTTCCCACTTAATTTCAGATCCACCCTCATCACTGAATGGGCCAAACCAGCGAATCAGGAAAACTAGATTTAAAGGTAAAATTTACAGGGTGGGATTGTTAAAGCGCCTTCAAAGAACTGAAGAGAAGAATTCTTTTTACAAGGGGTGTTGCAGAATGGGCTGGAGGGAAGGGGAAAGGAGAAAGTTAAGAAGATTCCAATCACGTTTCAATTTCTGAGACCAACGGAGTATATTTCTATTAATTTCTAATGCACTGTGCCATGCATAGAAAAAACCTCATTTTTCATATTAATACATAAACATACAATTTTTGAAGAAAACAAACTCAGCTGATGCACCTACCTCAAGAGGATTCCAATTTATTAACTGAACTCTGATCAACGGATTTAACAGCTTAGGCAGGCAGAAACTGATATAAGCATCACAGTAAGAGTCAGGAAACTTCTCTTTCCATTCCTGGAATTTCAACAGGATTTTTCTGATGTCACAAAAATCTGCATGTACATCTTCAAAGACTTTCTTACTATCCTCTAAAACGTTATCTATGGATAATATTCATTGGAAATAAAAAGAAACAATCACAGAACTTATTGAGGCATAAGCTGAAGAGTTTATGCATCTATAGGACATAAGAAATATCTATATGATAATTGCATTTGTCATTTATCTTTGACACACCTGACACTGAAACAAGTTTTAAAACCAGCTCCCTGGAAAACCCAGTTTCATAAAAAAAAAAAAAAATACTGTCAGAAGACCAAAAAGGCAAGTTTCTTCATGGTCTATCCACATATTTACACAACCGCTATGTTTCAGACTTTATACCACAGTGATAAAATTTCAGACATGAAAACCCTTCTGCTGTTATCTGGAGAAAAGGTATTACACCTTTCCCTGCTTCTCTTCATCCATTCATTCAAATTAATTAAAACATCAACCTTTAATTCACTCTATCTTCAGAAAACAAATTGATTATACAAAACACGCTGCAGCATTGCATTGAGTACTGTCAGATCACCTTTGGCATAATCTAAAAGAGCTTACTTCTAGTTGAGTCGCATGTAATGCCACCACCACATAACTCATACCAAAAGACATCTACAACCATACACCTATTCTTCCCAAGTCATTCGTCAGAACTGCCTGACTGCATTTCTTTTGTACAGTGTGTGATAAAGAACACGTAAGTCAAATGAAGTATTTTTTCACATTTCCTAAAAAAAAAAAAATCATTGAAAAATATCAGGAGGAGGTTTTTGGTTTAGGACACCACAATAACATCACAATAAGACTGCCACCAACCTTTGCTCTTCTGGAACTCGGTCACCTCTGTCGGAGTCAGCTCATCATCACTTGACATGCCTTCACGGTGATCAGCTTCTCCTGAACACTCTCTCACTCGCCGTCTGCAAGTCCTGTATTTTGTAATGAACTCAGATGAGTTATCCTCCCCTCGTACGCAGAAGGAAGCTTAACGAAAAATAATCCAACTTCAAAAAAATGTACTAAAAGCAAGTTGTGAGAGCAACAGCCTAAGGAAGTGCAATCAAGGACCAATAGCAATTATGACACAGAAAGGGCATAAGAAACCTAAGGACACAGAAACTGTGGAAGAAGGAGAGGCTTTGGGAACTGACATAAAATAGCTTAGAGCAATGTCTCTGGTTTCCCCTATGAACCACATGATAACATTCACTTCACCTCATTCCCGCTGATGAGGCTAATAACTCATCCCACCTGGAACACTAAACATCTAGCATGGTACTGGCCGCTGTCTCTGACAGTTTTAGTGTACAGGAGACTACTGAGCTCTCAGTCTGGCATCTCTGCTCTGGATCACCTGTGCAACAACCCACAAAAACTGCGATAGCATCCAAGTGCCAATTGGGCTCAAAAAACTATTGCCATGACACCAAGAATTATAACAAGCTGCAAAATCAATAGCTTGCATCTCTGCCACAGGAAAATGATACATGATATGAAAACTATACGTATAAATAATTTCATACAGTTATTTACATCAACTAGCATAAAGGTTAACTGCTTCAAGTGGAATTTCTTGTTGTATCATTTTTCATCCACTAAAATGCCAAAGTTCTTGCCACTTTGAAGTACAGTTATTGAGTTGAGGCACCAATGCAACTGAAAAACTTTCAAAGCTCCCAATAACTTTGGGGGGAAAAAAAAAAAAAAAAATCAGTAGCAGTCTCTGAACACTGTAATATCCAAAATGTAGTATCCGGCCTACACTGATAGCAGGGGAGGGCGCAGATACAGCTTTGCTTCACTCACCGCCACCACCACCCCTAGCAGCAACAATACTGCCTGACTTTTCTTGCTATCTATACAATAATACAACAATATATTTCTGTATAAGGTCATAATTTTATTTCTTACCACAGGACAGAAAAGGCTTTGTCATATAGTTTCATAAATAGCCTCAATTAAGACTTGTTAATTTAAAATAACAAGATCTATTAGCATTCTGTTTCAAATCAACATGAAGAGAATAACATTAAAAAATAGATGGTTTCCAAGTACTTTGAGTTTTGGAAAGCAAACACATATTTTTTGTATAATCTCATGTAGTAATCCTACCAGTTTACATTCATCACTGCATAAGTGACAGAAAGCCAGCGTACAGCACATTTATCAGAGTTAAGCATACATATACATAATACCTACCTTCGATGTTCGCACATTTCCAGAAGCTGTGTCTTCTCATCACCTTCCAATCCACCATTAGTTGGTTTGTCATTCCCACCTATCAGAAGACAGAAACAGCCAAAAATAAAATGGTATGATTTTAAAGTTCCTGTTTTCTCAAACAGGAAACACAGATTCTCCTTCTATCATTCTTCATTTGGAAAATAGCCAAAGAAAAATCAAACCTCCTAATCAAAACTCTAACAGTCTCCAGAGTAACACACAGTAAGTATTACTTGTTAACTGCATATAGTCAGATGTGGTTGTTCCCTTATAGCAGTTGATGAAAAGGTGAGTTTGACAACATTCCACTCAATGCTCATTGCTTCCCAATCCTGGAAAAAGAAGTTAGTGGCTTCCACCGTAGGTCCTTAGCAGTGTGAAAGGCAAGCACAGGGACCTACCTTTGTCCCATATGTCAGAAATGAAACCACGTAATAAATTAGAATAACTTTCGAGGTTTGATTCCAGCATTGTAATGGAAGTTAAAACCCTGATTTACACTATTCAAAATCATCGCATTTAGATTTCAAGACTAGTCAGCTCCCCACTGCCTCCTGTTATCTGAGTGGTCACTGACTGTGTGCCCCCAGTTACCCCTACTCTGATTCTTGAGTCCCACAGAAGTAGAAGCTAGGAGCATTTTCCAGTTGGGCTATTCATTTGTATCACTATTAGCTAGCCGATATGTGCACAACATGCCAAAAAGAAAAAAGTGTACCACTACCAAAGTATTATCACAGTAAAAAAAAAAAAAAAAAAAGCCTTTCTACTATATTAAATACAACTAGGAACATAAAAAGCAATTAAAAGCGCTGTTAAATATTCAAGTACAGTCTCGTTTGTAATGAGCTGGAAGGAAAATCATTTTAATGGCAACTATTATGGCACTACCCTTTTCTTCTTAACACCTGCTGTCAGTCTACTACACAATTTTACAAAATCATACAGGCTGCTAGCTTTCTCTAATCAGCAGTTTATCCTGTGTAGTGAGAAGACTGAACCCATATGATTAGTAGTTACCAGAAACTGGTGCATCTGGCCTCCATCTGTTCCCAGCAGCTCCAAGCATACTGTTCTTAGTTTTGCCTCAACAGTTTTAAAGGGTTTGGAGATTTGGGTTGTTCTTTTTAAACAGCAGCAGCTAAAGATTCGTATGGCATATAAACAATGTATCGGTGTGGAAAGAATGAGAAAACTGTAATAATTTTTCCTACAGTGACTGAAAAAACCCTGTTTTGTTTTAAATAAAAGCCCTTACACAAAACGGCTGCTTCGTCTCCTTCCTTTCACATGTCACCTCCTAGTTTGAAATCTCCATTCTGAGCACACACATAGCCTTGAAGACACTCTCATGTAAAAGTGCTGTTGCGAACCAAACACACTGCTTTTTCACGTATCCACAAAAATCGCACAATAAGCGAGCTTTCTCCAAGTTAAGACCTACTAGAAAACTCACTCAGTTTTTCTTTTTAAATATTGATGGGAAATTGCTGATTTGAATAACTAAAATTTGACAAAGTACTTGGTCATGTTATGTTTACTATTAAACCAGAGAAAAATAGCATCATGGGCTTTACCGAGGTAAGGATTTCAATTGAGGTATAGTAGAGCACACCTACTGACAATGGGAAGGGGAAAGGAGATCAAAGGTGAAAATTAAGAACTTCATCCAAAAAGTAACTGTATATTTCTGCTCAAAGAGTGAATGTTTCAATAAGAAAATAACTTCTAACTTCATACTAACTTGTCAGATGCTGAATATAAGCAGATTCGTTTTTCAGCTCGTCTTGCCTTCGCTTCAATACTCTCATGGCTCGTTGCTGAAGAAGTACATGTACAGCCACTTCTAGATCATTAATGTATTTCAGCTAAAATATAGTAAACAGTAATCAGGGTTTCAATTAATTAAAATCCCAAAAGAATGAACAAAAAACAGTTTCCATGGATTTTCAGTACAGCCGTGAAATTAGAATTATCATAGATTGAAAACTAAAATCCTGGTTATTGGAGTTTTTCAGGCTTTTTTGTAAGGCTGAAAAACACTAACTAAATGCCAGTTGTTCATCACAAAACTACCTAAGACTTCATACAGAAGAGTTCAACAGGACACTATTGGTGCACTTCAGTTTGCTTCCAGTTTGCTTTTGAGCAGCTAGCCATTAATGTACTCATTAACTAACATTTGTTCCCTTTAGAGTTACATAAAGAAATTCACAATTGCAATGCAATTAAGTGACATAAATTAGATTTGACAGCACCATCTATAGAGGATAACAGCAGCTTACTTTCACTGAGGCCAAACTTTAGGTGGCTCCTCCCTTCTCCCAGTCTTCATCTTTTTAAATACACAAGGTTTGCAGTTCAAGAAACAGATGCAGCTGATAACTTAGACAAATTCTCACAGAGCTCTGCTAACTCAATCCCAACACGAACCTAACATGAAATCCTTACTCCCTCTGTTATGTAACCCTGAGTAAAGACATTTGAAAGATCCCGAAAGTGAATTTAAGCGCCACCTCTCATTCACCTTCAGTGCACTCTGGTTACTAGACCTGCAGAAAACTCCTTCCAATAACATTTTGTTTTCATCCAACAGAACCTAGGTGAGATCACAGCTCAAGTCAGTATACCTATACTAGCTTGATCATCGCTGCAGGTGAGGGTTGATTTGTTTTCCCTATATTTTGTTTCCTGTAACATTAAACTTTCTGATACTGATTCTTAACTGAGTGCTGTCCCTCAATTTCCAAACAAAACCCCTCATCTTTTGTTGACAGAATGCACCTCTATCATAAAAAAGAAAAAGAGGAAAATATACATACTTTTTCATTCAAACAGTTTATCAAGTTTTCTACATATGTCTTCATGGCCCTGTAGAACTTGTAATTCAGAGCCGCCTCTGAAGATTTCTCTAACTCCTGGACAGTCATCTTTGAACTTTCAATGTCCTCCATGTATTTTTCATACTCCCTCTGGTGGGCACGGTGCACATCCTGTAATGACGTTATCCTAAAAAAGAGACACCCAGACAACTGGTGTCAACAACCCATACAAAATATTTGCCTATGCTAATAATAGTACTTGCATTTGAGCTAAGAAGCATTGAAAGATTTATCCATGCCAACATTTGCAGAAGCATGGAGTATGGACAACCATCATGCTTTGGAAACTCAAACGTCACTTGGTGGTGCTAGTTTTGAAAGCACTACTGGCATTTTACCTAGATTCCTCAGTACACCACGCTTCCCAAAACCATAAAAAGCCAAATTTTGTGGTATCACGTTAAATGGATTCCACCCATCATAATCTGGGGAAAACTACAGGTCATGTCAGAGTGTCCATCCTGATTTATTGTAAGTTGCATGGATAGCAATACCTATAAGCATTCACCATGTGCTCACTACTAAATACAAACCAACTGAGGACTCTTGCTGCTAGTAGGTGATGAAACCCAGGAACCTCTGTCTACAGCTGTCATTAAATATTAGATAGGTAGCACAGGAACTTTAAAATATATAACAACTCTGCTTCCTCTTCCCCTCCCCGGCTTCCCTCCTTACGTATCCCAAGCGACTGCTCAGCTTGAGCAAGCCTGCAACAGAACCAAGAAACAGACCATAACTTATTTCACTTCCCTGAAGCAGTGAACACTTTTCAATAAAAATAACTGAACTAAGCTATTGTTCTCTACTGTGCTACAAGTTAAAAAAAAAATCATGCTATTTCAGTATTTAGCATGTTAAACACACCTATAAAGTTTACATCAAACAGGTTCCCCCTCCCTTTCTTGCTATTTTCCGAACAGGTTTCCCGTTCTTGATAGCCTTACTGTCACTTTTCTTATTTGATTCTGCACCTGAATTCCTACTTCATTTAACTCATTCCTTTCAGGTGATTATGGCAAAGAAAGCATACAATTCCACAAAAATATTTTTTCCAATTTAGTTGCAATTCTTTGCAAGCCAGTGAGTGACGATGTGTACAAAGCAAAGCATATACAGAGAGAGCTCAGTGCAAGTCTGTAGTCCATATTTATGTTTCAGCTGTATAACATTACTCATCTAAACTTATCTGAACAGCTGCTTCCTGGTGCTCTGAGAGATGACACGGGATGGCTTACCTTAGGATGCCTGACCCCAGCTGTTCTTCTCACACCCCCTCTTGGAGGTTCCCACCTCCATCCCGGGACACTTCAGCTGCCCGTACAGAAGCTGAACCACTAAAGACAAGTCACAGCCTGGCACGTGACTAAAGAAAAAAAATCAAGGCAGGTTCTAGTTTGCCTAAACAGGCTGTAGAGAATTTACTGCTGCTTTAGGAAATACTGAGCTATTTTTGCAGCTGGAATAAGAACCACCGTAAGAGGGCTAGGATTGCCAGCTCCATCTGCCTTGGTTGAAGTTTTGCTTGCTGGGCGAACATAACATTTAACCAATGCTCCTGTCAAAAACTACCAGCAAGCATAAAAAGCTGCTGCCATTTAAATGGACTTACTCTCTAAAGTTCTAGTTGATAAAACACTCTTGAAAAGTCCAAATGCTCCCCCTACAACAAAGCATTGCCACTTGAAGTTAAAAATTTCTAGTACTCTATTGGACATCGCAACAGGCATATTACACATGAAGTAACAACCCCAAAATCCTCCAATACTCTGGAAAAAGAATAAGACTTCAAAGCTGTCATCTCTCATCTGTGGCAAAAACTCAGACAACTCAAAAGCGAAGTTCATAAGAGCAGGATTTACCTTTCGGTCAGTCGCTTCTTCACAATTTCCAAGTTCACAGGTGGTAGAGAAACAGAGGGATCAAACTTTGGTTTAGCTGGCTGAGATTTACGCAGGGAAGCATCATCATAAGTTTCCTACAAGAATTTTAACTGTTAGTTTTTAACACACCATTTACACAAATTTTCCCCCTGCAGCTCTGTAGATCAACAAGACGTATCATTTGAATACACAAGGCATGTGATATAAAGACACATATTTCATTCATCAAATTAACTACAGAAAATGTTGTATAGAAAAGTATAACACAAAAGCAAGGGAAACAAAGTATAAAAAAACTGCATATATATGTTGTATAAAAACATATAGTGCATAAACATATAAACAGCACAAAGTAATTGACGATTTAGGGTACACTTAAGTTGCTGCCTTGGTCTGAAAACATTACTAGTTTTCAATAATGCATACTGACAGCTGAGACTTCACTAGTATTAAGATGCTAAATATAAAATGTAGAAATAAACTACAGCCAAGTGGTGATGATAATATTTGATTTTACTCATATCTTGCTTTTTTTTAGAACTATTTGAATGTATTTATGACAAATTATTTGCCATCTGTTAGTCAATTAATATTCTGTTTTCTCACAGTAAACTTTCTGATTTCCTCCCCCCCCAATAAATACAAATGCTACCTTCTGACAAAGCTAGTGGCCAAAAGACAGATTTTTTTTATTCTGACAACTCAGCTTAACTGTAATAACAAATAAAAAAAGATTCCACTGAATTTTAGCTTATAAATTAAGACACTTTGCATTCTAAAACAGTAGAAGTTTGTATATTAAAATCTAGCCAAAACACAATCAGCTGAAGCAATCAAGTCCATGACTAACAAGGTCTGCTACTAAAAATTGTTGCAGTTTTCTGGAAAACTGTTTAATTCTGCTGTTCAGGAAACCAGTAGAGTATGAGGACCTAAGAACACCAATCATACTGGATCTGAAATTCAGCAGCAGAAAGATGTAACTTTCTCCCAGTCCTCTAACTACTTCCATTTAACAGGCAGAAATTTCTACAGTTGTCTATTCTGAAATAAAGAACTGGTTATTCAGATTTTCCTAGCCTGATCCAGAGTAGGTGATTCAAGCCAGAAACAAAAACTTCCAGCTCATCAGAAGATACAGAGTTTATTTTTGCCAATTATTTACCAGAAAGAAAGAGAGACAGAATCTGCTGACCTGTGAAGAGAGCTCTCAGATCACCACCCAACAGAAATTTAGCTTAATAGAAGAATAATTTTTGCTTTGTGACTTTGACATTTGTAGTATTTGCCTACTCTTGCTTTCAAGATGCCTTGCACGGCAGCAAAAAAAAGTCAGTGTTCAGAATTTTGTTCTCTGCTTTTCACAGTCTTCCATCACACACAGGTAGACAACAATACCCTGCTTCTGAACAGCCAGACAGAGATTACAGGTTTTCATTATCATCTTCCCCTATTTCCAGTTGCTTTTTCTCTGAAGAATTAGGGTGTAACTTCCTAAAAACCTTCCTAATGAGAGGGGAGGTAGGACATATGACAGTACTCCAGCACAAGCTCTCTTGCCAATGAGCAAAAAGCATCTTCCAAAGGTTAGGAAAGGATGTGTCACCTGGGAGAGTTTAACGGCTTTCTTTATTTGCTGTTCTTCCCACTTAATTTGTGCTTCATCTTCACTCGACTCATTACTCACAGACACTGGAAGTGAAAACAATCATCATTAAATGTAATTGCATCCTTTATCTATTTTTCCCCTCCCATGTTCTCCTCCCTCTAAAGCAACAATGGTTCTCACAACCATTACTGGTAAGTGATACACACAAAACCCAGCAGAGTCAAAAACCATAGATGGAGGACTTTCAAACTGAACGGGAAAGAAGGCTTGGAAATGGCTAGTGGGACTTGTAGAATTCACACCAATATTAATTTCCCCAACATACTGTTTCTCAGACAACTACTACTGCAGTACGAGGAGCACAAACATCTAATTTTTCTGTCTCAAAGCAAAGCTGTGTATAATACATATAAATAAGAGTATAAGTTAGACTACAACACAGTGACATTATACACAGCAAATCCTGGAGTGCTCTAAAATGTATGCTCTACTATAGATACAAAAATATCTCTTTAGCATGAATTAGAATTGCAGAATCAGCTCATGGCTACACATTCTTTATAACCCTTATTTAAACAATAAAGAAAACCAGTCTACAACTCTGGTAAACCAGTGCTTCATAAACAAAACTGTAAGCAGCTGTAAGAGGAAAAAAGCAATGGAAGAGCCACATATGCTTTGCATGCAAGAGGTTTGTTTACTTCTGAAGGGCTGAGTTGTTGCATCTCGTTTTCCCTTCTCAAGAACAGCCATAACATCAATGCAGGGAGAGCACTGGGAAGACCGGACCAGAAGCAGGAGGCAGGATTTAGAAAACTTCAGTCGGACAGTTTGTCTTACACCACAGCAACTTTATTCACATTAAATGCTGTGCCTCCTACAAGGCAATTTTCTGCAGTCAATAAGGCCAAAAATCGTTTTTTAAATGTTTCTCAAAGCATCCTGCATCACCACATTAGAGAGACCTAAACCAGATTAATGTCCCATCAAGCACCAGCTGTACAGCCTTTTGCCAAGACCCCTGAGCAGCAAAGCTTTGCACTGCACTCACTCTTTACTGGGCAAGTCCCACATTCTTCCATCTTCTACATCAGTAAAACAGAGCCACAACCACTGGGAGAAACGGTACAAACTCAGGCACAAACTCACCCATGTGTTCAGTCATCCTCTGCTGAAGAGTTCTCATTTTAGGAACAAAATTGAGATTCTTCATATCGGTCTCATCTTCACTCTCTAAATCAGTGCTTTCTCTTCTCCGAGAGACGTGATGACTGTTTGAAACATCCAGTGGAAGATAATCAGCCCGTGTCCTGGCTAAGTGACGTCTCCTCCGAGCAGCATCAATACAAGCTGCACTGGGGATATTACCTGCATTGAACAGAAAGAAAATCTACGCAAAAGATTAAAAGCAACACTCTGTATCGCTCCTTGTGTCAATAATTACCACTGTTCAGGATCACTGTACAATTCTGAATATAGGACACAAGGTATTTTTCTGTTAAGCTTACCATGTTGAATATAAGGAGATGGAAAAGCATCCTTAAAAAGCGGCTCTCAGTCCAAAAACAAAGTTCAGACTTTTTCCTTTCAAATAGTCATTTACCTGTCCTCCTTTTTGTCCATCTCTCCAAAAGATATGGGTTACTAAACTTAACGAGTTTACAAAGGAATCCAAAGTTTACAAATCAGACAGCACAAATGAGCTTAAATTTTCATCTCATGAAGGCAATTATGCATCGTTAAACAGGATGGTTTTTGCTACCTTTCCTTCGAAACCAATGATCATAATTTCTGACCCATTTCCAAAATTAACACAGAAATACAACAAACATCTGCAACCAAAAATACTGGAGAACTGTCACTATTCTTTCAGAAGGGTAGCCCCGACTCAGCACAAACACGATGCCTAAACCTTACAGGATTTAATCCGAGTGGGATTCATCTCACATCTCTGTCACATACTTCAAACAAAGAATAAACAAGAACAAAAAATAACAAAAAAAAAAACCCACAAACAGGAAACTAACCTGGTGATAAATCCTTCCTCCTCTGTGGAGAGCCGGATTCATTTTCAGAGTCTGAGCTGTTGTAGTCCTCACTTAGTGAAGAATAACTTTCATCCTCCTCCTCCTCTTCTTCACGAGTGCCTTTGGTGTTGCCAGTTCTAGGCTCCAACTCACAGATTTCTGTTTTAGGGGAAAAAAAAGTAAGATTCATGATTTCAGCTTCAGCTGCTGGAAGCTGATGCACTGTAACTGGTTACCGGTAACTATTTACACCTTGCTGCAGCAAAGACTGGTCACTTATCTATCTCCACCTGTCCTCATCAAAACATGTCAAATCTTCCGACACTCCAAGACAGTCATTTACAAGCCAGTTCTTGTCTCGCATCAAAGCATCTGTGATAGCCCTAAACTAATATGCCCTTCTGAGACACAGAGCACACTTTCATGCACAAAAGCAATGATATCAGCTCCCAGATGACAACTGATTAATATCCTGATAGCTCACAGCAGTTTGGATTCATCTCCCTGGACTTTATAAACTGTATTTAGAAAGTGCCTTTTTTTTTTTTTTTTAGCATTAACAACAAGGGAGTCCTTATTTAAACTATAAAGGTTTATCTATGTCTGTCTTGTCTCCAATTATCTTTGAATTCTTTAAAAACATTCATTTCTTTTCATCTGCTGCTGCATCTTCAGTAAATCATCAGATTAGTGAACAACAGAATGTGCCACTTTTTATAAGAGCATGAAGTATAGTTTTATATGAAGTTAGTAAGAAAATTTACCATCTCATCTGAATCACAATCTCCAAGGGAATTATTTCTCAATCTGATTTATTTTTATCTAACAGTAGCAATTAGGGTATATCTGCGAATTGACAGAGGTGTCAAAAGGGGAAGAGAGGGGAAGAGAACTTTTAGACACTTGTTTGTAAAACACACAAACCCCAAATATCCCAACAGGAAACTTACTATAATTCAATGAGACTAGGAATACTACCAGAACAATCAAGGCTATCAACTGTATTCACCTAAAATATTCAAACACTGTAATATTACACAGTTTAATAACACAAAGTTTAAGGTTTACATTAAGTTTTATCAAACAAAATCCTACTAACCTCATATTTTCTCTCAATGAAAATACTCAGATCAAACTGCACTCTGACAGCAATAAGCAGTGCATAGTTGCCACACAGTTTCAAAGATACAATGCTGAGGTATAAATTTATCAGAAGTTTATAATAAACTCTGATGTACTACAGGGGTTCTGCATAACCAGGTCTTCTCAAGAACAGCCTCCAAGTTCTGATACTGTTTTATCAAGGTCATATGGAAAATAACTTCAGCACAAATAGATTAAAACTATAAACCTGTAAAGTGGCGTTATAAGTATAATCCTGGGTTCAATTAACAAGTGAAAAACATCTAACAGCAGTGTTTGTACATCACTCTCCGCTTACTGATTTTGTAATATATTTTCATATAAATATTCTGTAAAATATTTAACTGAAAGAAGTACTTACTTTTGCTTTCTTCAATTTCTGTCTGTGCAGGCAGCAGGCTTTCCTTCTTTGGAATTCTAAAGGTTACTTCATTGAAAGACGGTTTTTTAATTTTAAAAAATTGTTCATCACCTGTCCAGATAAAACAAAACTATACTGAGGAACATTAACAAAGCAAACAGTATATGTACATATATATATATATATATAAAAGTACAGGTCATCTCTATGTGTGCACAGCATATTTTTTTAAGTTCTGGCTGCATTAAGACTAACTAGTTCTATGGCTTAATCACTCGAGATCCACCACCTCTTAATTTAAACCTGTGCAGCTCAGCCTCCTCAATACAGCAACGCCGTAGTGTTGGACTGTACTGTTTCTTTGCAGCCTGTGCCCATCAGAGCGACTCCTGTCAGCTGCCCTGACCCCTCTTGTGTCATCAGCCACAAAAGCAACAGCCCAGAGGACGCCATTAGACATTCAAGTTTCGGTTACTGAAGCTTGTTCATCATTAACTGCGCTCGCCACGGAATCACGCGCTGTCTCCTTGCTTCCTCCGGTTTCCTCCGGCTCCAAGCAGGTTTCAGAAGCTGCCCAGCAGGAGCACACGGCCGTTTCTCACGTCCGAAGTGCCTTTACCCGCCTTTCTCTGGCAGACCCTCACCACAGCCCTGCCCAGAACAGCAGCACGGCCCAGCCCGGCTGCTCCGCCCGGCGGGACGCCGCCGAGCCCTTACCGTCCCGCTCCTCCTCACTACCGAAGCTCAGCAGCCCCCTTCCCCCCCGCGCCGGCCCGGTTCCGGCGGGGCGCGGCCCTCGGCCCGTCGCCGCCCTTCCACTCTCCTCCCGGCTCCCGGGGCTGCCCGCCGGCTCCTCTGGGGTCAGCGGCCCCTCCGCTGCGGCGGCCCTGGCCCCGTCGGGGGACGCGCCGGCGCTCTCCTCGCCTTCCTCAGCCTCCGCTTCCGGCTCGGAGTCGGAGCCGGAGCTGGAGCCGGGGCCGGGGGCTGGTGGCGGCGGGGCGGCGGGCGGCTCCGGCTCCTCCTCGCTGCTGCCGCTGGAGGCCGCGCGCCGCCGGCCGCGGAAGTTACGCGGGGGACGCCGGAACATGGCGACCGGCGGCAGAGGCCCCGCGCGTACCGCCTCCCCAGCGCGCATGCGCGGCGACCCCGCAGCTCCACCCCCGCCCCTCGCAAACCCCGCCCCTCGGCGCAGACCCGCCTCGTCCCGCCGGCAGGTGGGCGGGGCAAGGGAACAGCTGTCCAATCAGGGCGAGGGGGCGTGTCCCGTGTGGCGCGGGCTGAGGAGCCGGCGTTTTGCTGGGGATTAATCCGTCACTGACGCCTAAAAACGAAATTCGTTTGCCTGTTTGTGGCAGGGGCTGCCATGGTGGGCGCCTCCCCTGCTGGTTGCTAGGTCATCAAAACATTATCTGGCTTTGTTGTTGTAATTTAGAATAAATTATAAATAATTTAAAATAAATTATAAATAATGTCAATTAATAGTAACTATATAATTAAGAATGACTGTTCATAAAATATTTCATACTTATTATACATTAGGTAAATTAATCAATCAGAATCATAGAGTCGTTAAGGTTGGAAAAGACCCTTAAGATCATCGAGTCCAACCGTTAACCTATCACTGCCAAGTCCATCACTGTACCATGTCCTCGAATATATATATTATAAAGATATATATAAAATATATATATTACTATATAGAGATATATAATATGATATATGTAATATAGACCATATATAATGTATAGTATATAACATATATAAAATATATAATTAATATATCTATAGATAATTACTAATGCATAATTCATAAATAAAATCGCTAATTCTGAATTATTAATAATCTAAAGTAATAATAAATAAATATAAAATAATAATAATTAAATATGCTTTATAATGATACATTATTACAAATACGAAGCTTATCCCGTAACTTGCTGTCACAAACGAATCGCACGTTCTCATTCCTCTCTCCCGGTTCAGCGCGCTGAAGGAGGCAGGCAGGTGCCAGCACTGGCGGGAGGGGAGGGAACATATGGCTGGGAACAGAAGGAAGGTGGGACTGCGGCAAGCGATGACTTCAATCGCTTTGCACGGTGAAGCGTTGAGCCGTAGCTTGTACCAGCCCTTCCTTTCTGACTGGAGCTCTGTGTGATGCGCTACGCGGAAAGAAAGCACATCCAGCTTCAGATGAAACCGTGACAGCTACACAAAGCAAGTCCTTCAAGTAAGGCCTTTGTGTCTCAAGAGAAATATCCAAAAATAGCGGATGTTTGAAATGTTCTTGCTTAAATTGCTCCACCTTTCTGTCCTTCATCTGTAAAATGAAGATGCTAATATTAACTTGCCTCAAGAACCTTGTGAAGAAAAATCTGCATTTGTGAAGCACCCATTACACTAAGGGCAACATAAAAACCCAAGAGAAAAATAACTAAAATATATTTCCAGTCAGCACTGGTTCTTAATGGTACATGTTAAAGAAAGGCCAAGGCTATACAATGAATAATGAGGATTATAAAGACTTTAAAGTAACAATTCAATAAGCACCATTCATCTCGAAAGCATTATTCATCTTCAGCACTGAAAAAGCTTGGGGGTCTGGTGAAAAAATAAAGCAGTTCCGCAGGCACTGGAACGACACTGTTCTATGGATTTGTGCCTAAAATTGACTTACTGCGAGCTCTGATTCACAGCTGCCTTCCAGCTGCAGAATTGATATGTGCTTTCCCTGTACGGTTCCTCCGACTGAGGGATGAAGCCAAGGAGAGTCGGGGGATGCACAGGTATATCCAGTTTCTCCGCTGTAACCTGGCCAATGCAGAGTTTGCTGCTGTAGATGGACCTGGAATGATGCCAGTGAAGTTACTTGTTTCTTGTTTACCACTCCAGGACTGATGAAGATTTCATGATGCTAAACAAAGATCTTGTGAGTTTTACCAGGAACCTGTTGTTATTCTGATGTCCTTATAACAGTAACAAAGCTCCTATCCTTTGCCATGACTCTGTATTAAAGAGTTTCTTCTCCTTCATCTGATTTTAAATCCTCTCAATCTCGTGACTGCTACTTAGACAGGACTGAGCTGGCTCCTTGTAAGACAAAATGGTCCAGGACTTCAGCGTGGAAGAAACACGGGACACAACTATTGTACACTTGGTATTTCTAGCAAGTTGAAACTGCCATGTTTGCAGCTGTCACTCCAGTTAATATCCTCGCTAAGTGCCAAGATATTAATCTAGGCAGTGGCATCCAATCAAGATGATCCCAGTGCAGAAGAGGAAAAGCAAATTCAACTGCAGCAATGCAGCATAGCATCTCTTTGGAAGGACTGCCACTGCCAAGTGCCAATGAATTTATTTTATTAGGCAGTAAAAGCCCTTTTTCTGACACTGCTGACCTAGGATGAAAAGATAATTTTGCCTTAAACTATTTAGAGTTGAAGGTTAAAGGTAACAGACGAGTGAGGATTATTGGTCAGAAATATTAGAATCATCAGTTATTAGACAACTGATGCTGTTTTAGTGAGTCCGCGGTCTAACCATTATAACATTCTTCAGGCAAATTAATTTTAAGAATGGCTCTGAGATCAGTGAAGTAAATCAGCAAATCGTTACAGGTTTCCCTTACCAAAGCAAGAAGCAAGACAAATCTTGCATGAAAATTCAAGTGAAGCATTAGTGGCTGATGGCACGGTCTCTTTTCACACTCCATTGATTTCAGCTCTGGCTTGAACTCTTGTTAAACTTTAATGTCAATGTAAGTTACAAGGTGACTTCCTCTGAAAGACCTACCACTCTTCAAAAACAACTTTCAAGTGCAGAAAAACCCTAAAGCTAAAAGGCCAACTCAGTTTTGGTGAAAGACTGCAAAACTAGGTCCAACCCTCTGAATGCAACAGCTTTAAGCCACTGATTGGAGGTACTGCACGATGTTGTTATTTGCAGCAGCTGGAGGAAGAGTTTGTCTGTGCTTCTGTTGCCTCTCATGGAAAAGTCCAGCAGAATGTCAGGCAAACGGAGCGGGGCAGAAGCGCCTCAGACTGTCCGCGTTGCATCTGGCAAGCAAGAGCCACAGTCAGGGGAAACTTCTGTGTTTCATCAACACAGAGCTTTTGTGTGGACACCCATAAGCTGTCTTAAAACCAGAGTGATCTGTTTGCCCTGTCAATGAATCCCTGATTTTATTAATTATGTTATTAATCATACACTTACTTTACTGTCTTACACTGTTTTGCCTATCTTTATCATAGTACTTATTTCCTCTATAGCACGCTTGCATCCTTCCAGAAATCCGTGAATCTGGAAAACTTTCCTTTTCATAGCAACTCACAAAATGTTCTGAAAAATCTGAGATTTATTTCAAAGTTGATTTTTATATCATTCAACCCTTAAAAGCAACATGTAATTCCAGAGAAGCTCACAAAATTCAGGTAAGAGGTACACCATGAGGTACACTACTTAAGAGCAGTACTGGTTCCTGGATTCCAGTCTCCCCAGCTGCTGGCACCTGAACATACGGTCCCCCAAGGCCCCTCTATTTCCCACATTTGTGCCTCCCCAAATCACCTAAACCCCTCCCTTTCCCCACCTTTGGTTAAGTCTTTTGCAATCCTAAAATGCACTAACCCCCGTAGTCCTGGAGAGCTGCTCCCAAGACTCACCTTGACGAGTTTCACACCTGGACCCTGGGGCCGATGGCTCTGCTGGGACAGCCCTGGGAAAGGCGTTCACTCCTCAGGAGTCTGTAACTTGGATTGTCACCTTCCACTGTGCCCCTGTGCTCCTCCGGGCTGGTGGAGATGGATCTTTGATGGGCTGATGGCCCCTGTGATGAGTAGCTGGGCTGGGTAGTATTTGGTCTTCACCATTGTCTCCCTGTGGACATGCACACGAGCTTTTATCACATAACCTAACAATATGCACCCAATGGCATGTTTCTAGCACCTAAAATTTTAGGAAAAAATGCATTTATAGCAAATGCAGTAGGGATACCACCCTATTGGGATTAGACTGGCTTCTTGGCTTGCATTAAAACATGAGGGTGGAGAAACAAATGCATGTGAAATGAACTTGCAGCTCTGGCTTACCAGGGTATTATTTACTAATTACAGCATAAGGGTTGCAAATTGCGACAAATAACCTCCCCTAACGCCACTAATGTGTTCCTGTCAGCACTTGAAACTTGTGAAATTCGCGTGTACTTGAATGTTTCTGAATGCTTGCGCTGCAGCTGGGGTTTGCAAGTAAAACTCTTTGTCTGCTCAGCAGTTGGCCAAACTTTATTTCCCATAATTCAGTCTGCATGAGTCAGCGCTGCCTTCCTTCACAACGCATTCGGGCCTGTCTGGAAATCTACTTTCTCTATGGTTACACAGATGTTCAATAAATCTCAGAATAATTTCAGTGTGGTTGGCCAAAGGAACCCTTTGCCACTCTTCGAACAAATACAGTCCAGCTCTCCATCCCCTACAAAATAATACCTGTGCTTGGCAGGGAAGAAAGTCGGGACATGAATATTTTATTTTATACAGCTATTAAGTAGCAGAAAATCCTGCAAATGAATACAGCAGCGTGTACCATTTGTTGTTTTAAGAACTGTGTGCGTTTCTGGTTCTGAATCCAAACCAGCATCTCTAGAAGTACTATTTTTGATGCAGTGTGTGCTTTGTGCCTTCTATACCTTTTTGATAAATTATTACTCAGAATCAACATCAGAAATGCACCACCCCTGCTGTGTTAGGCGTGCAAAGTAAATATCAACTTGTCCTTTTGTTTATCCCATTGTGTTTTGTTCCTCCAGGTTTAAATAAAGACCGAGGCTAAAGACAGTATCTAGCATTTGCTCAAAAGGAAGAAAACGGTTGAATACTGATGTAAAAATGAAACCTGGCAGCAGCACGAAGCGATGGCTCATTGCTTCTGTATTCACTGAGGGGGAAAAGAGGAGGTGCAAAAGGAAATTTAGCATGAATAATAGAGTTGAATCTAATAGAAGGGTCAGAGCTGTCACTCATCAAGTAGGTGTGGCTGTCTCTAAGTACTTCTTTATAGCTGGGACAACAAGCTGGACTCTCCAGATGAGGAAATGCCTCTCATTAGTAAGCAAAATTAAACAGACACCACATGAGGAACCTGTGCAGATCACTATGCTGCAATTACCGCTTTTTGACCACTCAGAAATAGTTGTTGCTTTACATTCCTTGATCCCTGATCAGTAACTGTCCACAAAACATGGCTTATTCTTGGCAGGAACTGATTTCTGGTGTCCATTTATGTTCTGGCTTAACTTTATATGTTTTAAACAGACACTTGCAGAAACATGTCTGTCAACAAGCTCAGACGCCGCGTGGTCAGAGGGCTTGGACAGGGAGAATAAAGCATTCACTTCTGGTGTGTTTTCCTGTAGCACAGCAGAGAAAATAAGCAATATTATGGAGTAAACTGAGAGCAGGGAAGAAGTCGTATTACCTACTGCTGCTTAGTTCAGGCTAAGGAACTTTATTCATGATCTTTTTTGCTAACAGTGGAGATCTTCCCTTATTACTCTAAAGACAGCAAAATTGCGTGTAACAGGAAATTGAAGACAGAGTACAGATAATGATTAAGAAGTAAAGCCTTAATGTGAAAATTGAGTTGCTTTTAATATTTCTAGTCTCTCCATCTTCATTATATCTTGTTAGCTTTTGCTGTTGTGTGTTGGTTTTGGCTCAGATATGACAAGGACTTGCAGGATAGTAAATGATAACATAGTAATACTAGAGGATGAGACATTGCTTATAGTGAATCCTACTTCTTTTTTGCTTCTCCCACACGTTTCATCTTAATAGGTCTCTTCTGGGTAGCTGCTGTGCTGCAACCCTGCCCCTATGGCTGGAACAAGTCTCGATGCTATCATACCATTGGTTTCTTCTCCTTTCGGCTGTCTTTTCTATTACTCATCAGTTGTTATTAAGTAATTTCCCTTACCTTAATGGCTTTCTGAGACAAACAAATTCATTCCTGCAGCTTTAAGTTGCTTTGCCAATGTCTGCTCCTTGCTAGAAGGGTACTAACTACTACCAGAAGAGACTTTTATTTCACCTAGTACTTGACATCAGCCCCCAAAACTGCATGTTGGAGCTTGCAAAAAGCACTCTCCCCAAACCCTGAGATGCCCAAAGGCAGCATCTGCAACAGTGCCTTTAGCAACTCTACCTTCATAAAAGCAGAGTGTTTTTCCTTTGAACATACTTCAAGCAGTAGTCAAACCCTGAATGGAAACAAATTTCATTCTTGCAAACCAAAGGACAAAATTCTTCATTTTAAAGAGACGGTAATGCAGTCACTAATTAAAACCAAACCAAACAAAACAAGAAATTTAGACAAAGTAGATGTAATACTAGTTTGTGCCTCAGACATTACTAAAAACACATCTCTGCAAGAGTCTTCTCAGGTTGGGTAAGAGTTAGTTGAGCTTCACTTTCAGGATGCATTTTTTATAGCTCACACTAAACTTTGGATGTCTACATGCTCCAATTACAAGGTAGAGCGACTGAGGGGCTGCTGCATTCAAATGTGTCTTCACAGCAGCCTGTGAGTCCTGCTCCTCTTCGTGCTAATTAATTAATCTTACAGGTATTTATTGTTCTAATACCTCTGATTAGCTCTGGTTGTTTGTGGTAATGCAGATAAAACAGCATTCAGCTTGTCTAGAATAAGAATACATAAAGCTTTTATATGCTAATTACTTACACAAGGTTTTCTCTCTAGGCAGTCAGCTGAATTTTGCATTCTCTCCAACTTCTCCCTTCCCAGGCAACAAAGCTCCCAGTATTGCAGGTTTTCCTGGCTTCAGTTTTGTATCAGAGGAGGTGTCAGGCAACATCTGTAGTTGCCTCAAAATGAGCTACATTGCCGCTTTTCTATAGGGATCTCACATAACATTAATAACACAGATGGGTCCTTCCCCATCTGTCATATTTACAGAATCAAGTATCCCAATGTCCTTTATACACTTCCTGCTCTGTGCACTTTGTCACCTCAAAGGCAATGGTAAAGCACAATGTTTGGTAGTAATTTTTTTTTTAAATAAGTTTAATAACTTATGTTTGATGGCAGTATGTTTTCAGACAGGAGTGGAGAAGCAATTCGGGATTTTTTTCAATATCATATAAGGAGTCTCATTCCCAGTAGTGAAGAAGGCATATATCTTTTTTCATATGCACAGATCGCCAAACCTGCGTATTTTTTAGAAAAGCCACTATTGCCTTTATTTAGCATATGAGTTATCCAGTGTGAGGAGAGAGGGATGTTTAACAGTAAGAACACAAAATATCAAAATATGTAAGCAGTAGTTGTAAATGTTGTTAGGGTACAAAGTTTGCACATAGCTTTCTAAGGTGGCATTCAAAGCTAAGACGTTACAGCTTCCAGGTACCTCCCTTGTTTCTGCTGAAGGTTGCAACAGAGGCAACAGAGGCAGCAAAGCAGGTAATGAGAGTCAGTCACTAAAGGTCCTATTCTAGCCTAGACATAGGCTTAAGTAGTTGCAGAACTGTATATAAAATTAAAAACAACTAAATATGCATTAAAACTCACCACCCCGTACGATTCATCTTGCCTTTGATCACGTGCGCAAAACGCGTGCCCTAGCACATACCCGGCCCCTGGCGCAGCTTCCCAACTCTCCCCCTGGTTTTCTGCATGGCCTTTTGTCCAGTGGGAAAAATGCCACACACTACATGGCCCAAGTCCATTTGCTTGGCGGGACCCAGCAATAACATTAATTATAGAAGAAAAGAGCCATGAGGTTCCTTGAGAAGACACCTAGTTCAATGTTCAACACAGGATCAGCTGTATTTACCTAACCCCTCACAGATATCTGTCTAACCTGTTCTTAGGCTTTTGTTGACAGATTTTTCCACTGCCCTTCACAATACTTAACTACTGTAATCAGTAACTTGATCTTTTTCTTCCTATAAGAAGAAACATGTTTATCTAGTTTATTGTTATCTTAACCCTGTCTCTAACAGCCTTTATGAACCTGTAGACTGTTACGTCTGATGCAAGCACTTATCTTCAATCCACAGCAGGCTGCAGGTGTTGCCTACACAACAAAGTCACGTTTAGAACTATGCTGTATCACTAGAATATGTACTAAATGGATTAAAGGCTGCATTTTAAGAGAAATGAGAAAGTAATTCAAATGAAAAATGTCAGATGAGAGACTTTTAAACCGGGCTCCAGAGGAGTCTGTTCTTGACTATTAGCTCAGTCAATTATTTGGAATTAAATGAAGCAGTGATCATGAAATCTGCAGGTCACTTCAAAACCAAAGGCCACCAGGGCTGGTGGTCACTGAGTGATTTAAATCACAAAGTCAGCAAGTGCCCCTTGAACATGTGTTTTAATCCACCTACATGGCAAATGTTTATGCATCAAAGATGAGGCTGCTGGTTGTGCATAGGGACAAAAATACAAAGCATACTTTTGGGGTGGGAATAAGGAAGGAAAATAGTGTATCTTCAAAAGCATTACATCAGATGAAAGCTGAGGAGTTCACGAGGGATAAATAAATGAATGCGAGCTGCCAATGCAATGTGGCAGCTGTAACAGCAAATGCAAACATTAGATGTTTAAGCAAAAATACTGAAGAGTAGTATGTGCTAGTATGTGACTATGACCATTACATGGCACAATAACATGACTACTCTGGAATCACGATGACTGACACAAGGTGTAACAAACTGGAAAAGCTCATTAAGAACCCAGAAGAATGAGTCAGTGGAAAAATCTGCTCTGTACGAAGGTGATATGTAATTATCTACATAGCAAAAACATAGCAGAAAGGCGCTGTAATATTCTGTATACAGCAAGATCCAGTCGCTGAAGAAGGAAAACGTTTAATGTTTAAAAATGATGGCATTTCCCACGAGTCTCCTTTCTATAGGATTCTTTAATTTTTGAAAAGATAAATCTTTTTACTTACATATGCTGAGCAGCGCCCGGCGCTAGCTGAGTTTAGCTCCTCGTGCCAGCCTCCTCCTCCCCGGTGCCGGTGCCCCATCGGGATGCGCTTCCCACTGGGAAGCACCACCAGGCATTCCCAAGGGCTGGCGTGGAAAGATCAGCTTCACCTGGGAGCCCTGCCTGTGCAGAATGATCAAACCAGAGGCGTTAGCTTTTCAGCTTCCACGAGAAATTAACAGTTGAGATAGAGCTGAGGTAATTTTAGTTTATTACCCTTTTTTTCTCAATATACACAGCTAGAAAATTATAGAAAAAGTAATTTATGGGGCAGATGAGGAGGCAGGGGCTGGAGTCAATAGTGAGAAGAATTTCAGTAAGGATGTGGTAAATTTTCTGTTAGTTAAGGTCTTTAATTGGTAGCTTATTACTTCGCAGACACCATCCTGCAGAGCAGGCGCCGCCGGCCGCCTCTCGCAGCAGAGCTCGCTGCCCGGGATCCCCGCTTCTCTGCCGCGAAGGTCAGGCCGGGCCACGGCCGCGGGTCTCTTTCCCGCCCCCGGACCCCAGCGGTACGACTTGGGCCAGACCCCAGGCCAAGCCCGTCATTGAGGCTCCGGCCTTGCACCCCAGTACTGGTACCCGCCTCGCCCGGGGCTGCCCGCCCGCCCCTCGGGAGGCGGTCGAGCTCGGCTCCAAGGGAAGGCCGCCAGCCCCGTGCCCTCACCCACGACTGCCGGGCGCGGAGCCGGCACCCAGCGGCGCCCTCGGCCCGTGCCCGCCGGCCCCGGCTCCCTCCCCTTCTTCCTTCTCGGGCGGCCCCCGCCTCCGCCGCCATGTTGGGCTGACGGCGCTGCCGCCGCGGGAGGCGGAGGAGGAGGCAGCCCGAGCGGAGCAGGCGCTCACGGGCAGCGCAACAGGTACAAGCGGCGGGGCGGCCTGCGGCTCCTCCGCGCCCGGAGGAGCGGGGCCACGTCCCGACCGGCCTCGAACCGCGGGGTGGCCTCGTCCCCGGGGAAAGGAGGTGTGTGGGGGGGCGGGCTCCGGGCGGCGCGGAGCTGTCAGCCCGGCCGCCCCGCGGGGCCTCGCTGCGGGCCGGGGCGGCGGGGCACGGCTGGCCGCGGCGCTGCCGTGCGGGGAAGCGCCTGTTCCCGCCGTCCTGGGAGCGCGGGCGGCCGCCCGGCGGTGAGGAGGAACGGCCGAGGTTTCTGTCACGCCAAGCGGTTTTAGTTATGTTTTTTTCCCTCTATTGAGGGTGGTGGGGTTATGCTGTTCGGTGGGGTGTTTTTGTTCTTTTTTTCTCTTAGCGTTTCGCGTACGTTTCGCCCTGCCGGAGAGCAGCTGAGTTGCCCGACTCCCCGGCGAGGCCGTGAGTCCCCCGCCGCCGCCGCCGGCGGGGCCGGGCGCTGTCAGGGAGCCGGGCCGGGCAGCGGCTCCCCCGCGCTCCCGGCCCCGGCGGGAGCCGCTCCAGTGTTTCCCTGGGAATTGCCCTTCCCGGGAGCCGGCTCCATCGCCGGGACGTGCAGTTCGGCCGGAGAGCTCCGCTGCCCGCCGGCCGGGCGGGGGAGGCGGCGGCCCGGGCAGGGCTGGCGGTAGCTCCTGCTGCGGGCGCTGCTGCTCGCCTGTGCTGCGTTACCGCTCTGCAAGGGGAAGAAACACCGGTGTCAGTGCCCAGACAGCTCCCTGTCTCCCCAGGGGAGAGCCCTGGCGAGGTGAGGTAACTCGGGCGTGTTAAGAGACCCCGGTTTGTTGTGATGGCGGTGATTTTGTTTCTTGTAGTTACTGTGAAAACCTAGAGCCTGGAGAAATTGAACTGGTTTCTGCAAGTTCAAGTTTTGTAAACCGTTTTGTCTGTAACGAGACTGGCTTTCCTTCGTCTCGACTTCATACCGCAGCACGTAGTAGTAATTCAGAAAATAAAATGAGGCTGAGATACGCGATTCGGTTCCCTAAACATTAAGATACTATTTTGAATGCACTAAATGGTTTTCATGGTAGTTGACGCTTTGACATTTGTCACATAGCAGAACTTGAAAGTAGATTGTGCTTTAGATAGTACCTGTGATCTGTAACGCTCATAGCGGTTCTCTTAAACAGCAGTTGGAAATTCCCCATCTAAGACACTGGAATGAGAAGTTACAAGCTGCTTGCCCTTGCATTCAGGCTGCCCTATTGTATGCATCTCTCTTTTGGGAACCTAATGTTTTTTAAACTTGGTTTTGTTCACGCTTACCTGCGGTGGCAGCAGCTCCCACGCTTGTGTGTACACAGGAAAACATACAAAGCCTGCGAAGCAGTGCAGCTTTGCCGCGGTGTGGATAACATCAGTGGTACATAAAATGCAGCTTGCTTTCAAGAATTTTAAATTGTTCATTGGAAATTTGGTTGAAATTCGAAGATTGTAGCTGTAACAAACACCTCTATCCACTGATGTGACAGTGATGTTTAGAAATAATGAGCATTAGGAACTAATTGGATAAATAGGTAGCTGGGCTTCACTCTTCTACTAAACTTTGTTAATTTTTGTTTCCTTGTTTCCATTCTACCTTCCCTGTTTGGTTTGTCTGTATTTTTTTATTCTGACTAAGCTGGGAGGGGCATTCACACCACCCTACCTCTGGATATTTACAGAAACCTTAGTTCAGACTCTAGGCTCTGTACGATGTTAAGAGAATTGCACGCATCCCTACAACATGGATTTAGGCTGCTCTGCACTCTCTGTTATACAGGAATTTTGGTCAGATTAGCCTCCTAACTCGGATGCCTAAATTAGATCAAATGAATATGCTTCTCCTTTTAATTACTAGGCTGAGGGAATTGCTTTTATTTTTTTCTTCTCTGTCTATACAAGATCTAGGGTATGGGATGTGTCCCTGAGTTGTTAGCTGCTGCTGTAATATAAACAAAGAGTATGTTCCTGTAGCACTAACAGTAAGAAAAATGTGGTACCTATGGCTTGTTTGTGCTAATCTCCATACGGAGTAATCTGCCGTAGGTGGTGGTCTGCTGTCAGAGCTTTATGGCTGCTTATTTTTTTCACCGTTCTTCTTGTGGACAGAGTGAGATAGGTCAAGGCAGAAGTGACCTGTAGATGATTTTAGCTGTGTTGTTGAGAAGGCTTTATTTATTGAGATCGGGGTATTACAGTGATTGGGACCATGGCAATTCTTACAGTAGGTTTTTTTACAGATATTTCTGGGGCAGTCTTTAATATTGAAAAGTTAATTAATTCCACGCCATAGCGAAGTAGCAGTTATGAAAAATGAGGCTAAGTTCTGTAGGAGGTAGTAATTCTTCATTCAGCTACTCATCTGGAGCTGGTGGGGAAAATGGGACAGCATTTGGAAAATGAAAGGTGATGTACGTGCTTTGCTTGGGGCATTATCAAAAAGCTTCACACCCCTTGAAAACAAGTGTCTGTCAGGAAAAGTCCTTGTGATTAGTTCTGAAGAGTAGTGTAGTCCAGATCACCAGGTCCTGTTGCCAATTGAGACAGGGGTCTCTGGTCTGAGAGATAACCCATTAATTAACACTTTAGAAGTAAAGTCTCTGCTCTTACCTCAAAAGATTTAGTTTGATCAGCATGTGAAATTTGTTAAAACAGCATTTCATAAGATTTTCTTTTAAAGTCCGGAATTGTTCTCTTTGCCTTTTTAAAACTGGTTCAAAAGGTGGACATCTTTACTATTAATGTTCATTTCTGGCCTATTTTCACTTGAAAGGAAATACCTCCAATATCTCAGTTCTTAAAATAGCTTTTAACTGCTTCTGTTTGCTTTTATTTACCTAAAATGTAGTCACAGAATAATACCGTTTTGAAGGCACTTCTGGAGATCATCTGGGCCAGCCCTCACTAAAAGCACAGCCAACTTGGATCAGGTTGCTCAGAGTCTGGTTGTGTTTGGACTGCCTCCAAGGGTGAAGATCCCACAAGCTCACTGGGCAGCCCTCCCCAGTTTGGTATCCACACTTACTCAGAGTGCATCCCATGCCATTGCCCAGATTGTCAGGGAAGACATTAAACAGTACTGGCCATGGTGTCAAGCCCTGGGGGAACATTGTTGGTTCCAACCAGATGGATTTTGGACTACTGATCACAGCCCTTTGAGTCTAGTGGTCTAGCTAGTTTTCCACCCAGTTTACAGTCAGCCTATTCAAACTATATTTCACCAGTTTGGCTCTAAGGATACTGTGGGAGACCTCATTGAAAGCCTTCATAAGTCAACACAAGCTGCTCTGCCCTCATCCACAGAGCCAGTCATCTCAATGCAGAAAGCTATGAGATGTGTCAGGCGTGGTTCATCCTGGATGGATGCATGCTGGCAGTTTCCCATCACCTTTTTGTTCTGCAAGCATCTGTAGGTTGCTCCCAGGAGGATTTACTCCATAATCTTTCCAGAGTTGGTCAGACTTAGCAGCCTTTTATATTGTTGAACTATCTCTCTTGCCCTTCCAGAAGATGGGTGTGATGTTTGCCTTTTTCCAGACATCAGGATCCTTGACTAGTCACTAAGACCTTGCAAAAATCATAGAGCTTGGTCTTGCAATGACATCAGCCAGTGTTCCTGGCAGCACTGGTGCTGTGATTTGTTCCACATATATGTATGCAACTGCTATACTTCCTTGTTTTCAAGTTACTTTATTTTGACTTCTGAAAGCTGCTTTCAGTTCAGCGTAATGCCCCATCTCTTGGCAAGGTATATTAGATGGTGGATCCTGCTATGTTGTTAAGTTTTGGGGGGAAGCTTGACGTGAACATAGTCTTTTTGTGAAAATTGTGAGAGCAGCAGGTTGTGGACTTTGTGAATTTGTGGTGTTGCTTTTAGATTGGACGGCTCTTTTTATGTGGCTCAATGATGTGGCGAAAGTCAGTGACCTTTCTTTACCTTTCTCGTCTTAGGTGATGATGGGTGATTATAAAGATAACAAAGATAAAGTAGAGCTAATTAGAGAATTCTCTCTTTTTATGACTGACACTGACCTATTTCAAGCACTATCACTTGTGAGTAAAACACTTAACACCAAGTGTACTTTGAGGTTCAGAGGTTGACCCTAGATATGGGGTGAAATAGGGTAGTTACTGTATTCTTTTTAGCTTTAAGATCACGTTATTGCCCTCTAACTTCAGCTTTTAAAATTGCATTTTCCTTTTGTACCCTGGTTGGCGATAGATGACGCAACAGACTATTTTGGGGGGACAGTACTCTTGTTAGAGTGCCTGGTCAGATTTTTGGAAGTGCTAAGCACCCATTTTAAGTGATCCTGAAATTTTCAAATGCTTAGTTGCAAATGTGCAGATGCCTGAATTGCCTCTGGAAATCTGTTTTTGAATCCTGATCAGTATAGAACTGGGAGGCTTATCTCTTCATGTAAGGTCCAGTTCCTTCCAGTGATGGACCAATGTAAGCTGAAATTTTAAGCCAGCTGTGAGCAGTGCCGCTGGTGAAGCCTTGTTTTCTGCGGCGTTGGCTGTCTGAATCTAATCAGATGTAAGCTTTCGTTGAAGTTTTTCTTGTGGTCAGTATGTTTAGAACATCTTTCAGCCTTGTGGATTCTCTGGTGTCTAATACTGTTACTCAAATATACAGCAGTCTTTCTCATTAATGGGAGCACTAAATTTGGTAGTGTCTTCTCTGTCTGGTTGCCTGTTTTCATGAATCTTGTAGGCAGTTAAGGTCTTTGCAAAGTATGTCCTTCTGTTAAGTTTGGTTCATGTTGGATGATGGGATTCATCAATTAACAACTCGTGTCTCATATCCTTAGAAAGCCAAGCTAAGAATTTAAGCATGCTGGTTGCTTGGTTACTAGCGTGTTACTCCTTTCATTGATTAACTTGTCTATCAGGAGTTGGGTTTTTTTTTAATTTTTTCTCAGATTTATGTAAGGATAAGTCTCTCTAGAAAACAAGATAGGTGGTTTTATTTCATGAGGCATCTTTGATTCTTCTTACATCCACACATACTTTGTTTTATTGCCCATTGCAAGATTGTACAGAGACTGTAGTAACTTGTTTTTCTGGTACTGTTGTGCCATTAGCGCCAAATGTTCAAAAAGTGAGGATTAGGTCACATAAAAATCATAAAGTAAAAGTAGAGCTGATGAAATATCATTTTTCATCAAATTCAGAACGTTTAAGATTTTGTCAGTATAGGAACGCAGCCTGGCCAGGTTGGTTACTTGGATCCTAGAGTTAAAGTAGTGGATTGAACATCAATGTATAGATGAGCACACTGTTGTGTAACTCTTATTTTCAGAACACCACATGAAAGTCAAATGATATGATGACAGTAGCAGCACAACACAATGGAATCACCTAATAGAGGACAATTACCTGGGAACTATTTTTAAACGTTTTTGCAGTTACAGATAGTTGAAAAAACATGGTTGATCCAGATAAGTCACAGCTTCTTTGTAACTGCAATTCTGAGAGGAGCCAGTTTGACTTGAGATGTTTTGATAGGGGATGTTGTTGCTTCAGCTTCAGAAGTAGCACATAATAATTCTGAGCGGCTCTTCTGGGGAAAATTTTCAAGGCTGCTGCAAGTGGAGCTTGTGAAATGCTGTGGCATCAGTCATGAGCGATATCTGCAGCGAGTGATTCAACAGCATACGCATGAAGTAAGGGAAGAACAGGAAATGGGAGTTACTCTTCTTTGTTTCTAAAAATATTACAATTGGAATGCAAAGAAATGACCTATTATGGCTATACTAATAAAGGTATCAAAAATCAGAGCTGATTTAAATAATACTTGTAGTCTTATCTTTCAAAGGTCAAGAATTTTACTAATGAAAATATAAAACTCTCTTGCTTTGTCCACTACACTCTTAGTGTAGTCGTAATATTATGAGTTTCTTAAGGTAGGACAAGTGTCTTTGTAACTGAGATATAGTTTTGCTTATAGGGACTTTACATGACGTTGAGTTGTGTGTCTAACCCGGGTGATAACTGATTCTCTAAGTTCATGAAATTCATTTGTAGTGGTCAAAACATTAAAACTGTATGCTGTAGAGCTCAGTGTTAAAGGTTAAGAGACCAAATTTCAACTGGATGCTTTGAAGGACTGTTCTTGGTAATACAGCACGGATGGGGCTTGTGGCTGAGAGCGGGGTCAGAAGCAGGAGGCTTCAGCTGGGGCAGGTAAGAGGTGCTGTGGCTGTGCTGCCTGGGTCCCAGGTCCAGCTCGGGACCAGCGTGCCTCCCAGGGCTCCCGTACTGGGTGGGATCTCTTGGACCTCCGTTACACCCATGCTCTTCTATCTCACTTTGGGGAATGCATTTTTACCCATCCATTACTCATCCAAAATAATGCTACCTAGTTAATTTTTCTTGTTTTGACTGTCTTATGCTGATCTTCACTTTTTCTCCCATGAGGTTTCCCTGATTTTTGTTTCATCAAAGACAAACTACATTTCTTTGCTTTAAAGGCCTCTTATGACCTGTCTCCTCTCTGCTTGTCATCTCATTCAATTTTGAGAAGTCAAGCCTGCGGTGGTTTTGTGCACCCGCCCAGCTTGAAAGCAGATACCTACAATGTAAATCCAAGTCTCACTGAATGTTTCGCCTTCATTAGTTTTAGAAATAGTGAAAGATTGCTCTCTGCTGAGCATAGAAGACTGCCCGTGTATTCCATATCTTTTCTTTTATGCTTTGCTGTAGCAGTCCATTAGATGTTCTGTATGTTTTGCACTGTTGTCTTAGGCTAAAAGCTGAGCAACAAGTTAAGTAGCAGCTCTTTTATCATAAAGAGAAGATAATGTAAGAATTCTTCTGTTAGTTTTTTTTGCACTGTTAGGAGGCAGATTTCACTTGTGCTTCTGATGGAAGGACAGGAGGGGTCTCAAAAATTTCCTCTAAGACAGCAAGATTTCAAATGGATAAGCTCTTAAGTAATATGCTCTGAATGTTTCCAGTCATGGTTGAAGTAAGAAAATAATGAAGAGAGAACTCATCAAAGATTTGTGTTTTGCCTAAGTCCATGTTGACGTAAATTAGGACTCTCAATGTGGAAGTGGAGAACTGCAGGTTTCAAGGTGTGTGGACCTCACCAAACAGCATCTTAGGGCTCTTGTACAATGCTTGCAAATAATTAGATGTGAGAATTGATGTGTCTCAAAGCAGGATCTAGAAAAAACAGCATATGGAGTGGGGAGTCATGTAAATTAGAAAGTAGGAAGCAAAAAAGACAAGAGAGTATTTTAAGTTACCACCCGTTCAGGAGCAAGTGTATCTCACTCAGCTCTCTGGAAAGGTTATGATATGCAGGCTGGGGTTCCTTCTGGAAGGTAGGAGCTCAAAGCCTTTTAAAAAAAAAATCTTATAAATAATCTGCCCTCTGTTTTTTTTCTTTTTTTTTCTTTTCCTTTTAAGCAAAGCAAGCAGAGGTGGTGATGTCTGTCCGTGTCTGGGATCAGGTTAGTGAATATATTCCTCCAGGGTGTGACAGAGCTGGGTTCAATTCCCATCTTTTCCTGAGGAAGTTCGTGTACGTGTCTCCTGGGAGAAGGGCCAGGGATTTAAATAGTGAGCTTCCTGAAGTGGGATTCTTATTCCCTCCTTCAGAATTTCTTCTTCTTTGCAAAGAAGAATGAAAGCTGGAGAGGCATGGACACAGAGGGACCTGTGGCTCTCTGGCTTAATGGTAGAGAATTTTATGTAGGAGGTTGAAGTCCTGAGTTGGTGTTACTATTCCAAACACTGTGCATGGGTTTCCTTAAATGACTGTGCAATAAAATGCGGGAAAGCCTTCTCCTGGGAGGAAGGAAAGATCAGTTTCAGCCTCCAGAGACAGAGGAGAGAGTTGAACTGCGTCTTGATATTTTGAATGGGCGCTTTCACAGCTGAGCAGCTGTGCAAGAAAGGGAGTAAACCCATCAATACTGACCACACAATTATGGTTTTTAAACAGAAACAGAGATTCTTGTATTTTGTGTGGCATCCATTTTGCATGGTCAGTCTGTTAGTCGGGCAAGGTGGGCAGAAGGATGTTTGTCAGAAAAAACTATTTTTTGTGTTCTGTCTTAATCACTGTTTGGAAGCAAGTTGCTCTATAACAGTGAGCAAGGAAGGGACTTCGTACCGTAGGGTTAAGAATGAAAATATTTAACACTGTTTTTCTTTTTTTTTTTTTTTTTTTTTTCCTTGAAATGTCAAAATATTAACTAAGGCTTGCAGTACTCTTATCCACAATTACAGAGGGGAGTAGGAAGAGCTAGCGATCTGCTAGCTACCCAGGATCGACTTCTTCGTTTTGTTACTGATGTCATTCATGTGTTATCAGAGTGGGTGGGCTTTGCGAAGTTGGCCACAGTACATTTTGAAAAGGCCGTGTCACTCTGCATAACTCCACTGTATAAAGGAGATAAGTTCTTGGCCTGCCAAGATGTTGTGGTGTTTTTATTTATTTATTTATTTTAATCGGTAAACTTTTCTACTGGTATGTCTTGAACAATGAGAAATTCTAGACTGTGCTGGTTTATAATGCCTTACTAATGCTTATTACTCTCTGATTTTCAAGAGGATAATCCAAAAAAAGCACAGAACAGCTACATGGGCTGTTACACTGTCACTGTTTGCTTTGCAAATACTAGTGAGTAGTCTTTGTGTTGTCCAGATCCACAGGTGTTGCAAAGAGTAAACTGGTCAGCTAGTACTGCAATCTCTGTCCTTGCTGATTGGTTCTTACAGCAAATATCTGCAATATATCTTCTTTCTGTCCTTGAGAAAAGCAGAAGAGGAGTAGTGTGTCCACATATGCTCCTTCTATGGTATTTGCTTTCTTCCAGTTAAAACTGGTGGGACAGAGCCTGATGCACCAGACCTTCGTTCCTGCTAAAACTATGTGGCTGTGGTTTTTCTGAGAAATATTTTGAAAAAAATTGATTCGAGTATAAATATTAACAAAGATTGTGGTAAGGCTGTTCTTCATAAAATGGCAATATGCCTGTGATGGAAAAGAAGCTTTTTCTTTTCCCTTTCTCTTGCGGTCTGCCCAGCTCTAATGTTTTCTAATGCTTTCAGCATGGTTGTAACGTCCCCCCTGCTTCTTGCAATCTCCTCATTTCTTTTCTCAACTTGTATCCACTATAACGCACACTGAGAGAGGGAGCAGAAGTTGCAGTTTGGCAGGTCAGTTTGTGAAAACAATTAGTGCTTTAAACATTGGGACTAGTCAGATGGTTTGTTTACAAGAACTTGCCGTTCTGCTATTTAAACGTAACATCCAAGTTTTCCTGTTTCCACCCTACATGGCAGCAGGCCTTAATGTCGTCTACAGTGTTCACAGGGATGTTTGATTCTGCTCTGCTGCAACCTGGATTTCATGCTGTGGCTGCCACAGTTTCTTATGACTGATAACTGAGTTCACCAAGCACCTTTCCTAGAACATTTTGCAGAAAAAAAAATCATTTTCTGTGAGGTATTCTGGTTTTGATGGCCATTTTTTCATCTATACCATCTGTTTGGGATACTGGTTATAGTCTTTTCTTGATTTTTTTTTTTTTATTTTTCTTCAGTAAACATTTTTATATGGCATTGGGTTTCTCTGTAGTATTGTGTAATAAGGTTCTTTGGAAATATACAGCTTTCACCCAATTAATGATTAAAAGTTATAAGAGTTGTTCTAAAAAAAGTAAGTTTGGCCTAAAGTGAGACTATTTTGCTGAGATTTCCCTTGGTAAATAAATGGTGCGCACCTGTGTCCTAAAGGTGCAAGGTGCTTTACCAGATGGCGACTAGAGCAACTTTATTTGGAATTTGTGAAAATAAGCTGCTTTTAAGTTTGATATATGCATAACATCCAAGCCTTTGGGGCGTGCTGTGGAAACGTAGAAGACAATACTTGGTGAGGGCAGGCTCCATTCTTTGAGAAGGATTGTTTCCACAGACCTTTGAAAAATGTGTGCAGACTTTGAGTTTACTGGGCTGTTTCCTCCTTCCCTAAAAAATTGAATGAGGGGAAATTATGTTGCGGCGATACTTTTTATTTTTCTTTTTTTTTACCTCTCGGTACAACTTTGGACTCTGTCACCAGAGAAGCATGTGTGCTTGGTATAACCCTGGTGTCCGAACGAAACAGATCTGTGCAAGGGGATAGAATGGGGGCTCGGTGCTGGTGCGATCTGAAATCCTGTAAAAACCATGTTTATGATTCCTGGTTGCTTCTGTAAGGTCGAAGTCTTCAGTGTTATTTTTGGTGGTTAATGTGGAAAGTTTTTGGTTTGTTTTTGGAAGTTTTTTTACTTCGGGTCTAGTATTTTAAAATATGACAAGATCTGCCTATAGGCATAATAGTGAGATGACAGAGCTAAATAATGATTTAATCGCATTAAATTGCTGTAATGCACTTTCAGTACAGATCTGTTGTGCAGTTTCTTCTTGGTTTTGGACTTAAGGTTGGTGCATCTACGTGGCAGTGCCTGGTGCAGACTTACCAGGCTGGGTCAGCCCAGGCTTGGGAAACTTGGGGAATTTTCAGGTTTGCTGAAAAATCCTATGACAATAATTTGGGCTGGTCATTATTTTTGAGTGTGCTGCACTGGAACAGAGTATCAAACGGTGTGGTATTAGAAACATCTGATCTTGGACTCCTTTTGAGGGGACAGATAGTGGTGTGGATGATAACTTGGGTGTGCTGTATTCAGTGTCTGACTACGGTTTCTAATTCTGCTTGACGTGAGCTATGAAACTTCTGTTATCACAGAATCCTAGAATGGTTTTGGTTGGAAGGGGCCTTTAAAGATCATCCAGTCCAACCCTCCTGCCATGGACAGGGACATCTTCCACAAGATCGGGTTGCTCAAAGCCCCGTCCAACCTGGCCTTGAACACTTCCAAGGAGGGGCCGTCCACAACTCTGAGCAACCCATTTCAGTGTCTCACCACCCTCATCACAGAAAATTTCTTCCTGATATCTAAACTAAACCTACCCTCTTTCAGTTTAAAACTGTTGCCACTTGTCACTACAGGTCCTCGTAAAAAGTCTCTCTCCATCGTTCTTACAAGCCCCCTTCAAGTACTGAAAGGCAGCAATAAGATCTCCCTGGGGCCTTCTCTTCTCCAGGCTGAACAACCTCACCTCTCTCAGCCTTTCCTCATAGCAGAGGTGCTCCAGCCCTCTGGCCGTTTTTGTGGCCCTCCTCTGGACCCGCTCCAACAGGTCCATGTCTTTCCTGTGCTGAGGACCCCAGAGCTGGACGCAGGGCTCCAGGTGGGATCTCACCAGAGCGGAGCAGAGGGGCAGAATCCCCTCCCTCGACCTGCTGGCCACGCTTCTTTTGATGCAGCCCAGGGTAGAGATCACTTGCCTTACAGAGGAGCGCAAGGTAGTTGCCTGTATACGTAGCTGTCGGCAGCAGCGGGCTGGAGTTACCCCAGCTGATGGAAATGAACCAGGAACACGTGTGCTCCATAGATGCAGAGCTTTCATAAATTGGGAGGACCCTCACCAAGCTAACACGAGGGCTTTGACCTCAACATTTTTCAGTTGAAATTGGTTTTAAAATATGGTATAGTTGAGACTCTAGGGACATCAAAATGAGGGAGAAGGGTTTTACACGTTTTGTGTGCATGAAGCTACCTGGGTTACTTCTCCCATTCATGTGGTCAGCATTTGGGAGTTTAGAAAGCTCAATCGACATGAGCCATTTCAGCAAAACCAAGGGCAGCAAAGTCTGACTTTCTCTATAGCTGTAAGTTGTATTTTAAAAATGTATCTTAAGATTTTGGGCTTTAAGAGTTCATCAGTTTATTATCAGACTTGTATTGTCTGATAATTATCTGACTTGTATTGTGGGGCCTCACCTCAAGTACTGTGTGCAGTTTGGGGCTCCACAATGTAAGAAGGATATAAAAATATCAGGATGTGTCCAAAGGAGGGCAACCAAGATGGTGAAAGGACTAGAGGGCAAGACTTATGAGGAGCAGCTGAGGATACTAGGTTTGTTCAGCTTAGAGAAGAAGAGTCCAGCAGTGACCTCATTGCTGTCTACAGCTTCCTCATGGCGGGTAGCGGCGAGGGAGATGCTGGTCTCTTCTCTCTGGTGGTAGGACACGAGGAAATGGCTTAAAGCTGTGTCAGGGGAATTTAAGATTGGATATTAGGAAAAAGTTCTCCAGTGAGAGCGTGGTCATGCACTGGAACAAGCTCCCCAGGGAAGTGGTCATGGCCCCAAGCCAGCTGGTGTTCATGAAGTGTTTGGACAATGCTCTTGGATATATGGTTTAACTTTTAGGTTGTCCTGTGTGGAGTCTGAAGTTGGACTCGATAATCCTCGTGGGTCCCTTCCAACTTGGGATATTCTATGGTTCTGTGATTCTATTGTAATTGCTCATTTAAAAACCCTAAAAGTGACCTGAAAATAAGAGAATAAAATATGTTGGAGCAAAGATCAAATGTGTAGCCTTTATTCAATAAGGCTGTAAATCTGGAACAAGTCACATGCAGGTGGAAATCTCTGTCAATGCAGAGTTCTGCTGAGCTTTGCTCTGTTGATGCTGGGGGTGTTCTCCAGCATCCCACTTCTGTGTCACGGTTTCAGGTTCTCTTTTTTTACCCTCCTTGACAGAACAGCTTTTGCAGAGAAACATGCTGTAGAAATGTTTAACAACATTGGAAGCATTTTTCCGGAAGGCTATATATATAGATTTCAAGTGTATCTTGGTAGGTTGCGGGTAAGGCCTAGGAAGGGATGCTAGAAGCAACCTAAAAATACTCCAATTTGTTTTAGAAATCGTGTCTTGGAATAGATCCATGCTTCCTTTTTTCATCTTTCTGCAGCTGATACCTAATGTCACCCTGAGAGATCACTTGGACTTGCCAATCATTCCATTTACTTTTTTTTTAATATATACATATATGTGTGTGTGTATATACAAATGTATGTATGTATAATGTATATGAAAAAACCCTGGAATGTCAAGTGTCTTAATGACACTGGTCTGTAATGTGTCAGATTTAAAAAAAAAAAAAAAAATTGTTCATTCCTCACTGGAGAGTTATATAAGCAACACAGAGCAAGATACCTTCAGATAAAATACTGTTCTTCATTCATTTGGGGAAACCATGTGCGCATGTGGCTATGAGGTTTACAAATGACCCAATGGGAATGAATGATTTGTGGCCTATTACAATAGCATGATTTTAAATGTTATTTATAGGGTATATAAATAATAATAATACAGATAACATATAAACACCTAAATAAATAAACAAATACAATAACAATAATGTAAAATATATAGAGAGAGAGGATTGTTAACAACTGATCCCAGACATTTTTATTTTTATAAATGTGCGATAGATAGAAAAAATGCTCTCCTGTCCACCGGTGCAATGAGAGTGCTTTCCAGTTTCATGGTTTTTGTGATGAGATGTGCAGGAGTTCCCTTGCAGGGGATGTGATATTTCTGTACTTAATATTAAAATCTGTGGTTGTATTGAGAGGTGAAGGGTATTTTGGGGGGGGGGGGGAGGGGAGAAGGTTTGGTTATCTGAAGAGGGAGTGACAGAGGGATCTGAGATGTGATTATGTGATTTTTTTGTTTGTTTGTTTTTTTTTTTAAACTAAAATGAAAATCTCATTTTTGTAGCTACATCCTGAACAATAGTTTCTCCACGTAGAGTGCAGGATAATGATGTATCAATTCCAGTATTTAACTAAAATTATCTCATCCAAAGCAAAAGCTCGCTGCATTGTCTTAATTCTGTGTTTGTAAAGCGGTGCTTATGCTTGTGCTTCCGATAAGTATTAGTGAATATTTTGCAATTCTCTAGAATTCATAACATTAATACAGGTACTCTTGAAAGGATACATACTAGAAAACCAAAATAAGTCTCAGTACTCTGATGTTTATTATGAAAGTAAATTATATTGAGACCCCTTTAAATGCTGCTTTTGGGTCTTTGTGCAATAGCTCAAGAGAAGGAATAACTTCATTGTGTTGGTTATGGAAAACTGGCTGGCTACAAATCTTTATTAGGACAAGTAATTTTTTCGGAATACATCATGTAAGAGTGTTTTCCTTGTAAATAGCGCTTGGAGTAGTGGAATGGATGAATTTGAATAATAATTGTTCTTCCACTTCTCTCAGCAGAAGCATTCAGTTACGGAGCTGTGCGTTGAACTTGTTTTATGATATACGTAAATATTTACCAGGGAGAGCTGGAAAAGGTCTGCCAGGACCCCGTGCCTGTCCTGCTGCCAGGAGAGGGCTGTTCTCCACGCCATATGTTCTGACATGTTGTCAACTGTTTGTATACATTATGCAGCAGTTGCTAAACAGTTGGTACTGTTTTCCTTTAAGAATGTGCCACTAGGTTCAGGACTGCACTGCATACCCTATAAAAAAAATAGAAAAAAAAAAAAAAAAATCCCCCACCCCCTCCCAAATGTAAATTCAGCTTGTTCAGCAGCAGCCTGAAGCCCGGCATTGTTTGCTATCGGAAGTGTGAGCTAAAGGGACAGACATTCCCCCTGCTCAGCGGGAGCGCGGAGCTACGTTTTGCCCTTGTTGCATTATTAATGGCACAATGTTTTTATGTTGCAGATGGCTAAGAGCTAGCAAGGCATATTCAAGACTGTGATGGCTCAGTTTCCCACAGCCATGAATGGTGAGTAGCTCGGGTCGGTTTGTTTAGGTAGGGGTGGGAGCGTTTGTCTTTATTATTTTATTATTTTTCTAAATGCTGATTTTAGTACCTGCAGCAGTGTTATGGTCAGTTTGCTGCAGATTGCTTCCCGTAGCCGAACTTGTACTGTAAGACTGGGGGAAATTCAGTAGAAGCATTACTGCAGTGTAATTTGGATACGTCTGGAGCATCTAGTAATCTCAGATCATTTAAAGGGTTGAGGAATGTGTGACTTGCAGTGTGAATACTGTCTGACTTCAAGTGGGGAATATGCTAAGTAATAGTTGATTAAACTTGCATACCTTTTCTGTTACGTAATTCAGCACAAAATGTGTTTCATTATAATATATTATTTATTTTAAACTGAAATATTTGAATGTGTTAAGCAATTTGCTACGTTGATGAAAATAATCAGTTTTTCTCAAAAAAAATGTTAAGAATTTTCCGCTTGATTCTGTGCCCCGTCTACTATAGAAACTTTTGGATTTGTTTCTTGGTGATTTCCTTTCAAAGAGATGTGAGAGCTGAAACCTTAAAATTGTTTGTGCATGTATGTATGCTTTGGAGCTCTTATTTCTAGAGCAGGCTTATTTGTGAAGACACAATTTGCAAATATCTGCTGAGAAATTTGATGTTTACATGTTGTTTACAGAGCTGGCCAAAATGAAAAGACAAGTATAGGAACAATGCTTTGCACTTCAGATATTCCAGATAGGGAGTATTTCTCCTGATAAAAATAGGGAAATAGATACAAGAAAAAGTATTTCTCATCTCATTTATCTGTAAAGGTTACTGCAGGACTGGGAGGTCTTTATTTAACTAATTTAGAAAATTGTCACTGCTGAGATAAATTGGGTGAGTTAAGGGGAAGCGATTTTTTGCAGAAGAACATTCAGATTTCAAATTAAACCTCTGTTTTACATATCTGTTTCACGTGTGCATAAAACATTTTGTGAAAAAAAAAATTGGTGTGATCAACACCTTTTTTTTTAATACAGTCAGCTGCAGTTTGTTCCAGACTTTGTTTCACAGACTTAACAATAAAAGAGAAGTAAAAGGAATCAATATATTGTATATCATAGGGAAAAACCTAAATACCAAATTTTTTTTTTCCGCTTTCTTGGACATAATGAAAAAGTTGTTTGGGTTTTTTTGTTTTTTTTTTTTTTTTTTTTAATTGCCGCATGATTTTTTTCTCCTCAATTTAAAATAAACAAACAGAAGCTTTCTTCGGGGAGGATACAGGTTTATGTTCTTGGCTGTTTCCATGGTTGATTTATGCATAAACGATTTGCTGTCTTTTTGGTTTGGCTTTTTACTCCTTGGTTCTGTTGGAGGATTGCAAGGTGTATTGGCAGCACTGAGCACACACGACTTGATCTCAGACGTCCTAGTTTGGGAGAGCGATCCTTTCCTTGGTCTGAAGTCCCTTGGGCAGTACTGTCCACCACTCTCAAAAGGAACGGTGCCACAAGATGCAGCCTTTCCCCTCGCAGAATTTTACTGTGTTGAAAAACATAGTAAGAGAACGTGAGTAAGAGAGATGCCAGGCAATAGTTAAACTGTTGCTCCTCGCAGAATATTTGAATGACTGTGTGTAGTTTTGCAGTCATATTTCTTATTAGAATCAACATTCAATTTCAAACAAGTCAGGTGGGAAAAAAGAGTAGCTTTAATGTGATTTCTGGATAAATACTGAGCAACCTTTGCTGTCACAGTTGTTCTTCTCTAATCTATCTTCCTCTTCCCTGCTACTTACTGCTACTGTTTTTTGCATTCAAAGTAGATCACCTGCATTTACCACTCATGGCTCGGTGGAAACCTCTAATTACTGTTAGACCTTGGTAGTGACTTCAAGCGTGAGATGAAGAATGAGGTTATGCGTGAGGCAACTGAACCATTAGGCATTGCTGCAGCCTGAGAGCACTGGCTGCCTGCCACACCTTTGTAATAGCAGAGCATTGACCCTTTCCTTTTGTATCCTACTAGGGGAAAATGGTGGTTTTCTGCTGAGGAAAAAACCTCTTATTCTTATCAAGGTACAATATACTCAGCTTTTAGTTCATTAGTACTGTAAAGCATGAAGTAGTTTCTGTTTCAGGATTATTTTTAGCATTCAGTGTTACAGAAAAGTGAGTGGATAGCGTGCAGCAGATGTGTGTACAAGTGCATGATTATATGACACAGGGTGACAACAAGTTTGAGAACTGCAGGGTTCAAATGACAAGGCACGACACTCAGATAGTCTCAAATTAATACAAGTAGAAGATGCTACAGCACTTTATTTACCAGCCTAAGCAGAGAAAGGGAAGTCTGTGCAGGACCTCAAGAAGGAAGGGTAACCGAGTTGTGTGCTTGACTTCCAGTTGAGAGACTCAACTTCACTGAGGGCACCTTGAGCTGTTACTGAGAACATACCTCCACCAGCGCAGGCTCCCAAGACTGTCCAGCCTCAGCATGTGGCTGATGGCCAAGCTGCGTGTTATACTGAGAACTGGCATATTCTTTTTTAATTATGTGGCCACGTGGAAACTTCAGCTTGTTGAGGCGTTGTGTGCTCTAGGGGTACATGCTCTTGCTAGACCGCTTACTTTTCTTCTCTAGAGTCATGAAAGGACGCAGTGAACAGAAAGGAGTTCCCTTTGACTCTCCATTTCTGTCCAAGGTCACCTTTGTGGATGCCTTACTAACAGGCTGGAAATTCAAAGAGGAAAAGCAGGACTTAAAGAGTGCATGTTGATTTTCCTGGAACTCAGGGCAGACCTGCCAGTTTTTATGAATTTATCTCCCATGCAAAATGTTAAGGTTGTGATGACATTTTATATGAACAGGCAAGGCTGAGTAACTTTGCTTCTTATGTAGAAATGCCGCCAATTACAAAATACACATACAGCACCAGATGGATGACAGACGTTGATCTCTGAGGAGTCCAGTTCTATCAAAGAGCCACTCCAGGCATATCCATCTCCTCAGTCCGCAAACGAGATCAAGGATTCCCTACTGAGGATTTAGTTTTATCCTGTAACTGTCTGAATATTTATCATTATCTCTGTCAAAATGATAAAACAAACCCAGTTTCTGGTAGTTTATTTTCTGTACATACAATTCTCCATCTAGACAAAGCTTTCTTAGGAATTCATCCCAAGTCTTGCAAAAGATTTTTGGAAATGGCATTTAGTTACACTAAATAACAAGTACCTTCAACAATTGTATTTCTAAAGAAGGAGTTAATTACTAACCACAAACAGCAGTTAGAAGTATAAAGGCTTTAATAGATTAAAATGCACTTCCACTTCATTTGTCTCTGTGATTGCAGAGCAGGAAGAAGTATCCTTCCCTGCCACGGGATGCCTTCTTTACAGCTGGAGAGCAGTTGCAAGATGTTGCTGTTCTCCTAACTCCCCTTCTTCTGTAGGCTAGATTTTTTTTCAGGGTTTAATATCCATGCTGATGCTGGATCTTGGTTCGGGGAGATTTAATCTTGACGGTCCAGCCGGAACAAGGAAATCAGTATTTGCCGATCAGTATCTTTTTCACATTGTTTCCTCAAGGAGCATTGGAATTTTGGGGCTGTGCTATTTTTTTTGTTTATGTTTTTATTTGTCCTTCCTCTTCCCTCCTACCACCTGTTTCCTTTTGATATAATTTTTTGTGGACCAGCAGGAAAATACCTCTGATAAACTGAGATGCAAAAAGTAATACTTGCAACTCATTTCACGTGCTTCTCAACCTTCATAATTCGGACTGGATTTCATGCTGCTGTGAATAGAATTCAGTTTTGTGTCCCCACACTTAAGTGTGTTGGAGACTAAGGTAGACATGAACAGGTGGAGTGAGGTCCTTGTTCTGCTGATGCCAAGGGTAAAACACTCACTGATACTAAGTTCTGCTGCATCTTCTCTATTAAAAAAAGTCTGTCTCAAGATCTGTGTTCTGATTTTTTTTTTTTAATTAGGAGGAACCCTGGCCATCACAGTTCAACTAAAAACTACTTGAATGCAACCTGACTCTTAACCTTGTGTGCACTGTAAATATGGAAACTGTAGACTTCAATATCAGCAAGCATAGATAAAGATACTAAGCTGAATTAGACCTTGCAAAGAAAATATCGGAACTTGTTCTCCCATCTAAAAGAAGGAAAACGAAAGGGCAAATATTTTCTGTGTCCTTACTTATAAATTAATCCTTCCTCTCACTTTTCAGTGAGGACAGTGGTATCAGTTGACATGGAGCAAAATTCATATGCTCAGGTCAGAGGATGTGCGCTGTCACACCCTGCAGAAAATTAGATTTCCAATTGTGTGTGCTGTATTATGTTTTCTTTAATCCTAACAAGTCAGTAATAGCGCTATAGGATTGCGGAATACAAAGTGTCTTATTCATATTTAATTATGAGGATAATATGATTCACACGGAAGACGTAAGAGGAAGTCTTGGAAGGAAGAAGTAATTCAACATGGAGGTAAATGTTAAATGGAATAAAGGGAACTAGGTTTTAACAAAAGAAGGTTGCACCTTATGCCTTCTTCAGTAACTGAATTTTGTAGACAAAGTGTAACATATCCCATGTTTGGACTTCATTAGAGAAATAACTGGCTAAAAGGGAGAGAAAATGCAAATTTTAAACTAGGATGTTGTAATAGTGATATTCTTCATGGATTTTTATCTTGAGACCAGTCTTAGTTGTTATTATCTATGGCAACATCATCAGTAAAAAGCAAACGTATGCTGGTTAAATTGGTTGATGACACAAACTTAGGAGTCATTTTCCAGCCAGAATTATACAGTATGAACTGCATATCATTGGTTAAATTTCATCACATTTATGTTGTGCTGTCTTCAAATAGCTTTTTAGTCATACCATTATGGGCTAGAAGAATTTTTTCTGTATGCTGGGAACTCAGCAGTTGGCTGTGACTAAGGAGGAATACAAGTGGATGTATTAGATGATCACATAATAATTACGGGATTTGAGGGAAAGGAAATGCATCCTAAAATGTGGTGGGTGAAATAAGGAGTACTGTGTGCTATTGCATAAGGCTCTGGTGAGACGTCTTGTGGGACAGAGTGTAGAATTTGGGTTACCTGCTTAGGAGGGGGAAAAAAACAGGAAGCGTAGTAGATGCAGAGTTAGGCTTCAGTGTTATCCAGGAGAAATGAATTAAGTGTTGAGAAAGACTAAAGAGATTGGCTTTGTTAACCTACCAAAATAAAAACTTACTGTGTTTTTTATTTCATTGTATTTACTTTACAGTAACTAAATTTGCTCTTTATGTTTTTCTTATTAGGAAGATAAACATTAAGGAAGGAAAATAACTTTAAGTACAATGTTACCACAAGGTTAGATGGAGGTGAATCAGCTGTTGGCGCAGTTGGTCTGGAAATGGGAACGGTTCTGTCAGCAGTGACGTTCTGGACCATGGTCAAGCAAAAAGTCTGATTGCCTTAAGGCAGAGCTTGCATTTTAAGAAGGAATTAATGTGTTAGAGTTTCTTGGAGTAGCAGCAGTCTGGACGTGGTAACCTTAGAAGTCCCTTCCAGACCTATGCTCCTAAAATGTGAAAAATGACCTAAATAAAGAATTAGATTATAACCTAGTGAAGATTCGTGTTAGATCTTCATCCATTAACTTACTGTAAGACTATAGCTGTTTTGTCTTGCTAAGATTTTACTTTGTTAGTATCGCATTAACTTTTATAAGGTAAGATTACACTCAGTGGGGAACCCAGGACAGTTTTTATCTGGAATAATAATACTCTAATGCAAGCTACTTTATTCATTTTGGATGTCAGTGAAACTTCCTGGTGGTTTTTCTTCAAAGCATATAAAAACCTAAACAAAAAGCCGCCAGATCTGCAAATACTTCCCCAAAATGGAGCCGGCTGACTGAAGGCTTAGCTGAAGGGACTCATCTATCACATGGCCGAGCTTCAAAGGGCTTTGACTGCTAAAATTTTCGTTTCCTTGAAGGTTTAGCCCCAAAAGTTTGGGAAACGTTCTACTCTGATAAACCACTTCATGTGGCTGTTGCAGTTTAGGGTTGGTGGGCGTTGTGTGAAGTGGTACCATCGTAACATCTACTAAATTACATGTCGTCTGTGATCATCCTGGCCACTTTGAACAGGCCATAGATGATATTAATTGGTATTGGCAGAATGAGTTCAGGTTTAGCCCACTAATTATAATGCCAAGAAGAAACACGTTTTTAGACATTGTGGTCTGTCAAATGTATTTATGTAATGCTGTGTTACTTTAATTAGGAATCTTGTACGTTCAGGCTTTTCAATATACTGCATCAGTTCTTTAGGACATCTGTTGTTTTTCCTACAATAGAGCAGTAACCTTAAATCATAATTGAGGTAGCTAGAAGGGGTGAAACCCTGGAAAGCTGAAAGAATATCAGTGTTCATGGGGCTAGCATTCTTATCGGGTACCTTCAGAGAAGATTTAACAACTTAAAAACACTTGTGGTTTAGTTGGATGTGAAATTCTCTGTGTTTGAGTCTCGACAACAGGCAAGACTAAATGAATATCAAGAGCTCTCTTAGTGTTATTTATTGAAGTAATTTGTTTAAACGTTCTATATATATTTTTTAATAATATTTGGTATATTTTAAAGCATGTACCAACATTTTCCCTTGCATTTCTTCTCATAACCATAATTTTGTGTTTAACTGTGATCTCTGCAGTACAGTTTTTGTTTCTTTACGAAACATGTATTTCCCGAAAGTCACGGTTTCACTTTTATCAAAGAACTCTGCACTTGTTACAGTATGTGTTGATACTTGTGTAACAGTATGGAAAAGAGTATGCTTACCTTTTCTTAAGATTGTGCTTTCATAACACTGTATTTCACAATAAATCGTCAAGCTCGGGAGGGAAAAAAATACAGGTGCGAGTTAATGTATAAACTGTTTCTGATAGAGATGATGTGGGTTGGAAGGCCAGCAGAATTACTCCTCTTATTTCTCACGTTCTCTATATTCAGACTGGATTAAGAAATATATGGACAGTACTTTTTAACCTAACCTGAAGATAACTCAACATCCACTAGGCTCACCTTTCTGGAAATCATCCACTCTGCTATTGCCAGGATCTGTTACACTCGAGGCTCTGCAAAAAACAAGAATTAGACAAAGGAGTAAGGGTACCTGTGAAAAAGATGGCCAAAGAGAGAACGTGGCTCCTGTGTTAAGGGAGACTAAATGGATTAGAGCTGTTTAGTCTAGTTTAGAGAAGAGACATCTGTGTTGAGGATATGATAGAAATCTGTAAAGCCGTAATAGTATAGAAAAGGCTAACAAAGGAAAGAATATTCACTGTCTTTTTATAACTGAAAAGGAAAGCAATACCTAGTGAAATTATTGAGCTGTGAAATTATTGAGCTTAAGGCAGTCAGAAGAAAATGGGTGGGTTGGTTTGTTTCACATAATGAACAACTCGGTTCTGGGACTCACTGTCTCAAGATGCTTTGGAACCAACAGTTCCAAGTACGTGGAATCAAAACTTGGGGAGGAAAGATCTATGCCATGGCTATTAAATGCCTTTTTTTTTTTTTTTGTGCTTTTTTGGCTCAAGAAGTCTGCTAAATTGCTGATTTCTGACAGTTGAGAAACTGTGATGCCCAGGGAAGAACTCTGTTCTATTCTATTCCATTCCCTAAGTGGTCCTATTAGCCACTGTAGAGGCAAGGTTAGGGACTATGGTATAAACCTATGCCAAAGGTCTTACGAACATAAAGTAGACAATTTTTAATTTATTATATTTAAAATCAAACTCCCTAGTGTGCTGGGAAAGTAGTATTGTGTATGTACTGGATATAGTTGGCAGGTTCTGCTAATTAGTAATTTAAAATTACATGGAGTACTGTTTAAGCAAACTCTCTTACTCTTGCTTTTGTTACCTTTGTGTTTTCTTCCAGCTTTCCCTACGTGTTTTCTTTCTGTCAGGACTAGAAATTACAAAAAGGAGGGTAAACAAGAATGATCAGAGGCACAGAACAGCTTCCATATGAGGAACAATTACATTGACTAGGACATTTCAGCTTGGAAAAGAGACAGTGAGGATGGTGGATACAGTAGATGTCACCTTCTGAAGGTCATTCGTCAGTTTGTAGGCAAGGGAGTGGTAATTAATCTCTGATAACACAAGAATTAACCAGTATCAAATGAAAATACCATTGCCAGATATCAAACAGAGCACTTCGCACAGTGTGAAATAAACAGTGAAAGCTGTGGAAAGCAGTGGATGCCAAAAGATTACTTGGATTCCTTAAGTGATTAGATATAGGTGGATTTTCCTTCCATTAAAGAGGTACCACCTCTGGTTCAGGAGCTACGCTGGGGGCTGAGAAGACATCCAGGGGAAGTACCATCGTGTGCTTGTCTCAGCCTGTCACTGTGCCAGGAGCTTAGCTAGGTGAATATTCTGTCTGAGCTGGCAGGGTCGTTACTGTGTTTTCTTTCCTAAATTATTGCTTAATTTAATTTTATTCCACAGATCATTCAGGAAATGCCTCTTCATTTTCCTGCTCTCCCACCCTTCCTGTGTATTTTTTTTTTTTTTTTAATTTGGTGGTTCTTCACTTTTCCTCTTTCCTTTCAAGTCTATATCCCAATTCTCTGTTGTAAATATAGCCCATCAGCCTTCCTCCTGGTCCCAGACTTCCTCCTCAAGTCTGAGAACCTGGAAATGTCGTTTTTACTCTAACAGCCAGATAATGACGAGAATATAAAAATTACTATGAAGGATCTAATATTCCTTGAGCAGTTCTGCTCTGATTTTATGTCAGCGTATGCTTTTGTAGGAGAATCGTTTCCTTTACTCCACCTAATATCAAGGTTCACTTTGCATCCTTTTGCCTGATGTTTTTACTGCCTGCATTTCTCCTGGTGCAGAAAGATTTACTAGCTGCTGCAGATGGAAACGCACCTGAATTGTATTAGTTTTGCTGCATTCCACAGAGATTTGCTAGACAATAATTAAACAAACTATCCTTTTGTAAATTTTTAATTTTTTAAGTTTTTAGTTAAGTTGTAGGTTTTGTATGTGAGTGCTGGTGAGCAGCAGCAGCAGCGTAAAAAATCCATTTTCAGAATTAAAAAAGTTTAGTGTTAGCTCTGGTGGGCTTTTTCCTCAAACATGGTGACTAAAAATTTTTATTTTGCTCATTGAAGACTTTGATGCTATACAGGTTGACAGAAGCTTACTCAAAAAAGTTTCTGACTTGTCCTAAACTGAAGGGTAAGTCTATCTTCCATCTTCTGTCTCATGCTGGGAAGGAAAACTATGAAGTTTGTGAAGTTTGTCAGCTGGAAGCATGCTTACCTTAAGAACAACAAATGGAGGCACGTCTTGCAGCTGGTAGGGGAGAATTTGGGAAAGTACGCCTATTTTATGCCTTGATAATATCGCTTACTTTGAACTTTTCATACCATCCATTGGAAAGATTCTTCTTGGTGTGACTTTTTTCTTCTCTCTTTTTTCCGTCTCTAAAATCTATCCGAAGGTATTAATTGCAGGACCAGGGAGGTGATAGTGTCCCTGTACTCGGCACTGGTGAGGCCACACCTCGAGTACTGTGTTAGTTTTGGGCCCCTCACTACAAGAAGGACATTGAGGTGCTGGAGCGTGTCCAGAGAAGGGCAACGAAGCTGGTGAAGGGTCTAGAGCACAAGTCTTGTGAGGAGGGGCTGAGGGAGCTGGGGTTGTTCAGTCTGGAGCAGAGGAGGCTGAGGGGAGACCTTATTGCTCTCTACAACTACCTGAAAGGAGGTTGTAGCGAGGTGGGCGTCGGTCTCTTCTCCTTAGTAACAAGTGATAGGACAAGATGAAACAGCCTCAAGCTGCGCCAGGGGAGATTTAGGTTGGATATTAGGAAAAACTTCTTCACCGAGAGGGTGGTCAAGCATTGGAACAGGCTGCCCAGGGAAGCGGTTGAGTCTCCATCCCTGGAGGTATTTAAAAGACGTGTAGATGTGGTGCTTAGGGACATGGTTTAGTGGTGGCCTTGGCAGTGCTGGGTTAACGATTGGACTCGATGATCTCAAGGGTCTTTTCCAACCTAAATGATTCTATGATTCTGGGCAAAGACGTTGGATAGAAGAATGGGCTTGTTTCATGTGCTGCATCAGTGTTAGTAACTCAACAACTAGAGTTGATTTCAATGGCACTGTTTTTCCAGAATTAGGCAGAAAATACTTTTATATTTATTGCTAGTATTGAATCTAGATATGGGGAAGGCTTAGGTTAAGCCAAGTCTGTGTGCCCACTTTTTCTTGTAAGAAAAGGAAAAGTTAAATTAGCTTTCAAGAACAAAGTATGAGTGTACCGACATTGTAGGTTACAGTAATTGCACTTTTTGATAAGAAATAAAAAACTTGTTTCATTAAAGCTTCAGAAAATACTATTGAATGAGTTGTCACAAATTCTACAGAAAACTAGTGTAAAAGGTAGCATGCTAATGTGCAGCTGAGAGTACTGTCATGTTTATACGCATTTCCTAATGTATTTTTTACAGTAGTGGAGCTCTAAAAAAATTTTTTTTAAATTATTTTTTTTTGTTTACACATCTTCAAGTAAAATTGCTGTAATTTGCTATGTCTGTGTTCTACCTTTTTTTTTTAATATTTTGCTTACTTGGTGTGTTGCTTTATGTTTCAGTGGAGCTTGGCAATAATTTAATTAAAAAGGAGCTTCTGAAAATGGATAGCCATAATGAGCTAAATGATTCTGTAATTTTTATAAAGTACAGAAATACTGGCCTGTTGTTATAAACTGATAGTTTAAGTGCTTTGCAATCATCAAGTAGCACTGTAAAATTCAGAAAGCAAATGGATTTTTTCTGTTAGCATGGACTAGACTATTATGTATCTCTAAATTGTTTTAGGGATTATACTCATTCTAAAAGCAAGGATTATGTTTGTACATCGAGATCATTGCATGGCACAGAAATTTTAATGTTCTTCCTTTACAGATAGCTTTTGTGTATGGAAGTGGGGGGATACCAGTGACCATATCATCAGGAAAAATACTGCATCGTATGGAGCAGGTGGTTAGTTTAAACGAGCCCAATATTTGATTTTAGTGAACTGCTGAACCAATGCACCCAAAATATCTAGAAATCCTGTACATAATGTAGAGAACACGAATTGTACCCCAAAATACAGAGCTGCTGCTTTTGTCCACATTTCTGTAAGCGAGCTCTTCAATTAAGCAAGCATTTCTTGGCCAAATCTGTGTAGCTCTGCACTTGCCTGATGCTATTTAACAGCCTGTCTGCAGGTAACAGTTATTTTTGGATAGCACATCAGAAATACTTGAAAATCTTTAAAAATTCTCTTGGCTTCAGTGGGCACAATTCTTGTAGTTTTAGTGAAAATACAAAATGGAAGGAGAAACATGTTTCCTTCTGTTTAACATGCTTTAGCTACAGGTGTTTCCTTTTAACTGTGTGTACATTAGAGAAGCTGCTGAAGTTGTTGTTAAGCGTAGACATACCCTTTTCCTCTGGCAGTTGCTGCAGTGTTGCTTAATGTGCTGAGAGCCTCCGTGAAGCATTTCTGGTAGGACAAGTAGTAGCGGGATTATTGTGTGCGTTGTGAAAGGAGGCTGCATGTGGCTCCTGCTGTGGCCCAGGAACACGGGAGCTGGGAACAGGAGGTGCGTTCCTCAAGGAATAGCAGGTGGTACTTTGGGATGGACCCGAAGCCACCACAGCAGTAGTTCATAACACATTTGCACACCTAAATAAGTGCTTGTTACCGGTCAGCATTTTCTCCTACGTTTGATATAAAGAATCTAACAACAAAGGAGGGAAGCAAATATTGAAAATAGCAATAACACCGATAAGGAATCTGGAAATTCAGACTAATGGTAAAACATTCTGTGTATTTTCAGACTCCTGGAGTGTTTACTCACCAAGGAAAAATTAGAAGTGTGATTCAACATGTCAGTTGGGAGCATTAAATCCGATCTGTAATAATTCTGTGGTAAACTTATGTACAAACACAGACAGAAGATGACTGGAATTATTAGATTTATCCCAACATGTCCTACACTGAACAACTCTCTCAAGGCTCCTAATGGGAAGCAATAATGCGATTGCTGGTTGCATTACGGAAAACCCCTTGTTGTGCAGCTTGGGGCACGCTGCTGCATGTCTGTGTTGAAATTTCCCTGTCTTTAAACATGGGGATAAATATTTATTTAGGGTCATTATGAAGCTTAATGCTACTTTTCAGGATGGTTAAAAAAGGTGGTGGTATAATCCTATAATCACTCATCCTTGTGACTTAGATGTACAAGGAATGCTCTTTCAGTTTAGGTTTATTACCTCTGTGGACTTAATTATTTGTAGGTCGTAGGAACATAGTTTTTATTAGAGAAAAACAAGCAACGCCTAACAGTGAAAAACAAACCCAGTTCTTTGGAGAACGTGAGAAATGTCTTATGATTTTCCACAAGTGAAAAGTTGCCTGTGTCCTTTTCACTAACAATACCACTCTCGGTACAACTACCTTTTGCCTACAAGTGGTACTAACCAGTGGCAGAGGTCTTGCAGAGCAATTTACTTTTTTTCTAGGATTGCACTTTCTTTTCTCCCTTCTTTTTCAATTGCAACTTACCATTTTAAGGAAAGAACAGTGTTCGTTTTGGATGTTGGCAGCCCATCAAAGCAAGTCCTTTATTTTCTTCAGAAGATTATCTGCCTGATGCAGTGTTGTAAAGGCATTTCTGGAGCTGTCCTACCAAGTGCTGTGATCCTGCTATAAACAGACCCTCATGCTCTCTCATAGAAAGATGTCTTTTATTTAAAATCAGCTTAAAGGAACAGAAAATGTTGTTTAATCCCCAGCATAGTCCCTTGTTTCCAACACTAAAAAAATAGTGAGTGATACCACATTGATTTACATATTAATACCTGTTACATGAAGGCGAGGTCGGTCTGTATTTTGTCATCTTTAGAGAAGTCTTGAAGGTACATTAAATTAATGATGTGTAGCACCACATTGTTTGTGTCGATCTTTGTCGTTCTGTATGGACTTTCTATGTGGGTACAATCCACACATGACTTTGAACTCTTGAATGTGTTGTAGAGCTGTGGAGTGGGCAAGTAAAGGAGCTTGCTTTGTTGGTTTCCCCCAAGCTTTCTGATCTGGTATAAGGAATCAGCTGAGATGCTTCTGGACCTTGAGTCCAGATTTCCCATGTTAGATCTCAAGAACACTTGCCAGTCCTGACATTTATCCGCAGTCTTCTCTGAATGAAAGCACCAGCCTTCTCTAGAAAAAAAAGATGGTTTGATGTCTGTCTTCCAAAAGTGTTACTAATATAGAAATGTGTTTTTTCATAAACAGAAAAAGCAAGTGAAGGCAATAGTTACTCTGTTGTGGGGAGAATATTTGTGGGGAAAGTCTCCAAGTTCAGCATTTCTTGAGTTTTGATTCCTAAAAATGCAGCGTAGTCAAATACAGCATTAGCTTCGTCTAGCTGAGTCTTGCTTCATGTATGAAGTTGTGAGATTGCCAAGTAACATCTTTGGAAGAATAATGATTTCATGAGATACCTTCTTGTCAGAGAGACTGCATTTTTTCCCCTCCAAAATTATGCCATCTACAGTTGGGACAAAATTACTTGTCTCATGAAAATTTCCTGGAAACTTAAGCTAAGTCAGAAAAGTAGTAATGTACTACTCATTGGCTGCAGCAAAGCCTGTCATGAGAGCATGTAGCGGCAACTGTATTTTGATTTCTGATGCTAAACTGATTTTTAAAAGCATTGTAGTTCACTGCTACTTGGTGCCAGCTCAGAATCTCCGGAGTGCCAAAAGTTCACCACTGCTCCATCAAGGAGATGCATGGCTCTTGCCCCATCCTGTGATCAGAGAAGTGTCTGCGAAGAGAAGATGTCTACAGTTCGGTTTTGTGATTCGTGTATGACTTACCATGAGTAAGGACTGGGGCTTTGAGGAAGGAAGAACAACAGTGATGTCTCTGGGAAAATTAATTGTTCTCTTTGGCTGGATCTGGCTTATCAGCAAGGCGTTTGTCAGCCCTGGGATTGAAGGCGTGTTAGTGCAAAAAAATGTTGAGCTAAGCCAGGTAAGTTTAGATGACGTCTTGGATGGCAGATGATTCTGTTTGACTCTTCCTGCAACTTTGTCCTTCCAAGAAAAGGAGTAGTCTTCCCTTTGTCACGGTTCGAGGTGCCTGAAACTTGGTTGTTTGTAAACCAGGCAGTGTAATTTTCCTCAGCAGTGATGCTGAGTGGCCAATTTTACTACTGATGGTAGCTTTGGGAGACAACCACAATATTCGTGAGGATTGTAGCATGTTTTCATGGTGATTGCACAGGAGAACTGAGTTTCAAACTAATTTTGTCTGTGGCAAGTCTTTATTGTGGTGGTCTCGGTTGTGCTATAAGTAAACACGGCAATTACTTTGAAGAATGGTTTCGTGACGCGCTTTGTGGAGTTGCCAAAACCTTGTCATCCCCGTTGTTCAAAGTGTTAATTTCCGATAGAGCAATGTGGTATTTTTGCTCGGTATTTTGAGGAATCTTAATTTTAAATGACACTTTCTGTACATACATTTTTCTTTTCTTACTTGTATCTCCAAATGGTAACATCAAAAGAGTCACGAGCACCTGGTTAAGCTAAAAATAAGTGCTCGCAACGCTTTCACCTTCCCTCTTGAGCTATGCTCTTAATTTTGTTTCTGTTGAATATTGGGGTAGGATTTGAAAAAAACAGTGAATCCTTTAAATAAGAAGTGTTGGATGGGGCTTGAATGCCCACACTGTGGATCCCTACCATAAGTATTTGGTGGTTTTTAATTTTTTTTTTTGTTTTGTTTTTAAAGGTTTTCATTGTCCAATGGTTATTAACCTGTATTCATAAAACAATGACCTGTTCTAGTTCAGGCTGAAAATGGCAGGCACTCTCTCTTACATGACTTTAGGTTAAAACTTAGTTTTCTGGGACTTTGTTCAGGTATAGGCAAGCACCAAAAATCTCACTATCAGAGGGAGAGAGCTGTGCACTTGGATATATGCTGTTTTCTAGATACTAATTCCTGTTAAAAAAAAAAAAAGTTACTTTCTAGGCGTAGCTTGTAAGGAATCACAGCTTTGGAAGGACTTTGTTTGGATAATGCCTTGCTTTCATCCCCCCCACACTTATTTCTGGTTGGAATTTAGTACATGTTTTCATTCAACCTTCTGAATTAAAAGGTGCTCTGATATCTCCTTCTAAACATCTTAAATTTCAAGGTTGATAGGTCTTAAGAGAGTTGTGGCTAAAATTGTCTGAACTGAATGTGTTTTTCTTTTAATTTATATTTGTACGGTATGTACATTTTTATATATTTACTTTTAAGCAAAACAGTCAAATTATGTGGGAGGAGGTCTGCTTTTGTTTTCAAGGTCTATTACATTATTTTCTTCCATACATGTAAAAAGACCTCAGTAGAGGAGAGCGTATCTTTATGGAATTAGTCACCAGAAAAAAGATTTTCAGTCTCTGTCCTCAGGGACAGGGAAAATCTGAAATTCTTTATACCTTTGAAAATAACTTATTAGCAGGTTGGCCTTTCCAGGATATATATTCAGTTTCCTGAAATATTCACATGATATAATTTTGATAACACGTGTGTTCATAATTATCACTTTGCTGTGACAGTAGCTGCTTGCAGTGGCTCGCTAGGACTGTGCTAGAAGTGCTTGTTGCTATAATAATATTGGTTACAGTCAGATTTTTTTTTAATTAAATTTATACTTGCAAGAAACCTGTCATGGAGATGGTTGCTGAAGAAATGCTTTTGCGTGTTTAATTTGGGAAACAAATAAACTAATTATGCTAACAGCATAATTTTAACGGTAGACTGTGCATCTGAAGGCCTTTTGTTATGGCTGCACTGATGACATTTTTTTTTTTTTGCCTAAGCTAGGATCAGCAGCGTGAAGTGCAGTCACAAGAGTCAGCAAAGCTGGAGCTGGGGTGCGATGAGCGGTCACGCACCCCACACGCTCTGCCTTTTAGAGAGCTCCGCGATGATCCTGACGTTAGCAGGGCGATGGCAGCGCTCCTGCGCTCGGCACCTCTGTGTGTCAGAGAAAAGCGATCACGGTCCTCTGAGCAAAAGGGCTCAAAATATTTAATGTGTGAAAATGTTGTGGTTTAACCCCAGCCAGCAACTAAGCACCACACAGCTGCTCGCTCACTCCCCCCACACCAGTGGGATGGGGGAGAGAATCGGAAGAGTAGGAGTGAGAAAACGCATGGATTGAGGTGAAGACAGTTTAATAATTGAAATAAAATAAAATAGAATAGTAGTAGTAGTAATAATAACATAATACAATAATAATATACAAAGCAAGTGATACACTGTACAATTGCTCACCACCTGCCGACCGATGCCCAGCCCGTTCCTGAGCAGCAATCGCTGCCCCCTGGCCAGTTCCCCCAGTTTATATACTGGGCATGACATCATGTGGTATGGAATAGCCCTCTGGCCAGTCTGGGTCAGCTCTCCTGGATATGCTCCCTCCTGGCTTCTTGTGCACCTCCTTGCTGGCAGAGCATGGGAATCTGAAAAGTCCTTGACCAGTGTAAGCACTGCTTAGCAACAACTAAAACATCAGTGTGTTATCAACATTATTCTCATCCTAAATCCAAAACACAGCACTATTCCAGCTACTAGGAAGAAAATTAACTCTATCCCAGCTGAAACCAGGACAGAAAACCAGTGAGATTCCTGGGATGTGTTAATGAAGTAAAAAACAAGAATGAAGGATGAATGCTGATCTTGAAACACTTCTGGAGGGGGATGTTAACGTTAAATGAATGAGAAGTTAGTGTTAATCATCGTACAGCAACAGGTATGAAGGCTTGTGATTCATTAAACTGCAAAATTTTAACACATTCAAGACAATGCCATGTAGAACTTTGAATTTCATAGTTTGAGAGGAAACATCATTTACCAGATTTTATTCAAAAGGATGTTTTGCTGAAATGTGTTAGAAGAATTTCAAGACTGATGGCCATCTTCGTGCTTACTTTGTGACATATAAATAGGAAATCGTGTGTTTCAGTACATTTTTAAACAGAAGTTCTCTTACAATATAAATTGGATTCTTTAGAGAAGTTACGGTGGTGCCGATAACTCCAGTCAAGGAAGTTTTACTGTGTTTTTAGCACTTTGCAGCTACTGACCACATGAATATATTGTGATGGTCTGTCATTGATTATAAAAAACTGAGGAGCGTTGTAGCTACCTGCTTGAAAAGATGATCAAAACGTGGCATTTCATATAACGAAAATGTGATGTTGCTAATATTTTATTTTCCGTATAGGAAAAATCTGGTCAAGTTCTCTGAAGTTGCTGCTGGCAGCTTTAGGAGCACTTCCTCATCTTGTCAAGATAATTTCTATAAGCATTAACCACATTATGCACTTTCCATTTGTGTATTAAAACTAGCATTTTAAAAAGATTTGAGTGCCGCTCTGATTTTTGCCATTGGGCGTAAGTTGTCCTCAGTTGTATATTATGGCAGTGCTTGTACTGCCCATCAACTTTTAGGCATCTGATTTAGATTTATTTAAATTTATTATCGGTATCTAATCTAGATTTATTTAGACTTCTTCAATTAGAAGAGAGAAATAAGGGGGGTTCTTGAAGTGCAGTTTTGCATGCAGGCTGCAAGAAGACCCTTTCACTGGAGCCACACTAAAAAAAAAAAAAAAAAAAGGTGGATTCTGAAGAGAGGGAAGCAAAACTCCAAAGTGAGGTGTTTAGAGGTCGTATCCTAATGCCTTCCCAACTTTTTTGTCATTCATATCCCTAATGAGTTTCTGGTTTCGTTTGTTTGGTTGTTTTTTTTCTTTTTAACTATTGATATTTCCCTATTAAGCAGCAGGGGTAAAGAATTCAGTTTGTAAATATGAGAGTGATGGTCTTAGCAGGACCTCCTTAAGAAGAGAGATTAGGTCTTTTTGGAAAATGTGTTTGCGTATATGGATAAACACAGACAAGAGGTGATTAAGGTCCTTAATATGTGTATATTGGCATGTATGTCAGCTTGCAGTCTGCTAGCTTTGTTATTACTTTTGGAAAAACAGTGAAAAGAACTGTTGAAATTTTGTAGGTTCAAAGCTTTGAAATTAAGTTTATGTAGGAGAAGAGGACGCGTTTTATAGTAACTTTCTTTCAAAGTGCTGTGGTTTTTAAAGCAACTTGTTAATATCTTATTAGAAGGGTTACTTATTCCCTTGACTGTCATTTAGTGAGCAATACAAATACTTGAAGAACAGATTAACAGTTCTTTGGAAGTGGTAATGCTGAGTAGAATGTATATTTAAAGTTGGGTTTTTTTTGTTTTTTTAAGTAATAACGTTTTAGTGCTGTTTTGGGGGTTTCCATTCAGAATTTCTGCCAATTCTTGCATTCATTGGTTTGAGAAATTATATTTTTGTCAAGAGCTTCCCGACTAAAACTTCCTTCTACTTAAAAACCAAACCCAATTATTTCTGGCAAACTGCTTTTCCTGCAAAGGACACACACCCTGACCTTTATACAGCAGGTTGGAGCGTTTCTGAAAGGCAGCCTGGTGTACCAGCACAGCTCTGTAAATGTAATTTTTCCCTCCAATTTCTCTTTGTTACTTTGAGGCTGTAATTTTTTTATACTTTTATTTTAAGCATTGAAAAACGTTAAGTTGAAATTTTATACTGTTTAGAGGAAAAAAAAAAAAAACAAACCAACGCAGAATGTTACTCCTTTGTCAGACAAAACTAACACATTTTTTTGTTAGCAGTCCCAATTTTGTTTCTAGAGTATTGGCAAGACGAAGCGAGAGCCTCTTTGGCGGCTGTAGGGTGTTACCCCTCTGTATGAGAACCTGTCAGTGGCATTGGATCCCGTTCGTTTACCGGGGAACCAGAGGAGCGTTGGGTTCGCACAGGGTCTGGTGAGCAGCGTGCGTCCTGCTAGCGGTCACCAGCAGCAGGAACGTGCTTTGCACCAGCTTCAAAGGGTGACAGAGCTCGTTTGAAAGCCGAGCGAAAAGCAGCCCAGCTGAGGAATTCTCAGCTAGCGCTTGTGCATCTGGGAAGCAGGTTTGGATTTCGTAACGTCCTTGCCAAACTGGTAGGAGCTGGGTGTGTCTAGATCTAACTTTGTCTCTTGAGAAGCCAAGCTTTTATTTTGCAAGTGACAGGCTTTATTTTTAAAAGTCTTCAATCTGTTTGGTTGTTCAGGTTTGGGTTTCTTTTTTTTTTTTTTTTTTTTTTTTTTTTTTAGGAGGTCCGAACATATGGGCCATCACCTCTGAAGAGCGGGCCAAGCACGACAAGCAGTTTGATAGCCTTAAACCCACAGGAGGCTACATTACAGGTTGGTCTGAGATTCTGCGTTACACATTAACTTCTGTGTACACATAAGTATCTTTGTAAAACAGTTTGAAAGCTACATCCTATTTCTAGCCCTTTGTTGTGTGACTAATAACCATACTCTTCGGGCAAACAGCCACAGGTTTTTACTAAACCTCTACAAGCTTTGGGCTAAAGTCTGGCACAGGAACACTCTTATTAACCCTGTCACTTCTGCAGCTACTGGTTATGTGCTGTCATTCTGTCTAGTCTCAAAAACCAACGAGTATCAGGCACAATTTGCGCTTAGATGGGAGGCTGCCAAGGAGCACTTACAGTAGCTATTGTGGCGAGTGATGCCAGAGATGCCAGAAGTGACTCTCCTCTCTCTGAACAGTGTTAGAGAATACTGTGCTGTTAGATATCTTTGTTTTGGGGGAGGAGGCAGGGAGAGAGATGCTGACAGCTTGTCCTTGTTAATGACTGCTTGAAATTTATTAACCCTTGGGCCTTCAGCAAGTTCTGGACGGGCTGATGGCATTTTGCAGTGGCCTGCTGTCAGTTCCAGTTGCATTCAGCTGCTTCTCCTCCGAAACAATTGGGTCATGTTGCTGCGCACCTCAGAATTTGTAGTTTTTAAATTTAAGAATCTACTTGTGACATCAAGAAAAGGCTCAATTGCATTGGCAAAGATGACTTAAATTAAGAATAGCCTGTTCCTTGTGTGGGAGTGGGCACTAAAGACCAGCCTTCATCACTCCTACCCTCCTAACTATCTGCTAATGCCCTGTCTGGTGACGCCACTGCCCCTGCTTTTCCTCATTTTGGTCCAAAAAAGACTGAGGAAAGAGCGGGAAGTTGTCAGTTTGGAACGTGCACGTCTTCTGGCTAGGTGATGTGTAGCTCCTGCTTTGGGCAAACAGCTCTGGGAGGTTGATGTTTACCACCAGCTGAAAAGTATGCAGTCTCAGGGGACTGCCTTTAGGCCACATCTGGGCTCTTACCCGCACATACATCTGCAGGGTTCATTATTTATTTGGCAAGTGCTTGAAATTAAAGGCTATGTATGAATATAAGGGAAGAAAGAGCTGAAATAATAACTTGAAGTCTTAGCTTTAAGCATCTGTAATTCACTCATAGGAAGCATAAACACCACTATCTGTGTTTTGTTACGAGTTTAACAGCGCAATCGGTACCAATTGATGTGGAATGTGGTATGGAATTGCACAACAGTTCCCATTCCCTTCCTGAAATACTGAAATAGTGGATGTTCTCTGACAGAACAGAATATTATTTAGGACACAATATTTTTCCAGTTTTTCTAGAGAGGCAGTACTGGCTAAAGTTAGATTGGATGAAGGAGAAGGAAAGAAATAGCATGTACATCCTTTCCTGTAAAAGTAATTGGGTGAGGACTAAATTTTCGGTCATTTTTATTTCTTTAAAACTTGCATCCCTGAAACTGTTGGCAGCTGTTGATTTGTGACCTGTTAAAGCTTTTCATAGCTTTTCGAAATCACTTCTCAGAGCAAAGACTTAGGCCTACAGAATACGTGGGTATCTGACAATCGCTGTTACCAGGGCAGGAATTAGGTGGTACGAAACTGGAAAGCTTGGCATCCGGTGTGCTGGTTCCTTTTGAAAATCTGTCCAACAGAGTGCCGAGGTCTTCTGAAAATCTATGTCTGTAGTGTAAAACTCTGTCTGTCTTGTTTATCATAGGTGATCAAGCACGTACCTTTTTTTTGCAATCGGGTCTACCAGCTTCAATCCTTGCTGAAATATGGTAAGGTATTCTTTACTATTTTTTTTTTTTTTAAGATTACAGATGCATAGCATTCAAATACTATCTTTGGTATGTAGTGTTGTCTCAAAGAGGCTTTTGGCAGTCAAAGTGGAAGTGTTGTCTGAATCATTGTTTTAATTTTATTAAATTTAGAGGAAGGATTGAGCCCATATGTGTACCAACACTTAATTAAAAAGCAATATCTTTTAAAATCCTTCTTATGATGTTAATTCGAAGTGGATCATATTGAACACAGCCTTTTTAAACTGTAGTGAGTGCTTGAAACAAAAAGCGATGATAAATTGCAAGGCTTTCATAGAGGGAGGTGCCTGTTGGACTGCCACAAAGCTCATTGTTAAGCCTTGTCTTTATATTTTGAATAATAATATGGAAAAAGAGGTAAAAAATAACACTTTAAATAATAATATGGTAAAAGAGGTAAATAATAGGTTAATGAGTTCCTAGAGATACTAAATTGAATGATGTTTGAAATAACTAGTAACCTCTAAAAAATGGCAATAAGATTCAGTGTGGGAAAAATTACATGCTACTAAACTGAGAGTGGAAAATACACTGATAGTAGAAGACAGGAAAAAAATCTAAAGCAACAGAAAATGCTAGTAGAAGGTCAGTTATAATACACTGTAAGATACCAACCAATGCTGTAATACAGGAACTGGAAAAAGTGCTGTTCTTTGCATCATATGTGTGGTGGTTGCAACACTTGAAACAGACACTTTCTTCTTTGTAACTCCTCAGTCTTCACTAGAATACTGTGCTCATTTTGGGGTACTTCGTTCTTATCAAGATGTACGCGTGCTAAAAGACACGGGCTAAAGGCTCAATAATGAAGAACAACTCACTTGTGAAAGAATATTAAAGAAAATTACTAAATGCAAAGTTAGTTTCTTCTTCAGACACTGAAAGTGCCTAGAAAAGAGTAGTAAGAAAATTTTTGCATAGGACCTTGGGGTTTTGTACTGAATAGTAACAGAATGAAAGGGAAAACGTAGCTTAATATTAAGCCTGATTTTTTTTTTTTTTTTCCCCTCCTAATTTTGTTTACATTCCTGTGCCTGGTCCTTGCATGTTTAAGTATTAATAAGATTTCGTATTTTCTGTCTGACCAGAAATCTTGTTTGTTTATGTATGCACTGTTGCATATATTTTCTGTTGTATTTAAGTTTATTTGGAAAAGTGTCAAAGGAAGATAGTGTGGGTATCAGGCTTAAAAAACCCCACTGTTTGTGAATTACACCAGTATGAAAACTGCATTATAGTGCCTTAAGCAGGTTTCTGGATCCTCATGTTTCAGATTCTTGCGTTAATTCCTTACATTACCAGACATTAATTTAAAATAATTAGTCTGGCATAGGAGAGGCATATCTGTAGCAACAAGTGTGTATCCACTAACAGGAGACTACTGCTTTTCCGAGCATCCTCCTACTTGGTAAGTATTTAATACACAGCAACTTTAAAACTGAAGTCTGCAGAAGACTACCAAGTGAATTATACTTTATACAGCTAGATGAACATTATGTTTGGAAGTCCAGGTTGACCTTCAATACCTGTAGGTTGGCAAACTAGAAAAATTAAGATCTGCAAACTTCTGAGGGTTTGAATGTTGTGTAAAAATCTACAAATGGTTGCAATAAGTTTGTTGTTTTCTTGTACAAAAGCAGTAAATAAATTTGATAGAAAAGCTTCTCGTTAAGTGAAAAAGTTAACTTTACGTTTCTTCCTTGTGGGCTTTTTTCATTTAATTGTATTTTGTTTTTAAGGACACTATCGGACCTGAACAAGGATGGAAAAATGGATCAACAGGAGTTCTCTATAGCCATGAAACTAATCAAGCTGAAGTTGCAAGGACAGCACTTGCCTGCGGTTCTCCCTCCTGTCATGAAACAAACTCCAGTACTTTCGCCACTAATGTCAGCTCGCTTTGGTACTTATGAATATATAATTACTTAGTGTTCAGAGGTAAAAAACCACAGTTAATTGCAGCCAAATACAAGCATTAATCTGACCACGACAGTTGAGTGAATCAGTAAAAAAAAAAACCCCAAGGATATTCTGATTTAGGAAATTCACAAAGTCACTTTCTTGACATTTTTGAAAATTTCATTCTTTGAAGACATTTAATAATAAAGAAAAACCTTCTGTTGAATTTTGACATGAGGTGCAAGAAGGCCATTCACATTTGCCATCTGACTTGCAGACTGTCATCTTGTACTGTGAAGGTCTTTTTGTCTCCCTCCTACTCATTCACCTATTTATACTTGGGGTTTTTAAAGTTAAACTTAGTAAAGGTCAAAGTTTTGGTAGAATGCTTATTTTAAATATTTTTTTCAAAATCAATCAGACTGTCTATTTTGGTTATATGATCAATTGAATATAATTATTTTAACTTTTTTTTCCTTTTCTGATGGTGTTTTGGGATTCAGTGCATGCCTGTTGTTGTTTTGTTCTTTTGTAGAACAAAATATACATATTGACTTCAGCTGGATTACAAAATCAGCACATACTTCTATGCTGGAATTAAATATATGCATTTATTAATTACACACATGATTTAAAATATCTGCCCATTGGTACATCTTGTGTGTTTGTATACAAGCGCATGCATTTATAAGTAGCTGTGGTTGGCATATGATTACTTCCTATTAACCTTCCATCATAGCATCTGCATGCTGTTGTCTTCCACAAGATTCAGCCAGTAATTCAAGTGCCCTTATTTGCTTCAGGTAACTGCCTTAAAGAAACCACTTGCTAGGTATGGGCCCCTAAGTATGGATGTTTCACCTGTATGGATTCTTCCAAGGCTGAGGCTTGGAAGAGGCTTCATTCAGAAACAGTATCGGCTTTTCCCTATAGAGGATTGTCACAACTCTTGAGTTGCATTGTAATTCTCTCTCAGAGGCCAGACGTGGAAAGGCTTGTTGAAGAACTAGTTATAGCTGCAGTTATAGAAAACTAGGTCTTATTCTTTTGTGAAATACTAGCTAAGTCTACCTTGAGAATTAATTGCTTGTAAGGATTTTGTTTTTAAATTCACATTCTTCAGTATATTTGCCTCTCTGAGCTGTCTTGTCTAAACTTTTAGAGAAAAAGTAAATATTATACACGAGTATTTTACCTCGTTGTAACTCTGGACGGAGGTTGCTTTGTGTAGTTTCTGCCTAGCATAATGGAGCCAATTTCTTGCTGGAGCCTCTGTGGTATTAAATCATGAATTGTTGGATTTTACTCTAGGAATGGGTAGTATGCCAAATCTGTCCATGCCAACATCTATGTCTACGATCACACCGTTAGCTCCCATGTCTCTGACCTCCATGACTTCCATTCCTCCTTTGGTTATCTCTGCTCCCCTGGTGCCTTCTGTCAGTACCTCCTCGTTGCCAAATGGAACATCCAGCCTTCTGCAGCCTTTGTCCGTACCTTTCTCTTCAAGTAAGTATAGTACAGTCCAGTACTCGCTTTCAGAGTCGTGACTCTTGTTTTCTCTATGGCTGATTTCAGACAGGAATGCTAATACTTGCATGCGAGTTAAAAAAAAATTGTATTTTTTCCAAAGCTCGCATTTGTCAAATCGGTTCTAACTAGTTAGTCTTAACAACAAGGCTTTTCTTACGACAGCAATATTAACTTTTCTTACTTCTGTCAAAGCCCTGAGTGTTTATTACAAATTATTGCCTTATACCCATTTGCTTTACAGTTTTTGTTTTTGTTTTTTTTTGTTTGTTTGTTTCAGCGCTGCCTCATACTGGTTCCTTAGGTCCCATGGCAGGAGGGTTTGGTGGTACTAGTATGCAGAAGGCACAGTCACTAATCGATTTAGGATCTAGCAGGTATGAAAGTTAAGTTTAAAATGGTTATATCTTAAACTTGAGTAGTATGCCTTCCAAAACTTATGGAGCATTTCTATTTTCAAAGTATATTCATTAAAAATTAGTCTATCTAATATGACCAACCAAGTCTGAAAACAGATTGTTTTGATACACACAATAAATAATATTTTCAGTAAATCTGACAAAACTATCCAAAGTAGGTGAGAAGTTCAAATGAGAGAAAGCAGTGCCAGAAAGAAGGGAATGTACCTCATTAGTAAATAGAAGTAAAACTTACCAAGTGGTTATAAAAGCAATGTTTATGGATTGATGTGCTCATTCATTATGGAGGGCTCCAGGTAATTAGCAGGCATGTAAGACTAGTAGTTATAAATATTTATGTGTGAATTTGTTTTTATAATAATAGATTATGAATCGTTGTCATCAGCTGCTCTATTTCACTGATTTTAGAGCTTCGCCTTAGACAAAGTGAGGGACTAGGCTTATCTATCCAATTGGGCATCCAGGGAACAGTGTCCCAAAGGACAGCCCAGAGGGCATCTCTGCCCCAGCTCAGTTGCAGACGGTGACTCAGAAGCGCTTGCACCTCTTTGCTGCTGCTACAAGGCATCTAGGATGACCGCATGTCTAACTTTGGGCTCCTCATACAGACAGACACCGATGCTAGCAGATGTTCGATAAGATGATTGTAGGCATGGTGTGTGGTTTTTTGTTTCTTTTAATCGGAAAGCTTTCTTTGCTGGTGGTGTAGTGTTGCAGAGTAGCTCTTCTTCGGTATTACTGTTGACAGCATTTCACCATTGTGTTATCTAATTCCATGCAAAGGATGTCTATCCAGCATCGTGCCCGAAAGGCTTTGTTTATATCAGCATTCTTTACTTTATTGCCTTGGATAACACTGCAAATAGATTTTTACTTGACAGAGTAGGGGATTACCGTAAACAAGGCAAGCTGGATGCACCTGGTTTTGTCTGATCTTCAAAGATGGGACACTAAAAATGCTGGGAGTTGCAGGTATTAGTTTTATAACTAAACACTCCATCAGTGCTGTTCTGCAGAAACTGAATGAGTTGGAGCAACTCCATTCAGCCTGTTGTTGTCACTAAATAGAAAGAGATAGAGGTGGAATATGGTGGCTTTAGCACCTTTAGAAGCGGCTTTTGGTTGTGAGTTTATCAGATAAATTTTTATGCTCATGGTTATTCATTTGCATACCTCTTGAAGTTATTTAGGCATCCACCCAATGCTTCACAGCCCTTGTAAACGTTCTTGTGAAAGTTGAGATGTTTTCCTATGGTTTCCTGTAGTAGTATTTTGCAGCAGTGGACCAATGAATTATGTGGCATAAGTGCCTGTGATACCAGGGGAACAGGATCTTGAATTCAAGAGTTTCCTTTTAGATGTGTGTCCCTACTTTCACAGTAAAATTCCATGTTAGTGATGAAAATATTTATAGCAAGTTAACAGAGGTAAAACTTTGTGGAAGTTGTTTCATGTTACCGGAAGATGCTATACATCTTCTGTTCCAATGCCTGTTTATTAAGCCAAGTAACTTAGAGTTCTTTCTCTCTTTCTCTCTCTCTCTCTCTCTCTCTCTCTCTCTCTCTCTTTCTCTCTCTCTCTCTTTTTTTTTTAAATTATATTACAGTTCAAATTCTTCCTCTAGTGCTTCACTAGCTGGGAATTCACCAAAGATTGTATCCTCAGATTGGGCAGTTCCTCAGGCCTCCAGATTGAAATACAGACAGAAATTTAACAGTCTTGATAAAAGTATGAGTGGATATTTATCAGGTGAGTATGGCGTTTGATATGGAGGGGGAAAGCCAGCAGTGTTTTCTGCCGCTGGAATGTTGCAGGCTTAGGAATGGAATCCCGGCTTGGGATTTGACTTCCATATGAAATAAAAGCTCAAACTGTTGACATTCAGACCTATGCAGGAGAGAGTGGGTTTCAGCTACTGGTTCCAGTCAGCCAAGAAATGGAAATGGGTATCAGTTTATTGGCTTGGGCTCTGCGTTAGACCTGGAGGGGCCTGAGGAGGCAGCAGTCTCCCCAGGTAGACTGGGGAAGCTACAACAACAGTTGCAGGGAAGAGAAGAGTGGCAGTGGTGGGATCTAACTAGAAGAGCCTGAGAACCATAAGGCTGGAGCAGTTAGCTCCATGAAGTCAGCAGTCGTTTTTCAAGCATCACTCTTTGGACTAAGACTCTTTCTTATGACTTTGTAAAATGGGGGACATCTCACGATTGTTTTTGTGCCATGTGATCCTATGTATATGTATTAATAATTGCTTAGATATTTGGGCTTTATCTTTTCAAAGAAAGCAGTTCAGGAAAGGCACTGCAGTACTGCAGCCAATGATTGGAATTTTTCAAAAGTAAGAGGGTCATTCCTTGTTGACTTTCAGTGACATTTTTGCTGTGCCACAGCATTATGGTGGTTTCGAAAGACTTCACAAAAAGTTTAATACAGAGCAGTGTTTTATGGAAGTTCTTATAAAACTGGATCACTCACTGGACTGCAGCGAGTAGAGCACTGGCCAAGCAGTTAGTAGATGTAAAGTCAGTATGTATGTCTGTAGCTTATTAGATTTCCCATTTTGAATAAGCACTTACAAAGCCTCTGCCTCAGTTTCCTAGCCTACAAAAAAGGAGGACAATTCTTTCTTTCAAGAAAGGGACTCAATGCTTTTTATCTTCAGTTGATTTTGGGCTGAAGGTTTCATCGACTTGCCTAGAAGGGTATATGGTTCTTTGCTATCAAAGGAAAGCTGACAGCTTTCCAGCGTGCTAGCTCAAGCTTTTGGTAGACAGTCAGCTGTGCTTTTGTAACAGCTGTGGGGATTACCATAAATACCCATTTTTCATGTCAGTTTTTCTGTTAGGTGCTCTGAGTGAGAAGTACGCAGGAATATTTACATCTTTATTGTGTTCAGGTTGTAATGCCTGTTGTTAAGCCTGGAAGTAATGCCAACTGTCAGCCACTGATGAAAATGGATTAGATTAATATTAAAAATAAACATGCCCTAGTTCATGACCCACTTTTTGCTACCTGTGAATCTTTGTTCAAAGTACTTATTTTTATTAAAATCTTTTACACTTTCACTAAGGATTTCAAGCAAGGAATGCCCTTCTGCAATCAAACCTTTCACAGACTCAGTTGGCTGCTATTTGGTAAGTTTAGATTATGAATTCAACGTGTTTATGGTGTTAAGAGAGGAAATGTACTTTATTTAATAAGAAATGAGGACAGGACACCATAGATCTAAAATCATAAACTGAAACTAAGCTACTTAAACTAGTTTGTTCATTAGTACATTTTCAAAAGACACCTTGACATAATATAATTAGTTTTTTCACTCTTTGTTTGTTAAACTCTATATAATAGTACAGATATTAATTTCATTTTCTGATTCAGTGATGCACTATTTTAGCTGAGATGAGGGTTTGTTCATTTTAACAGTAGAATTCTGAAATCAAGCTTGTTAGTTTTAAAATATCATGAAAGATTAAAAATGGAGTAACCTTTCAGATTTTGAGTTTTACTGTGATTCCCATAAAGATATCTGCGTATTACACATTTGTTAAGACTTGCCTTTACTGTGCTGATGGAAATGGTTAGAATTGTCTGAAGGCTTGAATAATCTGCCTTTACCCTGCTAGATATGGTAGTTTGGATTATGCCTTCAGGCATAATTCAGATGTTATACATAAAATTTACTGGCCCAGCAGAATTCACAATAGCTTGGTGCTTTACATCTCTTGCTGAGTTCCCTTTATTCCTCTTAATCCCAGGGCAGTCATTTGTTTCTCTCTAGCAGCAGCAAGCTGAAATATTCTTTTTATTTGTTCAGCTTATTTGGTTGCATGCTGTGAAGATAAAAATGGAGTGTCAGTTTGTATTCCTCCACTCTGGCGTGTGGGGAAATAAAGCAGGTACATAGTGACTGTTTTCTTCCTGGGTGCCTAGCCCAAAGATATCGGTACCCAATGTGAGGACGTCTGTGTAGCCATGTAGATGATTAACAGCCTAAGTTTCAATTTTGCCCAAAGTAAGAAATTGCCAGTATTTCTACTGGGGTACTGTATTCATGGTAATTACTGTAATAATGGTGCTGTTATGTGTGAATAGTGCTGCTCTGTGAACATAATAAAAATCTTATTTCATCATCTCCTGCTTTTGTTTTTCACTGTGGTGTGTGTAGGTGATGGGTTTTTGTTTGGTTGGTTGTTTCCTTTTTGTTTTTAGTGGGTTTTTTAACCGCCTTTTTTTTTTCTTTTTTTTTTTTTTTAACGAGTAGTTATTTTTGAAGCCTTTCACTTAAGTGCAGTCTAAGGACACATTCCTGCAATTGTATCTACATAGTTAGTTCTTTTAGAAAGGTTCCTGCTTTCTTGCCTGCATCCCTGCAAACGTTTAACTGGTTTCCCACCCCCTTCCCCTGGTTGTGTGGGAAGCATTTTGTAGGCTAATGATCATAGAATCATAGAATAGTTTGGGTTGGAAGGGACCTTTTAAAGGTCATCTAGTCCAACCCCCCCTGCAATGAGCAGGGGCATCTACAACTAGATCAGGTTGTTCAGAGCCCCGTCCAACCTGACCTTGAATGTTTCCAAGGATGGGGCATCTACCACCTCTCTGGGCAACCTGTGCCAGTGTTTCACCACCCTCATCATAAAAAATTTCTTCCTTCTATGTAGTCTAAATCTCCCCTCTTTCAGTTTAAAACCATTACCCCTTGCCCTATCACAACAGGTCCTGCTAAAAAGTTTGTCCCCATCTTTCTTATAGGCCGCCTTTAAGTATTGAAAGGCTGCAATAAAGTCTCTCTGCAGCCTTCTCTTCTCCAGGCTGAACAACCCCAGCTCTCTCAGCCTTTCTTCATAGGAGAGGTGCTCCAGCCCTGTCATCATTTTTGTGGCCCTCCTCTGGACCCTCTCCAACAGGTCCATGTCCTTCCTGTGCTGAGGACTCCAGAGCTGGACACAGTACTGCAGGTGGGGTCTCACCAGAGCAGAGTAGAGGGGCAGAATCCCCTCCCTCGACCTGCTGGCCACGCTTCTTTTGATCCAGTGCAGAATACGGTGGGCCTTCTGGGCTGCAAGAGCACATTGCTGGCTCCTGTCCAGCTTTTCATCCACCAGTTACCCCCAAGTCCTTCTCCTCAGGGCTGCTCTCAATCCCTTCATCGCCCAGCCTGTGCTGATGCCGGGGGTTGCAGTGAACCAGGTGCAGGACCTTGCACTTGGCCTTGTTGAACCTCATGAAGTTCACTCGGGCCCACTTCTTGAGCTGGTCCAGGTCCCTTTGGATGGCATCCCGTCCCTCAGGCTTGTCAACTGCACCGCTCAGCTTGGTGTCAGCTGCAAACTTGCTGAGGGTGCACTTGATCCCACTGTTTATGTCTCTGATGAAGATATGGAACAGCACTGGCCCCAGTACGGACCCCTGAGGGACACCACTTGTCACCGATCTCCATCTGGACACTGAGCCATTGACCACTACCGTCTGGATGCAACCATCCAACCAATTCCTCATCCACTGAATGGTCCACCTATCAAATCCATATCGCTCTAATTTAGAGAGAAAGATGTTGTGGGGGACCCTGTCAAAGGCCTTACAGAAGTCCAGACAGATGACATCCATACTCTTCCCTTGTCCACTGTTGTAGTGACTCCATCATAGAAGGCCACTAGGTTTGTCAGGCAGGACTTGCCCTTGGTGAAGCTGTGCTGGCTGTCTCAAATCACCTCCCTGTCCTCCATGTGCCTTAGCATAGCTTCTAGGAGGATCTGTTCCATGATCTTCCCAGGCACAGAGGTGAGGCTGGCAGGTCGTTAGTTCCCAGGGTCCTCCTTTTTACCTTTTTTAAAAATGGCTGCAATATTTCCCTTCTTCCAGTCTCTAGGGACTTCACCTGACTGCCATGACTTTTCAAGTATCATGGAGAGTGGCCTGGCAACTACATCAGCCACTTCCCTCAGGACTCTAGGATGCATCTCATCAGGACCCATAGACTTATGTATGTTCAGGTTCCTCAGGTGGTCACAAACCTGATCTTCTCTTGCAGTGGGAGGGACTTTGCTCCCCCAGTCCCCATCTTGCGGTCCATCCACTTGAGAGGTGTGGGAAGAGAGGTTGCCAGTGAAGACCGAGGCAAAGAAGTTGTTGAGTACCTCAGCCTTCTCCTTGTCCGTTGTTACCAGTTTGCCAGCCTTGTTCATCAAGGAGGGCTATGCTTTCTTTGACCTTCCTTTTCTGGCTGACGTACCTGTGGAAGCCCTTATTATTCTTTGTATCCTTTGCCACGTTCAGCTCTATCTGCACCTTGGCCTTCCTGTCCTCATCCCTACACAGCCGGGCAGCATCCCTGTACTCTTCCCAAGATACCTGTCCCTGCTTCCACTGCCTGTGCATTTCCTTCTTGCCCTTTAGTTTGACTAGCAGGTCTCGACTCAGCCATGCTGGTCTCTTGCCTTCCTTGCCTGATTTCTCACACCTGGGGATCGAGAGCTCTTGCGCTCTATGGAAAGCGTCCTTAAAGATCTGCCAGCTCTGTTCTGCTCCTTTGTCCCTGAGGGCAGTTTCCCAGGGGCTCCTATTGACTGACTCCTTGAAGACCTGAAAGTCTGCTTTCCTAAAACTCAGGGTCCAGACTTTACTCTTTACCTGACCCATATCCCTCAGGACTGCAAACTCCACCAGTGCATGATCACTGCAGCCCAGGCTGCCTCCAGTCTTGACGTCACCGATTAGCTCACTTGCGTTGGTGACCAACAGGTCCAGTATTGCATCCCCTCTGGTAGGGCTGTTTATTACCTGGCTTAAGAAGTTATCCTCCGTGCATTCCAGGAGTGTCCTGGATTGCCTGTCGCTCGCTGTGCTACTTTCTAGCAGATGTTGGGGTGGTTGAAGTCCCCCAGCAGGACGAGAGCCTGTGAGCACGATGCCTCCTGTAGCTGGAGTAGAAAGGCTTCGTCAATAGGTCTCCTTGATCAGGCGGCCTGTAGGAGACACCAGCCACGAGGTTCCCTTGGTGGTGGATTGTGTGGTTTGCCCTCTCCTTAGAGGGTTAGGTGATCTTTTTCCCACCTATTGCAAGGTACTTTGGGGAAGCTCACATTTTCCCTGCACTGTTGAGGAGACACAAGGGGAAAAAAATTCTATGCAAAGTTTCCTGTTGTAGAATTTGATGTAATTTTATGTGTTTTCTTTTGCTTTAAAAAAAAAATGGAAAAAGTGGTTTCTGGCATTTTGAGCTGGTTAAGAACAGTCCTGGATTCTCTTCCCAGCTCTTCCCTTGGTGATGCAATAAATCAAGAGATGTTTCTTAACCTTTCCTATCCTTTTTGCTGTATTTTACAAAAACATCTGACTAGCAGTACATTATTAAACAAAATAATAGCTCCTTTCATCCAGCTATTCATGTTATTAATTGTAATTAGTTTTACCAGAATATTGCACAGGAATTATCTATTTTAAGAATTACTTTTACAGTAAATTGTTTCAGCTGTCATTTTTCAGTGTGATGTTTGGTTCTAATTATTATTGTTGTTAAAACTATGCAGGTCATTAGCTGATATTGATGGAGATGGACAGCTGAAAGCTGATGAGTTTGTGTTAGCCATGCACCTAACTGATATGGCCAAAGCAGGACAACCTCTGCCACTAACCCTGCCTCTTGAACTGGTACCACCTTCTTTCAGGTATATCACTGAGGGCAGTGAAACATAATATATTTTCAATGTAAGTGTTTTATATAAAGAAAATAATAGTGTTATTTCTCCAACAATGGTGTGGGGTTTTTTTCCCTCCAGGAGTGGAAAATATACTGAAAATATAAATGGGACTCTGCCATCTTACCAGCCTGTGCAAGAGGAGGAGCCACAGAAAAAACAGCCAGGTAAAATAGAGTTCACATTCTTAATGTATAGGGCTATCTTTGAAGGGCACTGAAACCTTTAGAAAAGTGGAAGACACAATCAAATCCCTAGGGAGCTTCATTTCAGGAGCTGGATCCCTTTTAACTTGGATGGTAAGAAGGTTGTTAAGTGGATGTAGTCAGCCTATTACATCTAATAGAATTGAGAAGGCAGAGATAGGAGCTATTTTTAGCTGTAGGAAAAGGTAAGTGTGCTGATTAATAATGTATTTTGGAAAAGAAATCCTTCATGGCCAAATACTGCCATGGTACTGCAAACCTTTTTTCAGTTGAAAGTTCCTGGCATTACTTTGTTCTGGACATTTTGAAAACAAGGGGTTCCGATGTAGTTTAATTCTCTGAAAACTAGATGCAGTTTGCACGTAACATAGACTCTACTGTTGACTCCCTGATGCTTCCAGCAAAGGTCTCTTACATGCACACAACTTGCATTGCTTTTTGGAAAGGTGGTTACTGGGAGCCTAAACCATTCCTTTGTATCTCTTGTTATCCTATGCTGCAGTAATTGAGCTTGATCCTGTTTGGGCTTTTGCTGTTTTTAACTCCAGGAGCTCTTACAGGGAACACCCTTAAAAACTAAGCTCTTTCTCTGTGTGTTATGGTTTCTTGCACAGTGGAAAACCTTTTTAACAGAAGATGGTCTTCTCCTAGCTTATAAAAGCTGTTCTTTTATGTTTCCTCTAAAATTGAAGTCATTTTTGTGGTCTGTTTTAAATTACAACATTTTTTTGCAATTGGAATAGACTTAGGAAAATTTAAAGGTATTTTGGAAAAGAAAAATAATACTTCAACAAATGCAGGATGCTTATGTCATCCATGACCCAACAACCTCCGCTTGCCAAAAAGAAAGTATCTATCTTTAGTGGCATAACTGAGCTACTTGTTTGAGAGCAGTGTTTTACACAGGACAGAAATAACTACCTTTCCTTATTTTAGTGACATTTGAGGACAAAAGGAAAGCAAACTATGAGAGGGGAAATATGGAGCTGGAAAAACGCCGTCAGGTCCTGTTGGAGCAGCAGCAGAGAGAGGCTGAACGTAAGGCTCAGAAAGAAAGAGAAGAACAAGAGCGAAGAGAGAGGGAACGTCAGGAACAGGAACGGAAGAAACAACTCGAAATGGAACGGCAGCTGGAGAGACAACGAGAGTTGGAAAGACAAAGGGAAGAAGAAAGGAGGAAAGAAATAGAAAGGCGGGAGGTTGTTTTCTTGAAATTATTTTTTAATGCTTTGAGGAATATGTACATGCATAAAGTATCCACTTGACAGAGCGTTCAGGACTTGAATGCTGGCTTTGCTTCTGTCTCCTCCCATGGCCATTGGCAGGTTGTCTTGGAGAGAGAACATCATTTCTGTCTGAAAACATTGTCTCTGTTGTAAATGAATCAAGTGTTGGTATAGGCTGAAGATTTTCAGATACTTCATAGGACAGATGAGATTTTCTTGGACAGATTTCTTGGATTTTATGCAAAAATCTGTATACCAAACAAGATTGTACTGAATTCATAATTGATAATATTTTGACAGTCAAACTTGAGACAAATGTGCTTCTATTGGTGTCTCAGATGCATAAGACTTGCGTATTTTATGGGGTTCTGTGAAATACTCAAAGGAGGTTATGATTAATATCTGTCAATGTGCTCATTTATGGGCAGTATTCTAAGCTAAACAGACTTTCTCTCTGAATTATGTAGCTTTTCTTCATCCAGAGTTAGGAGCATGGTTACAGGATCACTTCCTCTGTTCTTTGATGCTGAAGTATGTAAGAGCACTTTACAAAACACAACATGTTGTGTTGCTGTTCTGCTATTTAGAAATAGAGCACATTATATTCAGTAATGGTCTCCAAGTTCTGCATCTCCATTGCAATTTAAGGTAATGTAACTTTTCTGCAGGCAGCAAAGCAAGAACTTGAGCGCCAGCGACGACTGGAATGGGAGAGAATTCGTCGCCAAGAACTTCTTAATCAACGTAACAGGGAACAAGAAGAAATTGTCAAGTTGACCTCTAAAAAGAAGAGCCTTAATCTTGAATTAGAAGCCCTGGTAAGACAGAAGTTTCACTACACATCTTGAAATACAGTATTTTAAAGTATGCAAATCTTAGAATATACATTAATGGCCCACTAGGAGTTTCACTCTATTTTGAATGAGCAATCTAAAGCAGATATTCTGGGTTATTTTAAAGACTTGATCATGAACTAAACTGCCCACAGGTTTAGTGCAGAAGTGTTTTTTGCTGTATATGGTATAATTTGTCTGTGATTTCCTTCAAGACGGACAAGCATCAGCAAATCTCAGGCAGATTGCAAGATATTCGAAGCAAAAAGCAAATTCGAAAAACTGAGCTGGAGGCTTTAGATAAGAAATATGACCAAGGAATCATGGAAGTTAAGCAACTACAACAACAGCTTCAGGTATGTAACTTTGTGTTAAGCTTGTAGTTTTCCTTTACTTCCTATTCTGTGTTTCTGTAATGCTGTGGATAATACATCCCCATAGGGACAAATAGTGAATCAGTTTCATTATAGTGGAGAGAAGAAATCGGCAAGGCCGTCAACATTGCAGAGGTTTTTAGTTTTATTTGTGGTCTTAAAGAAATGATTACGTGTACTACAACAAGCTGATAGTTGAATGAGGATGGTTGTCAAAACCTCAGCTGTTATTTTGTGAACCAATAATAGTGACTTCTCTTTAATTATGAGTTCTTTTATGGCTCCAGACTCAAATTTTTGAGGAGTGTTTTCCTGTATGCAGAACAAGTTGGTCTTTGGCCTGAATTATCTTGCTGCTCTTTTTTCTTTTTTTTCTCTCTTTGAGTAGCAAGACATGAATTATTTCAAATCAGTTGACTAGCATAAATCATCCTCTACTAGATTTTTATGTAATGCTCCTGCACATCAGGGAAACATCATGTTCCTGTGTGTCACAGAAAGTTACTGTTTTATGTTAGGCTTGGGGGAGTCAAATTAAATGTTCTCATGATAATATTTATGCTTTTAGCATGTCTGTTAATTTTTTTCCCCAGCTGTTTTAATGGTTTTGGGTCAAAAAGCATTCAATTTTAGTAGTATTTATATTGCGAGTATAGAAGTCATTTTTTCTTCTACCACATAATGATAACTTGCATCCATGTTTCATTAATGTGAGTTGAAATGATGTTTGAAAATGCACCCATTTTTACTTACTGATTTATAAACCATACTAAAAATCTGTTATGTTCTCTTCAATATCTACAGGAGTATCAGAATAAACTAATCTATTTAGTTCCTGAAAAGCAAATGTTAAGTGAAAGAATTAAAAACGTTCAACTTGAAAACACTCAGAGTAAGTGCCTGCAAATGAATTCTCTTCTGTTTGCTTTGCTGGCTTTTCATCACTTGTGAAAAAGGCTGAAGGATACAGAGCTGTTAATCACACCTTCACTTTTATATCTTTTCAGTTAGCATTATCTTAGCATCGTTTCATCTGCATTTCATTATTTCCTTCATGTTCTAAATAAGGGGCAAACAAACACATTTTTACGAGAAAGCACAGATTTTGCTTGAAACTTCATTTATACAGACCATACAGCCCACAGATATTATTACACATTGTCTTTTTTTGGTAGAGTAAACTGAAGGGAGTTCATTTAGGTAAAATTTACACTGGTCTTTACATCAAATCACACTAGAAGTCCCTATCTAGAGAAGTTTGCTATGAATTGGTCTGATATTAAAAAAAACAACTTGAAAGTTATTCTGCATGTATTACATGTAATGCCTGCATGTCTCAGTTAGGTATTGGGCCCACTTTGTGCCGTATACAAATAGAAAGGTAAATCAAGGATTTTTTGTGAGGAGAAGAGGTTGGGACTGTGTGTATATTAGGAAAACAATAAAATAATTAGTGAAAAGAGAAATCCTTGTAAAATTGCTTGTCTTTCCTTTTGCAGGTACAGGAATCAGTTCAGTGCACAAAAAGTCCCTAGAAAAGGAAGAATTATGCCAAAGACTTAAGGAACAACTAGATGCCCTTGAGAAAGAAACTGCTTCTAAACTTGCCGAAATGGATACATTTAACAGTCAGCTTAAGGTACATCTGTTCTCTAAATACTTAGTCTTACAGTGGTAAGCAGTATCTTTGTTTCTTCATCCTGCCATAAAGATTGGTGGCACTTCTACCAGGCTCCCAAAAAGCTTTTCCCAACTTTCAGTGTCAAATAAGAACTAGCAAAAGTCTTGGAGGAAATAATGCAATAAAAATACATTTAAAACTATTGCTAATGTACTAAAATATGAACCTCTTGCTAATCATTGCTTTGCATGAATCAACTGTTGCTCACTCTCAACTTTTGCCTTCTAGAATTAATTTTGATTTAGAATTGAAGTTTTTCACGCCCTTGCAAATTCTGTTCTTACAGTACTGAGGTTATCTTGGCCACTATTTTTGAATTGTGGACCGAACATTTAACTTCTATTGAAAGAAATACAGGGTTGTGTAGTACATTGTACAAGATCTGGTAGCAGACATAGGTATGGTCCTAAAAGTAAGCATAGGCCACTTATTTGTGTGGAAGTTAAGAAATATTGACCACTGGCCCTGAAGGTGCTTTTGTTTCAGAGGCAAGTCTTGGCTTGCCTAAAAAGGCATGCAACTCTCAGGCAGGGTAGCATGCATCCACTTAACTTTATTTACCAGGTTACTCCTAGTGGCACTGATGTGAACTTTATTCTTAAGTAATGGATTTACGCTAGGCCAGTGTGAGGGCTCTGCACTCTCCGATAAAAAGAACACAAAGAGAAATTTGTAAACGTTTAAGGAGTTTATTTTTAAAAAAATGGCTACCTATAACATGCATTTTTAGTTACTTGTTTATTGCATGGCTTGCTGTGTTCAGTGGCTGAATCCACCATTTAGCTTTCCCTAAAATATGTTTTTGAAAATACAGTGCAAAGATTAATTGGCTTTTTATCTGCCTTATCTTACAGTGTGAGAATATGGATGATTCTGTTCTTCAGTGCCTTTTGTCTCTGCTAAGCTGTCTCAACAACCTCTTCCTCTTACTTAAGGTTATTTTCTAATCTTTGGCTCTTTTGGTTTTTAATTATTTTGCAATTTTTCTCTGCTTACCCTTTCTGTTTGGATGTACAACTTCTATTAAATAAATTTTCCTAACATAAAATTGATAGGCTCTTTTTCTTTCTGCTAGCTTTTACATCCTCTTAAAGACTTAAGTTTTCTTACCTGCTTAGAAAGCCAAACTGCAAAATACTGATAGCCATTTTATTTCTTAAAAGACTATGTTCACTAAGTTGTTTTACCCAGATATTTTTAGTTAAAGTAACATCAACCAAAAAAATACTGTCTTAGATGGAAACAGCGTCTCCTCCCACCTTTGCATCTGTTGTTCTCTACCTGTTTCGCTATGCCTGTATCCATACATCTTAAGCTGTGAGTCAGGTTAATGAGTTCTTGTTCGAGTCTAAGAGTCTAGAAATAGCATCAGTGCCCAGAATATGACATATGACATGGCAAACGCAATGCTCTTAAGCCTCCAGATTAACCCAGTACTAAAACCGAGTTGCTGTTTTTCCTCAACACTGCTTTTGTCTGCTGGGGTCAGAAATGTAACTTTGATTCTCCCCTCCCCCCCAAAATTATTCTCAGAATTACTGAACTGACCTTTCCATTTTGCATAAGGGTTATTCTGTCCTTAAATCAAAGATACAGTAGTTTTTATAATGCAATTTTGTTTCCATAGCAATCCTCAATTTCTATGCAAAATGAGAAGAAAAAGTCTTCTCAGCTGAATATGGTTGGGGAAAAATAGTAGTCAATTGTCTCATTTAGTTTGTTGCTACAGAGACTTTCACTGATGCAGAAATCTTGTTATCTTGCCCTTTTCATATAAATTGCACAGTATCTCTTAGGCAACAGGATTATTGGTAGAGGTGCATATTGTAGTGGGAATAAATCACTCTTAATTGCTTTATTTGCAGTATGAGATCAGCTATGAAAAGTCAGGGCATACCTGTTGCATTGCTCAGTCTGTATCAGTAGGATTCCTAAGAAAAAATAATGTAGTATCTTACAGATGTTTTGTAACATGGTGAAGTACAATCTAAAGTAATTCTATTGTTGATTTTTTTTTTTCTTCTGTAAATTTAATTATCCCAAAGATTCATGCTGATTTTTCTGCTGTGAAATAGTTTGTTATCAGAGGGAGATGGAATAGGAATTGGAGGATGTGTTCAAAAGAAAAAGAGTAATATTGTGAAGTATTAAAATATAGGAAAACTCCAGTCTGAGTTAGTGTCTTTAGGCTGTGGCTTCCCACAGTGGTAAGCTTGCTGGATATTTTTATAAAGTTCTGATTTAAATATGGGACTGATCATTCAGACAGCATTGCAAAGGCGAACGCCCTACTGAAGGGATGTATTCTCAGGTTTATGGTATTGTGTTGGCTTTCAGTTGAAGTCTGCCTCCTCGGCAAATGTGTCGTGTAGTTATTTAAAACATGCTTCATTGCCTTCTGTGTCCTTAGATAACGTTGTGTTTGAACACTCCGTTTTATATCTTCCCTTCTCCTCTGTCGTGTTTGCCATTTCCAGCAGGCGTATGACTGGAAGGGCTCTTTGAAAGCCTAAGTTATGGCAAAGGCTTGGCAAACCTGCCAGCTACTTTTATACTTCTGTTTATTTGACTTTCTTTACAGTGACCTCCAAGGACTATTAATAACTTAATATTACTTTGTCCATTTGTATTAAAACTTGGTTCACAAAGCATTAAAATGCTTGGATGCTTTTCTCAAAAGTTTGGCTTTGTTCCTTTTGATGTACTTCATTGTCTTTTCTCAACAGGACCTGCGAGAAAGCTACAGTACACAGCAGTTAGCCTTGGAGCAGCTCCACAGGATCAAACAGGACAAAGTAAGAGAGGTAGAAAAAAGAAGAGCTGAACTTGCACAGAAAAAGCGACTGGAAGATGAGGCTGCAAGGTACCATGCCTGAATGTATCAGCGTTGCAGTTTTTAAAGCAAAAGAATGCTGTGGAGACTATAAGAAACTGACTGTAATAAGCAGGAGGTCTAATGAGTAAAAATGCATCCTAGTGAGTTGCCTTAGAGAAAACGTTTTATATGGAGTACCACTGATACAAGATCATTTGCATTTCATCTTTCCAATCTGTTTTTATCTTAAAAAAAAAAAAAAAAAAAACAAAAAAACCAACAACAACCTTATAATTACTTTTGCTAATAAGATTTTTAGCTCCTTGAATAGATAATCCTCACACATATAAAATTCCTTATATTTTCTGCCTTGTTTTGCTGGCCTTGAAAAGATCTGACCTATTTCCTTAAAAGCACTTCTCACTGAGTAGGTACTAGTTTTTTGTCATGTATATCCAGACAGTTGTGAGATTGATACTTAAGACAACAGGAAGGGCATTGACTGCTTAATTCCCGTGTTAATCTTGGAAGCTGGATGAGTGAGCAATCTTTGTTTTAAATTTGGTTCCTTTTTTAGGAGGACAATGAGAGAAAATTCAAATACGTGTCTGAGAGGATCATCCCTTCACATATATGGTCCTGGTTTTGCTCAGCCCAGCCTTGTATCAAGCACTCGAACTTTTACTGTTCTCAGCTCTTGGTTTCTCATGGTCTTGTTCCAACTAGTTTTCTTTTCTTTTTCTTTTCACTGATTAAGAAACCATGGTTTCTACGGTTTGATTCTGGCTGTCTAGAGATCCCACTCTGTTTTTCTTCTCTCCAGACCTTCTGCTATCAGCTGCCCATTTTGTGCTTAGCAGCCCCGGAGTGAAACAGTGCCAGAGAGAGGGTGGATGGGCACTCTCGGTGGGCAGTCCTCAGCTCTGGAGTTGCTTTGGTGTACTAGTTTTGACTTCTCATTCAGAGAATTGCTGTGTTTTGTCTTTTTAATCTGAGAGATATTTTTTTTCGATGGTTCATATTTGCTTTGACTGTTTTTAATGAAGCAGAACTAGTGACTTTGTAGTATATGTGACTGATGGTCTTAACTCATGACAGCATTTTTCTACAAAAGTGTGATGGAGTTTCATAACATTTGTGACAGTCCCTTTAAGAGAACCATATGCCTCATGTATAATGATGTCCCGTTAATTTTTCTGTTGAACATAGCTATCTAACAGAGTAACGGTATTACTGCACAGCTCCTACTACATCCTGTCACGTGCTTGAGAGCGCAATAAAATGACCCTCAGATGAGTGGAACTCCCACAATGATTTGATGAAGCACGGTCCCTTCTCAACAACCTCTTCAGAAGGTGGCCCAAAGGGTTAGGTCTGCTCTTTTCAGAAGAAAGGTCTCGACAGCCAAAATACACTGATTTTTAAGGGTGTTGAATTGGATAATAACTTCTTTGGAGAGATGAGGCACAGGATAAAATCTGAATAATTTCAGAGAATACAGTCGAATTTCCAGATTCTGTCTGCTGAAGAGTGTGGTACTGGCGGGGATAAGCGTATTGAATAGACTACAACTGCTGAAGGCAAAAAATGAAAGCAGCAAAGATCAGTATGCAAAGGCTATTTTTATGTATGTGCCAGAGTGAAATTTTGTTATTAATCTGTTTGGAAATCTTAGTATCCAAATCTCATGATTGGAAACTACCTTGGTGGACAGCTTAAAACCACCTTTGTTCGATTAACAGGTCACTTGCTCATTAGGATGTAGGTGGGCAGAAATGCTCATGGAGGCACTGCACAAGTAGTCATGTGGCAGTGTTTCTCCACCGAGAATTTTAATCCATTTGTTACTTATATGGGAAATACACTGGCACTCATGTTAAGACAAAGCATGGTCTCCTGTGGAAGAGCTTATTGCCCAGAGAGAAAAGTAGTGGATGTCATAGACTGAGTTTTATTTAAAGGTGTAGTCCATTACTCTGTGAACACGATCTCATTCATTTTTATCTGAATGTTCTCCCACTCCTCTCTCATTCTTTTCTTTCAGAAAAGCAAAACGGGAGAAGGAGAACCGATGGCAGGAAAATATCCGAAGGGAAGAGGAGGAGAAAAAGAAGCGATTGGAGGAAGAACGAATGCAGGAAAAAGTTCAAGAACAGCTGAAAGCTGAAGAAGCAGCTGCTCTGATGAGGGAAAGGGAAAATAAACAACAGCTTCATGCAGAGGAGGAGAAAAATAGGCAAGCCACAATCTTGAGGGAAACAGAACAACAAAGGCAGAGGCAACTGGAAGAAGATAAAAGAAAGCAAGAACAAATTGCAAAAGAAGCTGAGGAGAGGCGTAAGCAGAATGAAGAAATAAAGAAGATAAAAGAAGTGACCAACTCTCAAGAGGTGGAGAAACGCACTCCTAAATTAAACATAAGTGAGAAGTTTGCAGATCTGTTGAAACCAACAGAGGGTAAAAGTCTTAAGCCACCCTGGAATAATGAAGGTAATCTTAGTCTGTTAGATTTTTGCTTTAATGGTTCTTCTTTTCCTGAGCGTTATTTCATTCTTTAAATGTATTCTTGTTAATGTGACACTATGGCAGGCTTATTGTCTAAAATACTATTAAAAAAACCGAAACGGCGATGTTTCATGTCTTTAGTTAGCTATAAATCATCCTATTAACTTAGGTTACTCCTATCAGTTTTCAGCATCTATGACTCTGATGGCAAATCTTCCAGCGATCAGGGCCAAGAAATCACAAATGGTGGAAACAGTAATACTTCAGCTTTTTCCTAAGGCCTGCGCTTTCTGTCATTAAAGCAGAATGCTAATATGGAGGAGTTCTGCTCAGTGATGAGTGGATGGGCAGGTAACGCTCAGCGAAGTGATTTATTAACATTGAAATCTAGTTTATTTCTGTATTACTCAATGCCTCTTATTAAAAAAGAAAGAACTGAAGTCAACCTAACTCTCGTTGTGGGACTTTGAAAAATACCGGTTTAACAATATTTTCGCTAAAGGCAGTTTTTTGATTAGTTGCATCCTTCATTAGTTCTTGTCAGTTTTTATTAGCCACTTTTATCACCGAGTTCAGCAAGAACCAGATTAGAACAGTGCTGAAAGATATTTGCACACCTCAGCTATACCTTGTAAAACATTCACTGTTAGCAACATCAGTCGCAGACTTGGAGAACATAGATGCAAAGAAAATAGAAACTGTGGTGTTTTAGGTTTCCAAGTGAGATCTTCACAACTGCTGCTGAACAGTTATTGTTGCAGCAGTGGTGTCTTTTCAACTTGGAAAATTATAATTGTGTTAAACGAGACTATGTTAAACCACCGGCTTAGCCAAAGCTGTTTGACAAGGAAAGGAGAGAATGTAGAGATGTCGTTTTTTCGCTTCAGAAGACAATGCGTTTTCTTGCCTGTGTTATGTTTACTATGATTAGCATGTTAAACTCTTGCATTGTGTGCATCCTACCAGCCTGTTGTAGCTAGTGATCTCCTTTGATACTTGCATAGTGTCTTTGGGGCAAGAACCGTTCTCCTCTTACACTCATACCTGTTGCTTAGAATGGTAGCGCTCCAACGAAGTGCATGTCTTCCAGCTGTATCAAAATGGTAACTAGTTTTCTTATCCTTTCAGGCAATGCAGTTAGTGTCTCAGAGTCTAGGAATTCAGTTGCCTTGGTAAATTACAGAGCTTTATATCCATTTGAAGCAAGGAATCACGATGAGATGAGCTTTAATACCGGGGATATAATTCAGGTAAGATTTGCCATTGACACTTAGCTTGCAAAAACCCAACCCCACTTCCCCAGCCTTGAGGTACACCAAGGTCTTAAGTGTCAAAAGCATTATTTTGATATCTTTTAAGACTTACTCAAAATTCAAATTTGACTGGTTTTTTGTTTGTTTGTTTTTTAATGGGTGAAATTAGGATTAATTCAGCTAAAATCTTTCTTTGCATCTTACACGTCCTAGAGCTGTTGAGAATCCATTTAGAATAGCAATACTGAACTCCAAACATAAACTTTCTGAAATCAGTTAATCAGGAATTATGTAGTTGCTGCAGTTCATTGTACATATACAGGTTGGCCTTTAAGTGTCTGCTTGAAATATGAGTGTAGAAAATAGAGACGTGAATGGCTACATAAAATGACAAAATGCCATTTCAATTCAAATTAAACAAACTAGCTATTTAACAAGTAGATGTGAAAGATTCTTCGGAATTTTTCTAATGTATTGTTAGCATAGACTTCTGCCTCTTGTTGGCTGGTCCTTTGTAAATGCTCCCTCAGGCGGATAGCTATAGTAGTTTATTCTGCATCCATTCTTTGTAGCATTTTCTGGATTCAGCTGAATATGCTGTCTGTAATATTACAGCAGGACCATAAGGTTGGAAGTGTCTTCTGGCTTCTCAGTTGAAGTCTACGTTATTTTGTGTAATTATATCACTTGGTCAGCATGCACGTTTTTGAAAGCATGTGCTTTCAGGTGGACTTGTGAAAACCGGTTTGTAACTGTAGTAAATACAATTAATATATATGTAATATAGAAGTCCATATGGTTCCTCCTCATTCAGATTATAAGCGATATAGGTAGGTGATAAGGGAGAATTTACAAAGCAATGTCGTACAAAATATTAAAACACTTAAGTATTAGCCTTCAGTTTGGCACTGTTAAATCATTTATTTGCATTTTCATACCAATGAAACATGGAAGAGGGAACAAGAGAAGTAGGTTTTGTTTTGGCTTCCTTCTCAGATATAATTAACTGTGTCATTTAACTATTGATAAGTTATTTTAGAAATAGGCTAACAGCCACCGCCTCCTTCTTCTTCTCCTCTTAATACCCCAAACCTCAACTAAGCGAAGTAGCTGATAGTATTTGATGAGCTGCTCATTTTTAGCTAATTTTGAATAATTTGCTACTTTGCAGCATAATGGAGACTTCAATATCGCTATGAATGTTTAAGGATGGTCTTGGCTGGATGCTTGTCTCTCTTCCCAAGTAACAAGCAATAGGACGAGAAGAAACGGCCTCAAGCTGTGCCAGGGGAAGTTTAGGTTGGATATTAGGAAAAACTTCTTCACCAAAAGGGCAGTCAGGCACTGGCACAGGCTGCCCAGGGAAGTGGTTGAGTCCCCATCCCTGGAGGTACCTAAAAGACGGGGAGATGTGGTGCTTAGGGACATGGTTTAGTGGTAGACTTGGCAGTGCTACGTTAACAGTTGGACTTGATGATCTTAAGGGTCTTTTCCAACCGAAATGATTCTATTCTATACTTAATCGTATGGTAACTAACAGAATTTTTGGACTTGTTTTGGATGCAGTCGAATGACACAGTTAGTTATACCTGTAAGCAGAACTGCAGGAGTTGCGTGCGCTGCTAAGCTCGCCAGCCGCTGCCTCTTGGCTGCGCATTCGGCAAAATACGACACAATGCCCTGTAAATTTTGGCAAGCCACAATGGCTCCAGGGACAGTACGTGGTCCCCAGTGTGCGTGTTTGGGGCCCATTTGAAGGAATATAACGTCTTTGAGGCCTGTGTCTACCTGCGGCTAAAACCAGTGCAATTGCATCATCACCCTGTTTCTTGAACAGAGCGAAATCAGCTCAGTTCTGAAAGGGAAGAAAACGAAAATGCTGATCCTTGTGTGAGTGCTGCTCGTGCTGTTCAGTTCAGAGCGCCAGCAGGTGCTGACGCACTAGAAACCCTGCTTGTTTCACGCCGCTAATTGTGTTTTCTTTGTCCTCCTGTCCGTAGGTTGATGAAAAAACTGTGGGAGAGCCTGGTTGGCTTTATGGGAGTTTTCAAGGACATTTTGGTTGGTTTCCATGCAATTACGTAGAAAAAATACCAGAAGGAGAAAAATCTTTATCTCCGAAGAAGGCCTTACTTCCTCCTACGCTATCTTTATCTACTACCTCAGCTGCTTCAGAGTGAGTTTTTGTTATGTTTGTGTTAAAATTGATGCGTCTAAATTTAGTTAACGCATAATGTGCTGTATAGTTTCATTCAGTGTTTGTTTTTAAAATATAAATGCAGAAAACTTATTGAAGAGCCTACCTGAAAGTCTTAGCTTGGAAATTTCAAGTATTTGATAGTCTGCTTTGCATTGTGTAGAATATCTGTTTTATATATGTTAAAAAAAAAAAAAAGATTCCGCTTGAGATGATACTTTTGGAATAAAAATCGTGCTGTGTTAAATATGCCTGTGTTCAATTTGCAGACCACTTTCACCAAGTAAATCTGCAGAAGAATCTGATTACCAAAACATACCTTTTTCTAGCCTGAATGTCAATACAGCATGGCAACAGAAATCAGCTTTTACTCGCACTGTGTCTCCTGGATCTGTTTCACCCGTTCATGGACAGGTATGGAGAACTCACTGTATTTTAGATTGATGTTAATGAAGCCGATTTTAAAACAAACAAACAAACAAAAAACCCCAAACAAACAAAAAACCCCCAAAACAAACGAAACCACAGCTGTTCACTGCACTGAACAGTCTAGAGGATAAAGAAACTAGTCTAAATTATCCACTAGTGTGCATTGACATAATTCTGTGCGTTTCCATGGACCAGTGAGCAAGAAGACTCATGCAGTATGTTTCATAATTCTATAATAATTTTCACCTGTAATTAGACACAAGATATTTCTAGCAAATAAGAGTTGAGAGATTGTTCCTGAGTGAACAGGTGGTATACAGCAATGTAAAATGTTGTTGACCAGACAACAGATTATTCAGCCAACACTTAGGAATGAAATTGCTTAGAGTGCAGTTAAAAGATACATCCCTGTTTGGTTAGTTGTTTTTTTTAACACTTGTACCAGTTTGGGGTAGTGTGGTTGATCAACGTCTCCACTTCTGTCTGAACAGGGGCGACCTGTTGAGAACTTAAAAGCACAAGCACTTTGCTCTTGGACTGCAAAAAAAGATAACCACTTGAATTTTTCAAAAAATGATATCATTACTGTCCTGGAGCAGCAGGAAAACTGGTGGTTTGGAGAGGTACATGGAGGAAGGGGTTGGTTTCCAAAATCTTACGTCAAGCTGTTACCTGGGAGTGAAATCAAGAAAGAGGAGTAAGTATGACTTTTGGTTTTGTTTTATTCAACAGTCTACAAAAAAAGGTGGTTTTACAGTACAAAATTCTTGCAGTGCTTTGAAGTGCTGAATATAAATACTGTTTACAATTTACACCGTGCCATTTTAGGCTTTTATTATTCCATTCTAGCAAGCCAAGTAATGTTGGGCGCACTACTGTGTAAACAGACAATCTTCCGAGGCTGAGTGCTGTGAAAAATCAGTGGTGTTAGATTATTCATCAAGTGCCAGACTTTGTTTCGGTTCATTACCGAGTCAGCTCTCTTGCAGCGTAGTTGCTTTCTGCTTCTGAAGGTGCCAATTTCTAATTGACCCACAAAGAATCGTAAGCTCGTAAGGCGCGTCTTGCAGAAATAGTGTATTTTTTTTTTTACTTGAAAAGATCATTATGTCTATTCTAATGCTGCAAAGTAACTGTTCAGGTAATAATTCAAAGTCTGGTTTCTGCTGGGATGGGCTGTACCATTGTGTGTGAATGGTTCTTTTCATGAATTATGATAAAAGTTCTTAGAAATTCTTTAGAATGAGAGAATTTAGACAAAATCTTTAATTTGTACTTCTTTTGGATAGCATAATTTCTAAATATATCTTCTCATCTTTCATCACATTACCTTTTTTTATTTTTTTTTTTTGAAGTGGTGTGCTCTTGGATGCCATTCATATCTTAAGTATCAGTAATCCCTGTCACTGTTTGACAGTCAGGGAGGTCTTTGCAATTAATTCAGAGGCAATACCAACTTTGAGATAAGCAAAGTGAGCTTAGTCTCATCCTAATAAAGAGATTTGTTCTTGATCAGCCTTTTTAGTTACTCAAAATTTTTTCTTTCTGCAGACCAGAAGCTATTTATGCAGCTGTAAACAAAAAGCCTAATACACAGTCTTACGCAGCAGGAGAGGGTAAGACAGCGTGAAATATGCTACTTATGCACTCTGTTTCTGCTTAATGTCACGTGAATAAGCTTAAAAATGTGAAGAGTTTCTGAGCAGGCCTTTTAATGCTTGTCCAAAAGATACAGTGCAAATGTTATGAGAGTTCTAAAACAGGAACTTCAGTAAAGCTTATAACTAATTCAAGTTGAGCATAGGCCTGGGTTTTGGTTTTGGTTTTGAGAGTTTTGCGCGAGCATTAATTTATTTCTGAAAACTTAAATATGTCTCATACCCATAAGCCGAGTTCTCTTCCTGCTGTTCTCTACTGTCTTACGCTGTACTGTAGAGACACGAGAAGGGATTTTTAGTCTTCTGAGTGTGGATCATTCTCTTTTAATCAGTAGGGAGTATAGAAAAGAAATATTACTGGAGAAAAACTTGTGGGACGCACTTTCTAAGCCTTTTAATCTAGTGTATCTCCATGCTTCCCCAACTGTATTTTAATTCCACTTGTTTTTTTTCATTTTTCCTGTGTTAGTCAGATAAGAATGGTTTTAATCAGATTTAGGTGTGGAATGTACATGCTTACTGTGAAACACAGAGGTAGGGTGGAATACTTAATGCAAGAGATGACTTTTCGAGCCGTGGTCTGCAGGCCTCTGCCGATCCGCAGGATGATCATAGGGTAGTAACTCTGTGCCAAATCCATCTCTCTGTACAAAGTTGCGTACCTGTAATTCAGAGTTGTAAGCGTGAGGCGAGATGTGATTATAACCCAGCAAGTAGGTAGGTTGATTCAGAAACTTGTGAAGACATGATCCGTGTTATGAACACACTGATGAACGCTGATAGCAAAGACAGCTTTACTTGCATCTGATGTACTTTTATCCTCCTATCTGAAACTATTGTCTCCTTCTTTATATGTGCTGTTTGCACAGAGTATGTTGCGCTTTATTCATACTCAAGCTCTGAGCCTGGTGACTTGACTTTCACGGAAGGTGAGGAAATCCTAGTGACCCAGAAGGAAGGGGAATGGTGGACCGGGAGCATTGATAGCAGAACTGGAATCTTCCCCTCCAATTACGTCAGACCAAAGGATCAAGAAGTGAGTTCGTATTCTGAGAATTAACGCATGGTGCTGTGTCTCCATTCTGTTGTATTACTGGTATTGATATCTAGCTCTTAGCATGATTTTAAGCAGAGGTTAATGTGCTTGACAGAAAAGAAAAGCCTAGGTAGCTTGAGTGCTAAATCAGTGCTCTAGCCAGTGTCACGCTGTCTGTCTCTGTACTGCATGGTATTTTGTTAAATACAGGCTCAAAATTAAAATCTCCACGTGCTTTTCTGTCCTCATGCTTAAAGTTGGTGTAAACTCTGCCATTTTTATTGCACATTAAAAGATGATTGTTGTGTCTTTGTAGGCTTCTAGTAATGCTGGCAAAACTGGAACAATAAATAAGAAACCTGGTAAGTGTGTGATAACTTTTTAATATTTAGGACTGTTTCTTAAGTGACTGTGAGCATTTAGGTTCATAGCAGTGTTTTAACGGTGGCTAATGTGCTTAGCTGCAAGATACATACCAGGATATTTCTGTGGATCTAGCTCTTACTGTAATGAAAAAATAACAAATGCCATTAATATATTAATCTTTTCAGAAATTGCTCAGGTTACTACTGCCTATGCTGCATCAGGAACTGAACAGCTTAGTCTTGCTCCAGGACAGCTAATACTTATTCTGAAGAAAAATGCTAGTGGATGGTGGCAAGGAGAGTTGCAGGTAAGTATCGAAGGAGAAATAATTGTGACTTCATGAATGGCAAGGAGGTGATCTTGGGTTTAATTCGAGAAAACAACTAAGTATAGCGTTCTAAAAGCTGGCTAGAAAGTTATTTTCATCTTGTATAAACCATATTTGGGGAAAACCAAGTTTGTAATAAAACCTTGGGTTGCTGGGAGTTTGGTTTGGTTTGGTTCGATTTGGGTTTGTTTGGTTTTTTTTTGGTCACAGAAGATAGTAAAACTGTCAGTGAACATGTGCATGGGAGGGGGAAGAGGGATGTTGGCAGTTAATAAATTGGTTAGGACTTAATTGGTAAAACATTAAATCATAAAATCATTCTAATGAAAAAACAGAAATTCTTGGACTTGGAAACTAGTTTATTGTGAAGGCTGCTGTTCCCACTTTTCTCCTTTCCCCACCTGGTGATGAATTTCTAGTCCCAAGGGCTGAGGGTACCATTACATGATGTTTTTCTTAAATCATAGTTGATACTTTGACTTTTGGAGCCCCATGGATCGTGTCCATAATAGCCTTCCTCTTTGCAACCAATGCAAAAAGTGAAATCATGTTCTTATAATTCTCTTTGTTACCCTTTTATTTAGCTGAATCTGCAGTGTTAGCCTGAACTTAAACATAACTTCCAATACGGAATGCTACTTCCAATATTGGGATTGAACAGCACAATAGAAAGTTCTGTCCTCTTTATATCACTTAATTGGCCTTTCCCAAGGTGTTCTACAGCCGCACACGCTCTGTTCTGAGTGAATACCCTTGTGAACACCTATCTTCCTTCTCCAACAGTTAGAACAGGGCTGATCTAACTGTTCAGCATCTGTTTTAAGCCCAGCCTGCTTTACAGATACAGGAGGGGAAATCACGGTTGAGCAATTGCTGCACTGAGTTTCTGTGAATTAACAGCAGTGGAAAATGTATTCATAGTATGTGCAAAAAACCAAATACATACAGAAAACAATGAATAGTTTGTATTTTAAGAAAAGTAGGCCCAGTGCTGCTTCAGGAAGAAGCTTCAAAGAATCAAAAAAAAAAAAAAAAAAGTGGGGAAAGGGAAACGAAGATACGTAATTGTCCATTCTTGCTAGTTTGAATTTCTTTTTTTTTTTTTTGTTGTAATAGAGCTCACTCTGCAGGTACTGCTTTCTAAAATCTGTGCTCACTTTTACGTCCTGACTTTTTTGTGCACTCTAAAGTGTATTTGTTTCTTCAGTGTGTGCGAGATCATCTTTACCTGCGGGACTAAAAAAGCAAAGACTAAAAAATGAGGAAATTCTTTTCAAACTGTCACGTGCTGTACTAGGTAGGGAGTGATATCAAATACTTGGGTCAGGATTTTCGAAAGTAACTTATGGTAATTGTTACCTCTGTTCTGCGTATCTCATTAGAGACTCCTTATATGATGCATAAATGGAACGTTCATAGAGCAGATTTTCAGCCCTACAATTAAATTGTGCACTGAAATCATCAGCTGCACTTGAAAATTTTGGATGATGACATTTGTCAGAACATATTAGGGTGGAGCTTTATTTGAATTGGGTTATTTTATCCTTTAGCCAGATTTTTCCTGTTGAGATGTTTAGTATTTAGTTGGTGTTTGGAAGCCTGACTTTTTGTCTTTTGTTGGCAAAACCATGTGATATATTTCTTGCATTTTTTTCCAGTCTATAGACTATTTCATTTCTTAATTGTGTAATAACCATTTTAAATATTTACAGGCCAGAGGGAAAAAGAGACAGAAAGGATGGTTCCCTGCCAGCCATGTGAAGTTACTGGGTCCGAGCAGTGAAAGAACCACATCTGCTGCTCCTTCAGGTGAAAAAAAAAATTACTTTAAATTTCATTTAGAGTGTTTTATGTAACTGCTTCAATTGTTCAGATACTAGTCTGAATTACGTAACTAGCATAGTACTATGTTTGATGGACGTAACTGATTGTGGTGTCACGGTGGAAGGTAAAGTCCTAGTCAGAATCTGGGTCTTCTGACAGACATGTCTGTTCAGCTCTTCCCTCTGTCCACGAAAGGTAAAATCTCACAACTTCTTAACCAGAACAGTTCTTCACAGGGTCCCCCCTAGCACGTACTATCCTCTGCATACCTTGCAACAGAAAGTCTCAGTCATGCAAAGACATTTATTTCCAGAAATCTGTGAGGATTAGCAGTCCATCTTCTATGGCAAGAGCTTTTTAATTTTGCTGAATGCAGTGAAGAGCCACACTCTTCTCATTTGGAAACTCCGTGTTTCCAAACGCTAGCAAAAATCTTACAGAAAACTAGCAATCATTGACAGACACCTTGGAATTACATCCGCTGCTCCTTCTAAGGAGGGAGATGAAGCAGCAGATTTCTATTAGGCTTTTCCATTTGAATGGCCGGGTACAAATGAGATTATTTCACAAAAAATGAGCTTTTTTTGGTTCAGCATGCTTAAATTGTGCTGTTCTCCACAGCTATGATTTGTGTATACAACAGTTTCCTGGGCATTACTGGACAAAACTTCCCTTGGACTAAAGTCGCAGCTCACAATTAGCTAATGCACATTTCCTCTGCCTTTGCCATGTTCTTCTCACAAGTATCATCTATAAGATAATAAAACTCAGCTTCTTTTCTGAGCCAGTAAAAGAGACAGAAGCATACTTGATTGTATTTTAAAATGTTTAGGAGGTCAATAGATGCTATACTAACTGAATGCATTCGCTATGTAAGTGCATAGATACATAGAGTGGAAGTAAAGATTCCTGTGTGGCCCAGTTAAAAAAAAATAAAAGAGAAGGGAGGCCAGTTCCCCATCAAGATAAGATCATGTGGCGTTTTTCTTATGTAACAGTGTGTGTGAAATTGTTGTTTCTTTCCTGTGGTTATGTCAAATACTGAAAAAACAGTCTTAATACTTGTGTAACACTACTCTGCTATTTTTGTTTTTTCTTGATAGTGTGTCAAGTGATAGCGATGTATGATTACATGGCAAACAATGAAGATGAGCTCAGTTTCTCCAAAGGGCAGCTTATTAATGTTCTGAGCAAAGATGATGCTGACTGGTGGCAAGGAGAAATCAGTGGTGTGACAGGTCTCTTCCCCTCAAACTATGTGAAGATGACCACGGATTCTGATCCAAGTCAGCAGTGTAAGCAACTTTTATTTTTTATTAATTGTGTTACTTTATTTCAAAGGTGCATTGCTATTCTTCTGCTTTGTGTTTGGAATTTGGAGTTCCAGGCATCAGCTAAATTTATTGGTACTTTAAATACTCTTTCTTCACATACTTTACTTATAGTACTAAGTATTTTAAATACTTGTCTATTTAACCGACAAACAACCAGCACGTTGCCAACCAGCCAGTGTGTGACAGTAAGGGTGCTAGGGTGAGCTAAAAATAGTAGATTTGGTAGGTGTTCCCCTGCCATTAAACATGCTGTTGTTTGATAACTGACATGGACTGGGAATCAGTGCAGTCATACTGCGCTCGATTATAGAACTTGCTTGAGTTTTATAAAATATGAAAAAATGTCTGCTGTAGTCATCTTTAACTTATATTTAAACTATTGATCAGTTAAGTAAAAATAACCATAGAAAGGATAGGAAAAAGTTTCTAGCATTAGCAAGTGATCTGTCCTATGGTAAATACGCGTGTCCTGGCTCCCAGCAATCCAGCTGTCATCCAGTTCTGAGAAACAAGATATATATCAAAACACATGTTAAGCTGAAAATGATCAGCAGCAGGTTGAGAACTGAGTGCTAGAATATACACCTGTCTGGCGGTGAAAGTTTTCTCTGTCTTTGGTGAAAGTTTTCTTTGTCTTTTTTGCACATAAACACAGTAAAGGCTTCTGGTGTCCCTTCCCCCCCCCCCCCCCGTTTTTTTTGGCCCCCCTCCCCTGAGAAAATTACCACTATTTTTATTCCCCCAGCTTTTCATCTTGGGGCACTGTGATGAAACCAATTTTTATATCAACCCATGACATCAGTGGGTTTGGGAACATATCTTGATGTAAAAGTTGCTGCTCTGACATAACAAGCCTTGCCCCTTCTCTTACTACTTTTTCCCTAGGCATCACTTGTAGTTTTCTCAGTATAAGAACATGCATCCCGAAGTGTGGTTGAGGTAGACTCATAATAGCCTCCAGCTAGTGTGTAGGACCAGTTTGCACTTAAGATTTGATCAACATAGTTGTGTTCTTGCAGAAGAATTCACAAATTCAGTAATGAAGGTACAGCTTCGACTGGAAAGTTAAAATATTTTCCCTGGGTAGCTTGTTACGGTACCTGGGCAAAATACAGTATGCACCATTCTCGAGGTTTTCTTTTTAGCTAAATTACATCTGTGCTTACACTTTTGGTAACACACTGATTTTTAAATTTTTTTTTTTTGTTTTAATAACTCTGCCTGGTGTGGCTGTGATGTCAAAAACTTCTGCATTTAGACTGAACTTAACATTTTTCCGATTAGGCATATCTCAGTCATTAAAATGATCCTTTGAAAGCTTTTTTTGTTTGTTTAAATAGAGACAAAAATCTCAATTTTGAAGAAGTAGCACAGATGGGCTATAAAATTAAGATTCTGGCTGTGTATTAAAACTTTCTGAATTTTCAAAAATGATAGAGATATTAGCTTATCACACCAGGTGTGTTTCCATTTAGAGTTACGTAGCTGAGTGTGGTAAGTGCAAGATGGTTACATACACCACTAATTTTCAACAAGAAGCAGTGCTAAGATCAAGTTGTAATTGAAAGCATTTGATGTGATGATGAAGTTTTTGTCATTGTTTGCTGATACGTCATTAGGCTGTCTTTTTCTCAGATTTCAACATTGGGAAGTAAAAATATTTCCATCCACATCAAACTGTGGCTGTGTGCACAGAATTTTCCTTTGAAAGTACATTGAGAAAGGTCAGGCAGTGGCGGTCAGATGAGCAGATGTGCACCAGGTCATCTGTACATCATTGTTAAACTTTTGTCTAAGAACTAGTCTGTTTGCTGTGAAGCAGATCTGCTGGTGCTTAATTAACAAAATCCACCTATTGGTGAATGAAGAATACATTGGGGTTTTTTTTTTTCTTTTTAAATTCTCTCAGTATTTCAAATAAGCTAGTTTGTATATCTGTTTTGTGCTGGGATTTGCCACTTTTTTGTGATATTAAAACATATGCATTTGGAAACTTCAGGAAAAATCCTGCTTAAAGTCCAGAGCCTGCTCAAAACCAGCATGGCTTGTTAGCTCAAGCGCAGCATTGTGCAAATACCGTCACACAGATTTTGGCTGGGCTGCTTTCATATGGTGTCAAGTCTGAGCTAGTAAGTTGTGTTAGCAGTAAGCCAGTGCTATGCCATTCTTCTGTAACTGGAGAAATATTTAAATACGTACTGATTGAACTTTCAAACTTGCTTGGATTTCCTTAAAACGTTGTTTGCTCTTATTTAAACGTAGTGCAGAACTATCACTAGTATTCTTGAGAAATCACTAAGGAATTGTCCCACAAAAATGTTGATGTGGCCCTCTAGGGACCAGCTTGGAGATGTGACAGAATATAATTTTAAAAATGCATTTTTATATTTTAAAGAATTGTTAATCTGAGTATTGTAATGTTTCTGTTGAAGAATAGCAGTTTTTCCCACCGTCTCTTCTAGACAGTCAAATGTAATGGTATTTGAAAGGGAGCAGGCAGATTTGGTTTACTCAAATAGGTTTGCAGCTTAGGAAAATTCTGCTTTTCCCTCAGATTTAAACTCTGTTATATGGACCACCTTGGTACCCAGAGTCTTTCCTGGGACTTACTAGTTACAGCTGTAATGGCAAAGTTCCCTAGCAAAGAAGGAACTTAGGTCAGCGAGATGTTTCTTCTCTTAGGTTGCCGAAATAGCTCTCCGAACAGAATAAGCTGTGCTGACAAGATCTCTTTTCTTGTTGGTGCAGCTGCACATCCTGGCATAGGGTCTCTGCAAGGAAAAAAAAAAATCGATGCAGGGTGTCATAGGTCTGTCAAGGGGTCTCTTAAATACAACTGAGTCCTGGTGATTGCAGAACACAAAATACTTGAGAGTCATGCTCTCTTGGTGATCTTTAGACTTACTCGTGTTTTAATGACATTTTAATAGCCCTTATTCTAATGTTTGCACAAAAGTCATCACAAAGAATAAATAAAATACGCAGGAGGTTTCAAAATATAAATAGTAAAGGAATATGCATAACCTCACGATCTTCTGTTCTTTGTTGAGTGCTTGCTCAACCATTCAGGGTCAGATCTTTTGTGTATTGCCAGTACATGTGTAGGACAGGTCTACCAGGTTTTCTTCCCATTCTCCCCAGGGGGTGTGTAAGGCAGGGTAGGCACGGTGCACTTACCACTGTACAATTCTTCCCAATGGCCTGGTCTGGGAATAATTTTGTTATTTCAGCCAGTCTCTGCCTAAAACAGCTGCTCTTAGAAACTTGTTCTCTCCTTATTTGTTGGCTTTTTCAGCGAGACAGCTTTTTCTCAGTTTGTCTTCTTACCCATGGGACCAGTTTGAGCCTTGTCCTTCTGTTTTCTTTGGTTGAGATTTTCTCCCCTCAGGACCTCAGATGGAGGCAAGACAGATGCTCCAGCTACATCCGCATACTTGGTTGCTGGATGTCTTTCAGTGTTAGAGATCAGTTCATCTCTCAGAGACGTTCTTGCTGAGAGCTGGGCAGCTCAGCCAGGTGGACGTACCTATGCTCAGTGTGCAGAGGCTTCTAGTTCATCTTACCTGAGGCATCTCATCTCTCTTTGTGAGACTGGTCTTTCATAGAGTTAAGTGTTGTACCAGTTCTTTCTACTCTAATGTACGTATAGTTATTGTTTCTGTTCGCTCTTTTTTCTTTTCGTAGCCCAGCATTGCTGCAGTTCCTCAGGCGTCCAAGTTACTCCTTCAGGTGCTCAGGTGTGAGCTCCAGGTAGTCCCCATAGCCTGATAAGCACCTCCTTCCCTCATTTAAACCTGCCCGCTCTGCCTTCTGCCAGTGCAATGGCAAAAGTTGGTTAGACTGGGAACAGATCGTCTCTCCGTAGGCTGTTCTTGGTATGTGTATGATGACGATATGAATTTCCTTAGGTACAAACTTGATGTTTATAGTAATACCACTAGATCGACCTCGTTTTTGTCCTCCCCAAACCTTGCTTGTAGATGTGACACGTTAGAGACGCGAGGCAAGTCCTGTCCTTTCAACAAGGACCTGTATTTCCAGAAGTTTATCTCCATGCACAAAAGATCATTAGTAATTCCTGTCCACCACTGTCCAATGAATGAAGCTGACCGATTTTCAAGGGTGTTCGTAGTGAAAAAACAACTTCTGAACTGACATGCTCGTGGCAGGTGCATTTCTGTGTCTATTTATGGACAACACATTTTGAAGTTCTCTAGTTATTGCCAGGTAACTCCTCTCTATGATTATGGAGTAAGAGTTCATGGTATCAGTGGCTTTGAGGTGTTGCATGTTGTAGGTCCACATTCATTTTTTTAATACATGAAGATTAATAATTTATTCTAAGATTTTACTCAACAGCTCCAGAATTTTACCCCTTTTACCAAGGATCAAATGTGAAGTCAATCCCTTAGCTCACAGTGACATAGTCCTTTCGTATTTCTAAAACTATTTGGTGAATGTCAGTCAGGCTTGATAAGCTTCCAGGTTGAAATCCTGGGGTCTGGAATAGTCTCTGGGTTGCCCACAGGGTGTGTGCAGCTGCAGCCCACGTCCTACATCTGCCTTTAACCTGACTTTGCAGCGTGAACCTGTAGACCCTGTAGACCTGTAGACCCTGTAGACCTGTAGACCCTGTAGACCTGTAGACCTTGGTTTCTGATGGCTCTGTTGAGTGATGTGGTACCTCCTACTTCATGGACACATGTTACTAGAGACAAGGTTTCATTTCTTTTCAGGCTTTGAACAGAGTTGAACAGGTTAATTTTTATGTGCCAATATGAATACATTCCAGTGAGGCTTTTCTTTACAAGTGTAGTTTTTATCTGATTTTCTAATGTCTCGTTACAAGTTTCTCAGGAGAAATCCCAGCTTTGTTGAAATCTCAGGGAATTTTGCCATTGCCTTTAAAAAAACCTTTAGGGCTTGATCTTGTGTTGTTGAGTCTACATAACAGAAATCTTCCTTGGGAAGAAACTTTCTTCTTCAAGTGAATGAGCTACAAGTGTTTTTCAGAGTCAGTGATGGCTGGTCGCAAGTACTTAAAACTGTGTGTGTTTATAAATATGAAATTGCAAGAGTAGAAGCTCATGATGTCTGTTTTCAGAAAGTTGAATGTTAGTCATTCCTTTCTGACCTTTTTGGTGTTGTTCTGTCTTTGTCCATAGAACTCATATGTTTCACTCTTCAAACTTATGTTCATTTTATCCTTCATTTTTTTTTTTTTGTTTTTTTTAGGACCCAATGTTGTCTTCCAGTGTGAAAGCACCTCAGAGACCCACTATCCAAGTTTGACTGTAGCGTGGAGGCAGGGTGGCCAGCCCTGCTCACATATCTCTGACACAATCCTTTTGCTTCGTTTGAACGTTAGATCCAGTCAAGAAATTAGGTTTTTGTGGGTTTTCTTATAATCTACAGTTACAGTTGATTTGTAAAAGCAGAAAGGATAGTGGGTCTTTGTGTGGCTTTCACTGCTGTTCATTCTTGTTTCCTTTAGTATTTTTCTTTGGTATTGATAATCGTAGATCATTAGCATGCACATCAAGTTATCGTTTGCATGGTGGGATTGCAGACACACAAAGACCCACTATTTGCACAGTTTATCTGAGCTGCTTTGGATGGGCAGTTGTGTTCTTTTAATGTTGTAATGTACATACGTTGCAGAATTAAAATGTTCGCTGATTACTGTTCTAATGGACTTGATTTAATCTCTCACATATTGAGCTTTTAAAATTGGCAGCCTACAAGGCTCATCCAGAAAACAAACCCTACCTGTCTCTGCTGCTGATAGTCACTGTGATTACAAACATGCTACAAGATCTAAGACTTAGATCTGGTGCAGTCCATTCAGCCTTTTAATGCCCTTTTTAACTGGGGAAAGAACTATTAAGCATAGAGTGGAGGATATTTTAATTTTTGTTTTCCTTTACAGTAGTACTACAGCAGGAATTCAGGTTGTTTTGGCTCGATATGTTCTATCCCTAAACAACCTCCTTCCTTTAAATACCTTATTCTGATAATTCATATTTGCTTTCAGTTTGAGCAAACAGCAAACGTGTACTGGTTACTGCAGTAGGTACTTAGACAGCCTCTGTGCTACTAGACCCTTTCCCTGCCCCTTGAATAGTGTTTTCATCTGGCCACGGTCTGCAGTGACTTAAAGTAAGTACTATCTGAAAGCTGCTGCGCTTCGTTCTGTTAAATAAATCAGCAGCCTGATACATAGGTAACCTCGATAAAGAGATGTTGCCAGAAGAGAAACACTGGCAGACACCTGGAGCTGAAGGCAGAGCTTTCGGGTTTAAAAACGGAGCTATCCTCCTCAGCTCAAAAGTGGTCCTTGAAGGTACGGTGACGGCCTGTCAGCAGTGGGGTGCAGTAAAGGGGCCCACGTTGTATTACTCTGGGGGGAGGGAGGGACCAGGACTTCAGGACTATAACCCTGATACCCTTTAAGTAAAAGGATTAACTTAGTAGCAGACTGCTTGTCTGATTAAATAGTTCTGTGCTCCTGTAACAACAGGAGAGATCTAGTAGACACAGTATGTAATTTAGTTGGTTTCCTGAACTTGGTTACGAAACAGAAAAGGTCACTTATGCAATCAGAAATGTTTACAAAACACTGTTTGTTTACTACATACATACACACACATATATATATATATGAATGTTGTGAAGGTACTATCAGGAAAAGGTTAGTCCAATTGCAGAGATTTAAAAGCCTTTCTCCAAAACTTCTATAGAAAGAGACGTTATGTATTTAATATACTTGATCAAATAATGTATATGTGCCCTTTAGTTCAGAGAGAGATCTTCTGTGCAATATGGACTACAGCAAATGTGCCTACATAAAACTCCAAGTGGATTTTTATTCTGGATGTACTTTGTCTAAACCAATATTTTGTTACGGAATGAAATCATGCTATTGTAGGCAAATAATGTGCTAGATAATTCCTCAAGTATTCTAGCTGACTTGATTTCCTTATGAAACTACATTTTAAGTGGTTCTACTAAAATACGCTGATCACCCTGAATTGCCTTCTCTGAATTTCTGACTTTGTTTAATACAGGCTGAAGTGTGTTGTGCTACACCCGTGGCATCAAGCAGTCACTTACTGTAGCCTAATAATTAGGTGATCTTAGAAATTATCCCATTCCTGAAAGGCACTGTTAACCTGTGGGATTTGAGCCAGACTGACTTCCCGATGTGCAGTGACAGTTTTCCTCGAATGCCAAATTGCTCCTAATCGTCTTTGCAAAAAATGAAAACAAACTTCACGTCCTGTCTGGGGTGTTCTGGGAAATAGCTACATGGCATTTCCCAAAAACAGCTGCCATTCTACCCATTTTTTAACCGACAGGAGTGGAGGTTAGGGTAGTATGAGGTAAAGTTTCACACAAGTAGTGTGAAATACACAGTTGGGTACATAGATATGAGCACTGAGAATTATTGAAACAGCTTCCCCTCGGTTTGACCTGATGAGTATTGAAGTGAAGCATTTGGGGCTTTCACGGTTACCGTTTCATGTTTCAGTGTTACCTGAATTCTAAATTCTCTAACTGTAATAACGATGATAATAATAATACACCGTAATAATGCTGATTGAAAGAGACGTAGTCCCTGCCTTCAGTATTTATCTCTACTGCACAAGTCTGCCTAACACAGCTCAAGCACAATCACCCGAGAGCTCTGCTCTCCTTCGCACACTGGTGCGGAAAGAGTTGTATACATACAACAGATCATCGATAGGAAAGACGATGCCGAGGATGTATTTAAGGCAAGATTATTTTAAAATAATGGCCTGTATCACTGAAGCAGTGTAGCTAACAGAAGCTGGGTTTACATCAGGCTTTTTCTTTCAAAAATGTTACTTTTTCTCTGGTTGTGTGCAGTCCACTCGCTTGTTGGTAAAAGTCCACAGAGTTGGGTTCAGCTGTCATCCCAGCCAGCCGCATAAAACTAGCCTTGGCATGTTCATCCCTTATTTGGGTGACAAAGGTTGGCTTTGGAACTAAGGACAAGGTGGAAAATAGAGTTATTCGTTGAACTGATGGTCCCCAGTGAAGAGCTGAGAGTCTAAATGTTGCTCAGAGCCACACAAGGTTAACAGTTAAAACCGAAGCCAACCAGGAAAGCAAAATACGATGTTGCCTGCAGCATAGCCCTTGCTTAATATTGTTTCCTGTGGGCTGGCAGAGCACGGGGGCCATGGTGTAACTGAGGGTACGAATGTAAACGATGCTGTAAAGGCACAAGACCAGGTACGGAAACGCTTCCTTATTTTGTAACTGTCTAGTTTGCATAATGGCCTAATGACCTGCAAAAGCGTAGTTTTACAAAAGCTTAGTTTACAGAGCTGAGCTCCTGATCCAGCGATCAGATCCGCGCAGGAAAGGTCTGGTGCCGCCACCAGGACCCGGTTGCAGGGCTGGGGTGTGCGAGTAGTCGGTGATGGTGAAGGGCCGTGAAAGCATCCAAAGCGCTGTCGTAACGCCAGTGTTAATCACGTTACATTTAGGAGTACAGAAGGCGTAAAGCTCCATCAGAAATGTTACATGCTAAAAATTGAAATGTCTCCTGCCAGTCATTGAATATTTGTGCCATCTCGCTGCTTGGTCAGATCGTATCCCTGTGCGATTGTCTTGAGTCGGGTTGAAAACACCTGTAAATAAGTCTGCTCGTAGGAACGCCGACAAACCTTGGCCTGTAGCAGTGTTGGGAGCTGCTGCAGGATCATGCTACTTAATGTAATGAACGAATAAAACTGCTGCGTAATGGTGTGTGCTGCCTTAAAATCTCTTCTGTTGTTCTTTTCAAGCTAGAGTGTTAGTGTTTGGGGATGGTTGTTAAGGCACGCAAATGCAGGCTATGCTTAGCATGAGGCAATTGTTCATCTTTGGTTTTAAACAAAGTTGTAAGATAACTATGCAAATGTATTTTATTAAAGGGACACATAAAAGGATCTAGTTTGTCTGTTGTGGTTTTTTTGTCCATCTTTTCCCATCTGAATAGCTTGGTACGAGCATTATGTTACCTGGCTCCGTGACGGAGCGACTTGATCTTGCTTTTTAGCTCTTGAAAATTGAATCATAAACTCCTCCTGTTGTAGCAAAGAGTATACTGCATTTCCTGATTCGGGGAGATGGGATCAAAGTTTATTAAGTTTCCCAGAGCCTGATGGAAACCAACCTTTCCACGGTGGCACATTTCTTGGATTAGTTCCTTTCACAGGTTTCAGCAGGCACAGAGGCTGCTGACAGCTACGGGCAGTGGCAGGAGAACGTTGCAAGTGAATGAGCCCTGTGTGTGCCAGCGGAGAGTGTAAAATGGCTATGGGTGACATCCCGTGATACCATCAGTCTGTCCTCTGGCTGTACTGAAGGGTCTGGTTTAATGCCGGCCCATGGTACTTAAGGTGAGATGTAGTCTTTCTGTGGTAGCCTGGGAAAACAGAGGCAGGCTAATACAAGCGGGGAAAAAAAAACCAAACCAAACCCTTATTTGCTTTTTTCAGCCATATCAACTGGTTTGAGCTAAAAAAAAAAAAACAACCCAAAAAACAAAATTAAAAAACAAAACCAAACCAAAAACCCACACACCCCCAAAAAACCCCCACGACCCTAAACAAACCAAGCTATTCCCTTACCAATGCAGTTGCTGTAGGCCACCTCTACCCCTACATAGTCTTCACTGGTGACCCAGAGCAGTGCTGCCTCTGGTGCAGATGGATCCTTTGGGACGAGTGCCTGGGCTCCTGTCTGAGGGTTAAGATGTCTTTCCAGAGCTGTCGTTTTTAATGTGTTTTTTCATTGTTCCTCGAGTAAGGAGGTTCGTTGGGGAAGGGGACAAAGCGCTCGGTGCCCAAGCAGACCTGGGCATCTTTGGCAGCCTTTTATCCATCTGGTTTTTACCTCAGTTCTCTGGAATTGGCTTTTAAGTGAAGAATTTTTATTCATTTGCCCTTTTTTAACAAAGAAAAAAAATTGAAATTTTTTTAAATACTGCTAGGTCTCATTCATCTTTCTTTCCATGGAGGATTTCTGTTCTTCAGAAAGTGTCATTCTTCCCTTTGAATGCACTCAAATCCAAAACATGTCAGTAATTGGAAAGGTTTTCTCCCCCAGGCCCCCGTGTTTTTCAGGCGTTCGAACCTCCTGCGGAGGAGAACATCTTTTGACTGTGAAACTCGGTAGTTTTTCATGTGGGGTGAGTTATGTTAGTGGGAAGAAAGTATTTCTTGTTCAGGTATATTTGGAGAGGGAAGTATAATTTTAACCGTAAGTTTAGAGACTGGGGTTTCCTGTTTACAAACTCTCCAGCTTGTTCTACCCTGCCCCTGTGAGACAGCCGCTTCCTCGGCTTGGAGAGCAGGCTCTGTCACAGAAGGTACCGCAGCTGTCGGGGGCATCGCTCTCCTGCCGTGCCCGGAGTGTGAAAGGTACCGGCCACCCACGGCTCGCTCCGTGAGACGTTGTTCTCCGCAGGGAGCTTGGCGGATCGAGCCCCGGGTTGTCCAAACAGCCGGGCAGTACCCTGCTCTCGGTGGAGGAGGCCGGCCGGCTCGCCCTCCAAAAGCACTGTAAATCTCTTATTGGGCAACAGAGGGAGGTGACCCCCAGCGTGGGCGGCCAGGATTCCCCTCTGCGGGCGCCCCCGATCTCCCACTGCTTTTCATGAGCTGGATGGGGAGCTTGGGATGAAGCTTCACAAGACAGAAGCCAAACCAACAGCTTTCTGCTGCCAGAAAAGGCAGTTTCACTGCTTCCGTGCACATTCCTGGCCGCTAAACTAGCAGAAAACTACAGTTTTCTTTTTTCCCCCCTTGGGATTCATTTGGTGCCAGGGTGTGAGGTGGGAGTCAGATAAGTGCCAGAATCCATGCGAGGAAAGGAGGGAACAGGAATGTGGGAGGAGAACGGGTAGAGATGCAGGTCTGCCCGTTCCGTGCCGGCGAGCCCAGGGGTTGCTATGGCCGCTTTGGAAAAACAGTGGCAAATGCAGTAGGTAGGTTGTTTTGTTCTCTGTCTCGTTCGCCTTTCTTCCCTTCAGATCCAAATGCTTGAATTCACCCTCTAAAGATTTGCATAGTATGTGGATTGCATAGTATGTTTTTATGCCAGTATCATCAGACCCATCAAAATTCGGGGCGTTTTCACTAGTGCTTATTTAAATATAAAATAGCACTCACCCGTACATCCCAAAAGCTGACAGCCCAAATACAAGGTTAGTGCAGGAGCCGGTTAATTCAACTGCATTTTTATATGAGATAATGAGCTTATAAACCAAATCTATTTTAGGTGCATAAAAAGCCTGTCTTCCTTCCAGTGTTTGCTTCAACTTCAAGTAGGCAGCATGAGGCAGACGCAGATCGGAGCGTGTGGGCTGTTCTAACAGCTGTGACACAAGCAAACAGCAACAGGAGCTCCGGTCCGTCCCTGCTTCTGTTGCAGGAGCGTACCTTGCGGTAGAAGAGAGAACCGCGTGGTCAAAGCGGAGACTTCCAAATCTGAACAAATAAAGTCTGGTTACTGTGCAAGCCCTTGATTATCCTAAAATTTCATGTCTTAGGAACCAGGTGGGCTTAAACTCGGTCCTGTACAGACTGAAGAATGATGCTAGAATCCAGAAGTAGCACGCGTTGGCCACAGTCAGTCTCGGTGGATTAAGATACCAAACTTCATAGGAATCACTTTGATCTGTAACTTTACTCCTTTTTCTCATCTTATTTTGGCCTGATTGTAACTTTGGGAATAACTAAGGCCAGAAGCAGCATTCTGCATGACTAAAAGAGCTGCAATCCCAGATCTCTTCATAAAAAGTGGCATTTTTTCAAATCTTGCCGGAAAGCTTAAGATCTGTGATTCTCCTTAGGGGTACAGAACGGAATTGAAAAGTCCTGATTGTAAATCTAGCTATCGCCTTTACTGTTTTACTCCTTTGTGTTGTTCAAAGGGTTTCCGTGTTAAAATACTTCGAATGGTACCATAAAACCTCATTTGACAAGCGTTTCTCTCTTGCGGAAGGAGGCTGCTCCTTCAGAGCAGCTTGATGCCCATACAGCACACAGCACATGAGCCTGGGAGGTTCCCAGTAGGCCGCTGTCATATCACGTTTGGCCAAATGTTTAGTGTTTCTTTGGGTTTTTTTCCCCCCAAAATTTATTACTAACTCATTTTCATTTCATTATTTAGAGCAGCCTTCCCATAAACAGATCTATACATGGGCAGTGAATAGAATGAAGTCACATTCCAGCGTCCTAGATGTGTTAGGGTGACCAGGGAGACGCGGCCCTTTGTGCTGTAGGTCACGCTGCCTTTCACACCACCTGTAAAAAAGTGTCGTTCCTCTAGAAATGCCGGATCTAAATGAGTCCCTGCGACGTCCTTTCTGCCATCCTGCAAAATCCACACTTCACGTTGTATTAAATCTGATGCCGTCACATCAAGTGGTAGATGTATGTTCTCAAACGCTCTGTAATTCTTTCTTTTTTTATATTTCCCACCCCCTGCTACTCTGCAGTACTCTGCCAGCATGTGATGGCTTCCAGAGGGGTCAGAGTTTGGCTTTCTGTGCTCTCCTTTACCCATCTAAACATATTCACCGCTTTGTTTTTACCAGTTTTTGATTTGGTTACTACATTTCAAACGTTGTTGTCGTGCTAACATGTATACAGTAGAGAAAAAGCATGTTATTACAGAAAACTTGGGGTTTGTGTCAATGAATGTCTGTGTGTTCCTGTGCATGGTTTTGATTATTCATACTTGATGCATAAAAATGATTGAACATATTTCAGGCTCATTTTGTTTCTAAACGAGAAAAAAAAGTTGTGCGACTGTGAAGTTACGCAACTATAACGTTATGCGTTATAACTTTACAAATTTGTACTGGTGGGTTGTATCATCAATTAATAACCAGGGCGGAGTACTTTAGAAATGGGGTGGAGATTAAAGGTGCGATGTCATAAGTCAGGCCCAGCCACATTCTAGATGACGTCACCTCACAAAAGACATTGCATAAGGTAAGAGAAAATCACGGTTTTGAAACGGTGTGGCAGAAAAGGAGAAGAGATGAGAACAATCATGAGACAAACGGAGTGGCAGGAAGTCAGGAATTCTTATTCTGCATCGCAGTACCAGCGCAAGGGATGTTCGAAGAAATAAAAAGGTGACAGACTGAAAAACGACAAAGGCGGGAGGGCGTTGATCACTGCCTCACTGGATTTTAAAACCCGCTGTGGGCAGTGCTTTACCACTCTGTATATAGTCTGAACCGTAGGCTGGTGTATGTTGATGCAATTTTGTTAATTCATCAGATCTGACGGCCTGAGCGGGATCTAAACTACTGGCTTCCTTCTTGTAGGGTGCGCTGATCTCCAAAGCCTTGACACGATGCAACCGACGGAAAGGAAAAGGCAGGGCTACATTCACGAACTCATTCAGACGGAAGAAAGGTATATGGATGATCTTCAGCTCGTCTTAGAGGTGAGATGTCTTGGATGTGAAAACGCATTTGGAAGAAGAACACCTCTGTCCTACTGAATGATAGCAATAAAGGGGTTCTTAGGAACTGTGAAATGCTGGAGGAAGAAAATGAGGTTGCGTGAGCACCTCCCTTTCTAGCGAATGTTATGTGCTTGTCCACCAGGCAAAACCATCATGTTGTGAAAGCTGTTGGGAAGACCTTCTTGTTCTCCAAATCCTGTTCTTAGGTGTTTGGACTCAGTGTAAAGACGATGGGCTGGGCCAGGTTGTCTGGCAAAGCTGTGCAGGCTCCTGACGGAAGCTGTATAAGCACCATAAAAGTTTACTGTCTGCCATCGTCTCCCATTTTATTTCTGGAAGCAAGACCACCTCGCTAGGCGGGGCAGGAACTGGCCAGCATTAGGTGGTCTTGGGCGCCTGATTTGACCTCTGTATATAAAACAATTACGTGGTGAAGTGTTAAAGGTGTTAAACAGACTGAGTTACGCAGGTGTTCTCCTGTCCAGAGGTGCTGTGCTGAGGGTCCCTGAAAGAAGCTGGAGTTCTGCACGCAGGTTGGCTGTGAGTGCTCTGGGTATGGGGATAGGTGTGATGCGTAGGTGTAATTTGTGTAGCAGCTGACTCCGAAATTGTGGGAATGCTCTTCCGAACAGTCAGCCTGCAGGTCCCAGTGCTTGTCCCTGCTTCACAAATGGTGATGCCGGTGTCAGAATGAGGTCACACGCTTAGGAAAAACAGCGACAGCTGTCACAAGTGCTAGTAAGGAATTGCTTTTAACTTCTCCTGAGAAACTGGACACTGAGCATTCAAAAAAAGCAAAATCACAAAAAAGCTAAACAAGAAGCTGAGCTGCTTTTGTTTCTGAAGACTTGCTCACCTTTCTGATTTTTTGACTGCAGGTGTTTCAAAAACCAATGGCTGATTCGGGTTGTCTCACAGAAGGAGAAATGGGGCTGATCTTTGTTAACTGGAAGGAACTCATCATGTCAAATACAAAGTTACTGAAGTGAGTACTTACCCACATTTTTATGTTTCGTCTTTATTCTCTTGTTCCCTTCCCCAGGAAGTTTTCTGGTTTTACAGTCCTTCCTGATTCCTTCCTGTGCACACATGCATTCAGAACAGCTAAATGCATTCAGACTACCTCACAAAGAAGGAGTTGTTACGAGAGGTGGGAGGGAATAGACAGCAAGAACAGATGAACATTTGCTATAGTACCTTAGAAACAGAGCCTACACAAAAGCATGTGCACGGGAGGCGTTCTTGCCAGTTTTCTGCAAAGCAGCCTTCTGTTCTCTAAAAATAAACTTTGGAGAGACAAAGCGGCTAATAATTCATTGAAGTGGGGTGCTGGTTGAATGTGGAGATTGATGCCAGTTGTCCCAGAAACCTCAAAGGAGAGTCTGAGCCCCGCAGACCCCATCAGGCAGATGGCTCAGCTCGGCGCGTGGTGCCAGTGGCTTCCTGGGGGTTCAGGCTGGATGCTGCACCGCCGGGAAGCACCTGTGCTGCTTAAGGCAATTCACCTCGCGGGCTTGCGTCCTTTCAGAGATGGATCTTGTAAGGATCTTGATTTCGGCCTCGCAGACTTGCCAGCAAAGCTGGATGGTGGTTTCTTTCCTCTTCAGAGCCTTGCGAGTGCGTAAGAAAACAGGAGGAGAAAAAATGCCAGTGCAGATGATTGGGGACATCTTAGCAGCAGAGCTCTCTCACATGCAGGCCTACATTCGGTTCTGCAGCTGCCAGCTTAACGGAGCTTCGCTGCTGCAGCAGAAAACTGATGAAGATGCTGATTTCAAAGACTACTTAAAGGTATCTTATTCAGTAGCTTTTGTGCCTTCTCCTTTCCTCAATGACAGGTGCCAAACCAGATCAAAATAACCCAGAAGAGTAAAATTTTGCAAAATAGCGAAGAACCTTCTAATGTGTATTTATATGATGACCATGGTTAGCACTGTGTGTGCTTTTTATTTCTATACCTGTCTTTCTCTCTAGCTAATTTATTACTCCATTTCCCATTCCATTGCTCATTACTTCAGTGTAACGCTGACCCTACGAAGCTATGGTGCTGGTGTCTGCACCTTCCCAAAAATTCATGCTGTCAGAAAGAAGAGTCCATGGAGCTGAAATAAAAAAGCTGTTGTTATGAACATGCTTGTAATTCAGCGGGGCATGCAGCGTCTGAACGGTGGGGTTGCGGCCGGGGCCAGAGGTGTGCCGTGAGCATCACAGGCAGGCACGCTGCAGAAATAAATAAGGAATTGCTGCCGTACTGCAGCTGATGAGGTGGCTTTGAGGCTATGAAAGGAGAAATGCCAGAACTGTTGACATCAGGCGTTTGTTTCTTTCATTGCTTTGGTTTTTTTTTCAACCTGAGTGGAGCCTGTAATGTCAAATAGAAGCTGGAACAATTTTGAATGTAAGGATTCTGCATGAACAATGATCCCACGGCTTACGCTGGCAAAGCGTCTGAGTACAATGACAGTGCTGGCTTTCCTGTTTGTTCTAGATACAAGTAGTGCTTGCTTACCGAAAAATCTATAAGAATTCTTGGAATGCTTGGAAAAACGAATCTGATCAGACAGTTTTCAGTTTTCAGTGCGGTGAGGCAATTCTTTCTTGATGAGTAATGCAATGTCTCTGTTAAATCTCTGGGCTGCACCACAGAAACTTGCCTTGGACCCTCGCTGCAAAGGAATGCCCCTCTCCAGTTTCCTCCTGAAACCTATGCAAAGAATAACCCGCTACCCTCTGCTCATAAAGAGTGTGAGTACCCTAAGTGAGGTTTTGTAGGTGAATGCTTTTGAGTTTGATCTCGATAGCAAAAGCAAAAAAAAGCCTTGTCCCTTTATGGGGATTTCTCTGAGAGCGTGGAGTAGTATCTGTGCTTACCTCTGTTTTGATCTTGTTTTCTCCCCACTTTGATCCATACCAGATTCTAGAGAACACTCCAGAAAATCACCCCGATCACAGTAACCTCAAGCTTGCCTTGGAGCGTGCGGAGGAGCTGTGCTCTCAAGTTAACGAAGGGGTGCGTGAGAAAGAGAACTCGGACAGGCTGGAATGGATACAGTCCCACGTCCAGTGCGAAGGTCTTGCTGAGGTAGCCGCGTTGATACGTTGTACGGCGGAGAGACTTTTCCGAGTCATTTCAGAAAGGCCTGGCGGGGTGGGGGTCCTTGCCCATATCCGTTACTGGAACATGATCCACTGCTGAGCTCTTGGCAGAGAAGCTTTTATTAAATTCTGCTGCAGCCATAAAGTGATGAGGCCTTGGTTTTGTATGATTTTGCCAGTGGAGAAATCTCGGTTTATCAGCTTAAAACTGATACCGTTTAAACGGTTAAATGAACAGAAATAAGTCTTATCTCTGAAGTTCTGCTCATGCTGCCTTTGGGCTAAGTCAGGCATTACTATGTGGAATTTCACTTAGTGTGTGTTTCCCAGGGTTTTCCTTCACGCAGAAGGGGCACAGAAGCCCTCAATGCCAGATCCTCAAAGGTATGGGGGGTTCAGGCTCCTGTACCTTTCAGGACAGCCTTGAAAATGAGGTGTTGTGACAGTTCTCCACTGGCTGCGTAAGGAACCAGGGCTTGACGGGCCCAGAAGGTCTGTCCTAGTTCCATCACCTAACTGTGCACCCGTAAGAGGTGACCTGACTGCTGACTCTGCAGGCTCTTCTTAAACGCAGCTTCTGGACAACAGAAAAGTGGCCATGAGGTAAATGCCTTCATCCAGTCAGACTCGTGTGTATGTTGTTGGTGAGGCTTAAATCTACTTTAAGTTGGGAGTAGTGCTGGTACCACGGCAGATCATCAAACAGTTTCCTTTCTCTTCGTTTGTAACTGAACTCATTAAACAAAGCAGAAGAGGATTTTGAGCAGCTTGAGCAATCTCCACCATGAGGAGGAGCAGGAACTGATGTCTGCATTAACTTGCTGCTGCTAATGGGTTTTGTCTCTCCTAGCAACCGGTGTTCAACTCCCTCACAAACTGCTTGGGACCACGGAAACTCCTGCACAGTGGCAAGCTGTACAAGGCCAAGAGCAGTAAGGAGCTGTACGGCTTCCTTTTCAATGACTTCCTCCTGCTCACCTACATGGTTAAACAGTTTGTCTCTTCCGGCTCCGACAAACTCTTCAGCCCCAAATCCAACTCCCAGTTCAAAATGTACAAAATGGTGAGTGAATCAGGGTGCCCCGTGGTCATGTTGATACAGTGGGACCAGGCTTCTGATGAGGAATGCTGGTCTCCCTGCTGGGATGAGCCGTCTGGCCCTGGCTCATCACCTGCTGTCGTAGGGGCCTGTACTGGCAGCCGACATGCACGAATGCCGTTTGGCTTAGTCCCCGGAAAAGGACAGGCTTCTGTGTCTCGGTTTAATAACCACTTCTGTCCACACTGAGGTGAAAGGGCAGCAATAGCATCGTGCCTGAGCAGCTGAGCGGGATGTTCAGAAGCAGGAGCCTTGACTTAAGTTTACACAAGTTCCTGCATCACAAGCAAATACTCGTCCTTCTTTAGAAAACAGTAAAAGGTGCAAAACTTTAGTCTCTCTGTCCACACAGTGTGTGTTCTCCAGATTTTGGAGTTGGGGAGATAAGTTTAAGTGTCAGGGCTGCTTTCCAACAGGGCCCCTGGGAGATCTCCAGGATTTCCAAGCTCCACGCTGCAGCTCTGCTTGCGCAGTCACAAAGCTCTTCATCTAAGAAGACAGAATGGGCTGTATCGCCAGGGTAGTTTTTCTCTCAGTCCTTTCTCACATCCTCTATACGGTGATCTGATTGTTCGTCCTGTGTCCTACGACTTTCATTTTCCCTACAGTAAAACAATGTATTTAAACATCCTTGTAGAGTTTCCACTTATTATCAGGGTGACGCTGCCACAGTGATGTTTGGTTTTCTTGCAGCCTGTTTTCCTGAATGAAGTCCTAGTGAAATTGCCCACAGACCCTTCAAGCGATGAGCCAGTTTTCCACATATCACACATTGACAGAGTTTACACGCTTAAAACTGACAACATTAATGAGCGGTGAGTAGTGAAAATGCAGATGTGAGCTTAAACTTCTTGGCTGTAGGCTGTTTCCAGTGAGCAGACATGGGAGTCTCCGAGTTCAAGCACAGGGTTTAGTCTCCCGGTCACAAAATAAACTTGTCTGTCTCTCATTTGAATTACAACTTTTCTCTCATGTTGTTCTGCTTGTGCAGCAGCTCTCGCAGTGGAATCCAGAGTCTCATCTAGTGCCTCGCGATGTTACAGTCGTATAGAATAGTTTAGGGCTGCAAAGTCCAGCATCCCATAGGATTCTTCTCCAGTCCTCGTCAGTCTTTGATGTGACCCAGCAGTCTTTAAAAAAACAGCAGCTCCACTTTCTTTTATTTAGTCTGATGTGGAAATGTGGCATAAGATTAAATCCAAAAACTCCATCGCTTTAGTCCTTGAACTAACTTGATTCGTGATGCCTCTGAAACCCAGTGAGGGGCGGGGGGGGAACGGCAAAAGAGATGGGTGCAGAGCCGCTGATACTGAGGAGCTTCATGCCTGTGGTATGGCCCTGACCATAGGGATTGCTCTTTGCAGCACTGCCTGGGTCCAGAAAATCAAAGCAGCGTCAGAGCAGTACATCGAAACTGAGAAGAAGAAACGTGAAAAGGCTTATCAAGGTACCTCCCGGCTTCCGTATTTCCCTCTCATCCACCCAGACGTGTGGGCAGGGCCTTTTCTGGAGGATGCCCCAGTGTCTGTGTAGGATCTCCCTCTTCAGATCTATTGCCAGTTTTTACGGTTACAACCAATCCATTTATTTCTGACTTCTCTGTTCCCAGCTCGCTCACAGAAGACCTCAGGAATAGGACGCTTGATGGTGCACGTGATTGAAGCGACAGAGCTAAAGGCCTGTAAGCCCAATGGTAAGTGAAGAAAATAGCGTCAAATCCCTTTTATTCCTGCAGCGTTTGGAAAGGCTTGCTGAGAGGAGTTTGGTGATTTGAGAAACATTGTGGATTCAGCTACAGCTTCTGGACGAATTAGCCATCACTTAGTTTCAGAGGACCGAGTGAAGAACCAGCTCTGTGCTGCTCTAGGATGTAGGGATTGCCCGAGCCACGTCTTCTGGACAGCAGCATCCATGTGTGTCCAAGCAGCCTCCAGACGGGGAGGGAGGTTTCTGCGCTGCAGAGGTGTTTCACTGCTTGTTCTGTGTTTAGGGAAGAGCAACCCGTATTGTGAAATCAGCATGGGCTCTCAGAGCTACACTACGAGGACCCTGCAGGACACCTTGAACCCCAAGTGGAACTTCAACTGCCAGTTCTTCATTAAGGATCTGTATCAGGATGTCCTGTGTATCACCATGTTTGACAGAGATCAGTTCTCACCCGACGGTCAGTGTGAACATTTGTTTTAGGAAAAGAGCACTTTTTTGTGACTTGGGGTACACAGTTCCTCACCAGCAGTTCCAAGAGCCTGTAGGTATGATTGCTTCCTGAGAAACGTTGTGTAAAAACAACGCCTCCTTACTCAAGAGGTTCAATAGCCCTCCAGAGCCGGCAGCTCTGGGCAGCCAGATTTGATCCTACTCTGATCCTACTCTGATCCTTCTGTATCAGACACAGCATTATTGTTTTGTCAGACTGGGGAGATAGAGACGTTGAAAGCACAAGTTTTTCTCTCTCGCTATAGGTGATGCCCAAAAATAAGGTGCTAGGTTATATTTGCACAGCAACAGCTCGATAAGCTTTCTTTTTCTGCTTGGAAACAGAACACATTTTTGGCAGTCGGTAGCTTCTAGTACTCTTTAAAAGGTTAAGTGCTTTTTCCGGGCTCTGACACACAGTTGATTATTTCACATTTGCAAGGTACTGCCTTGACCCGAGTTGCCCGATGTGTAACTATAGCTCAGTCTTTTCTCCTGTGAGGTAACGTGACTTTGCGAGGCTGCTTCTCCCCGCTGGACAGCTGAGCCTCTTGTTTTCTCACTTCATGGTAAACTTTTTAATGCGCACACACACACACACACACACACACACACACACACACACACACACACACAGAGATGTTTATGTATGAAATGGCCACAGAGAGGGTATATAGTTTCTGAATAGGACTGTAAACCTACGAGTGGCAGTAGTTGTTCAAGGTCATTGTTCTTGTTAGAAGAATGATACGTAAGCCTAATTAAAAGTTGGCTGAGCCAAGTTAGTTGAATTTTTTTTTATTGTCTTCATAGCACCACAGCTGACTTGTAAACAGGCTCCATCACTTCACTCTGACTTTCCAGCTCTAAGACAAAACATTTGAAATTGTGTTTCTGAAAGGGAACTGTATTTTTAAAGCTCTTAGGTCAAACCGTGACATAAAGGCATGTTTTCCACCCTAATTCCATAGCATTTTTGTCTTCTAAAAAGACCCTTTTTTGTCCCTGCTGGCTGATTTACACAGGGCTGAGGGCTAGTCCAACAGGAAGCTTGGGAGCAGTGCTCTGGAACGGAATACATATTGTGCAGCACTGCTGCTTAACCTGACGCTTTCAGATTTTCTAAGCTTAACGTCTTATTTCTTATTCATTTGCCCAACAGATTTTTTGGGTCGCACTGAAATTCCAGTAGCAAAAATCAGAACGGAACAAGAAAGCAAAGGCCCCACGACTAAACACCTACTGCTGCATGAAGTTCCAACAGGCGAAGTCTGGGTCCGTTTTGACCTGCAGCTCTTTGATCAGAAAACACTCCCCTAAGAACACTTTTTTAATTTATGAAGGACAACTGAAGCTGACAGCCTGAACATTTTTTTGTAAAAGATTCCTTGTCCCACGCTGGTTATTAAGCAAGAGCTCCTGCTGCTTCCATATTTCCTCTTAGTTACCGGTTGCATTTAGTTCCTTGCAGCGTTCAAAGTTGTTGTTGATCTATGCAAACACAAATGTTACTGTATATACAGTACTATAGCGCAGTGCCTTTTTATTATGTTGGAATATCTTGGGTTTGGATGCCAAGGTTTCCATTTTCAGGGCCATAAGAAGTATTAAGCAGAAATATGGCATCGAGATGTATATGTGTATTTTACCACTTAGTCTAACGTATAGACTGAGGAATGGTTTAGCTCAGCACTAGAATCATTCCATTTGAAACCTGAAAAGTGATATCCACTGGAATCTTCCCGTCTCAGGATGATAGTTTTAAAGATTAAACGCTGAAGAAGCCTTAGCACTGGAGAAGTCTCCGATATATTGTATATTCTTTAAGAATCAAGTGTAGTTCTTTACTTCACTTAGTTCTGCACTGAAATCAGTAACTGCTACTTGATTTTTCTTTCTGCTTCAGTTTGATTCATCATTCTCTGCTGAGACAATGTGGTTGTGAAGAATAACTAGAAAAAAAAATTTTACATACTGTGACCCACAATAATGTGGAAAAACACTCTTCAGCTTTTGTTTTTTTCTTAAATGTAAGTTATTTGTGTACATTTCCTTGGTCTTGCAGACCTCCATGTGAACCTTGAAGCTATGACATTGCCAACATGTATATAGAGAGTAAAATATAAGTTTATTAATGTAATTTGTCTACAGATGTTTATTGCATAGTGATTTTTAAAAAGTATATTTTATTGTACAAGGGAATGTGAAATAATGAGAAAAACTTATAGGATTAATATTCAAGAAAAGCTTATTACAAGTTTAAAAGGTTAGCTTGAGGGGAGCTGTCACCCCAACATGAATCTGTAAAATGAGATTGGTTGAAAGCAAAAACTTTCTCTTGGCACCAAAATCAGGGATGGTTAAAAAAAAAAAAAAGTTTGTGTATAAAGGGTTTGATACATTGTAACTATTTTACTGCCTCCTTAAACTGCTTTGTTGAAAAAGCACAGCATGCAATTCTGAGCAGCGCGCGCCCTCGTGTTCCACGGGTGCAGCGATACCTCCTGACGCCTGACAGTTTCCCACCCGATGGCCACCTGTGTACCCTCCTGTTACAGGGCTGAGTCAACCTCTGTTACTTTTAACAGTTTTCTGTGGTTCAGTATTTCTAATTCTAAATAAAACTAAACCTTGGCAACTCTTTGAGAGACTGTGTCTGTACAGTGGGAGGTTGGAGCTTGAACAAGCACAGAGAAAATTCTGTTTTCGGGCTTTGACGCCAGAGCTGCTGTGCAGTCACACTCGCAGGGAGAGAGGGACCATGCCGGAACAAGAGAGAAACCGATTTGTAGGGCACTGACAGCGTTTGTTGCTCAGCACTGACTTCCCAAGAAGCGCTAGACGTTTTGTACAAGAACACTTACCATCTCCCCTCCCCTAATTATTTCCTGCCTTCTCAGAGCAATCAACGTGTGTGTTAAAGGTGGATTTACTGCTTGCACGCTCAGGAGAAAGTCCTTTGAAACCTTGGTAGTACCCTAACATAATTTTGCAAATTATATTTTGCAAGACATTCACTATGGGAGTTCTGATAAAGATTTGAACAAACAAAACCAAATGATTATTTCCTTATCAGTGCTTTCTAAGCCGCTCTTCTGTACGCATCTGCTAACCACGCACATAGCCAGGAGCAGCTCCTTCTCCTCCTCCTCGTTCAAAGAGAGAGTTTGTTCGTAAATCTCAAGATGACCTCTTTCAGCTTCATGCAAAACCACAACAGCTGTAGCTAGAATTTTGCAAGCTTTGCCATTCCCTCTGCCCACTGCTGACATTCACCCTTCTTGTAATATGAAATACAGCGGACTTGGAGCTGTAGCTGTTGCCGGAGCTGGGGACAAGGTACAGATCCTGCACCGCGTAGAAGAGGGGCCTAGCAGACTTTAACTTTTCTCACCAGTTCATCTCCTTTAATACAAAGACTCCATCACCCTATAAACCAGAGAACATCAGCACTGTCTTTGTAGGGCCGAGCCTAAGTTAAATCTCCTAAAATAGTAGGTTTTGGCCTATAGAGCATGGACTGGAGCTGGAAATAACAGGAGCAGCAGCTCAAACATTTCTTTGGCTGCTGAGCAACGACTGCAGAACCACGGGTTGAAGACAATGAGTTTATTGCAGTTTGCCAGAAGACCTGACCCGTTATCGCTTGCTTTGGCAGAAGACATAACATATTTTGCTAATGGTACCTTCTGATGATGGTGCTTGCCGCTGCAGTCAGCTGGAGGACAGGTGACGTCATTGGCTCTCGCCGTCTTTGTGGTGGCTGATGACTTTCTGCCTTTAAACAGAAGTAAAAACTATTGCCAGTCCATGCGAGACGAAGGCTGCTATAGCCCAGCACAGCTTCCTGCACTAGCCCTTTCCCACACTGAGTCACGCCAGGAAACGTTCGTCTTTGTGACCAGTTTTCCTTCTAGACTGTGCCATTATCCCATAACTGCTGTAGACGTGCTGGAGTAAAGCCTTCGGCCAGTAAAAGGAATAAAATTCCAGGGCAGGGGCTGCGGGGGGAGAGAGTGAGCCTGGTTCGGGATGTCAGGCTCCCAGTTCAGCTTTGATGTTTTTGTCACTGGGGAGCAGGAGTTTCCTTAAGTGTTGTGTACTGAATGGCAGAACCAGAGAGCTTTCAAAAGGGGTGAATCAGAGCACTGGGACTTTCAAAAAAACCAAAGTAATTTAAAAAAAAAAAAAAAATCACTCTTTGCTGATCCCAAATGCTTCTCTATCGGAGCTCTCTAGCGTTGTCAGCTTAGGCAGCTGCATCACCGCTCCAGTCCGGTTCACCATTAGCGATCTCTACTGTATTTTGAGTCCAACCAGCCTGTACGCCAGGCAAAAAAACCCTGTTATGGAGCTTAGCTATAGGATGCACCTTTCTGGAGTGGTGTGTAGCTCCCTCAGCGCAGGCCACTCCTTTACAGGACCAGCCTCATGGCTTGCGCCAGGACGCGCACCGTCAAAGGACACTGGTGGAGCAAACATGAGACAAGGCCAAGAGAGCTGGGACAGTTCCGCCTGGAGAAGAGACAGCTCAGGGGGAATCTCATCAGTGTGTACAAATACCTGAAGGGAGGGTACAGAGAAGATGGAGCCAGGCTCTTCTCAGTGGTGCCCAGTGACAGGACCAGAAGCAATGAGCACACACTGAAACACAGGAGGTTCCCTCTGAACATCAGGAAACACTCTTCTACTGCCTGGCACAGGCTGCCCAGAGAGGTTGCGGAGTCTCCGTCTGTGGAGATATTCAAAAGCTGTCTGGACATGGTCCTGGGCAACTGGCTCTAGGTGGCCCTGCTTGAGCAGGGGGGTTGGACAAGATGACTTCCAGAGGTCCCTTCCAACCTCAACCAGGCTGTGCTACAAGTATGACCTCACTCTGCTCCCAAAATCTAGAAACTAATAGCAAAAAAAACCCCAAAACAAGTATGAATATTAAATCCTTTCAGATCTTCCAGTAAAGCACCCAGGAGATATTCCATAGTTTGACCTGTAGGGCCGGCTGTCAGGCTGCGTGCAAAAAATGCAGGAAACTCCCCACCAAAAGCCACTTTATTTCAAGGCTCAGCTTGACCATTGATGTTCTACTTTAATACATCCTGCTGTCCGCTCCATACCTGAAGGCTTTCCCTTCACCAACACTCCTTTCTCAGGAGAAATACACAATAAAGCAGAATTCACCATGAAATTTAAGTTTTAGCAAACACTCTGCTATGCAGCCAAGAAGGAGTGGCCTCATCCACGGCAGCTGTTGTGCTGCTTCTCAGTAAACAACACATTAGCTCTTACCTCTTCATTTGGTGGACCTCACTAGCGATGTAGGCGTGTGGTATCTTCAGCCACTCAACTGCATCCATGTGCTGCCGGCTCAAAGGAAGCAGTGGCAGCTCGGCTTTGCTGAGTTCGTCCAGCTCTCTGGTAGAGCACGGTCTTCCTGGCAGGAAAGTAACAAGTGCTTTGTGTGAGCATCTACTGTCACAAGCAAGGACGGCCCTCCCAGTATGAAACACTTCCAAGGGATACCAAGTGTTTAAAATACCTGTCTCACACTGCTTGATAATGCCTGTCTCCATAAACTTTCTTTGAATGCCTTTTAACAGAGGATCCTGTAAAGTTGGTATGGAAACCTGTGACAGAGACAGTTATTTCGTGCTTACGCACCAACACAAACACTTTGTCAAAGAGCCTCAAAGACCAAAGTCGGAGGTGAATGTACCGTTGGTTAGCAGGTAAGGAGCATCAACCTCATTTTTTATGAATAAAGTCATGAGGCACAGGCTTGAGTGGCCTGAGAAACGCTGAGCATCTCGGCTCCTAAAGCAGGCCATAAGGCATTAACAACTCTGCCACAAAGTTAGACCACAGACATGAGATCTGATCTCCTGGAGGCAGTTGATCCTGATGAATCCTGCCTGACATACTGCAGTGAAGTACCAGCTCAGTCCCCACGGCTGCTGAGGGCTCACGGCATCCAGAAGGGATTTAGAGAATTGCACTTCATGGATTTGTGCCCGAGTCCTACCTAACTCTTCTATCACGTACCCAAGTCTTTGGTGCATTTGAGTGAGCTTCTGTAAAGATCATCTGAACTATTTCCTTCTACGAGCACAGACCCAGCTTGCCTGGGAACTCACCAGCCCTCGTGAGACAGGCCGCTTCCCACACTGCCACAATGAATTTGAGATGAGGAAGACAAGCCTCCCCCCTGCCATTGCCTACTGTGCCTCCAGATCTGGGCCTCGTGTGGATCCAGACCATGTTCCTGGTGAAAACCATTTTGAAACACTCTTGGGCTTAAATGCAGTAGGAGCTGGGACCCATAGTTGTTCAGTTAATAAAACTAGAATGTGCTGCTCTACACCAGCCCCATAGCAGCACATCCGTAACACGCTCTGCCTCCTCTCTGACCATTAACTTCCTGCTGGACAAAGGGTGCCTCTGAACCCCATGGCATAACTAACCAGCACACCTTCCAGCAGTCTGTACAAGTCTTCAGGAAGAACGGATCGTACTCTGACCGGTCATAAGCTTCCAAAGCCACATAGCCCTGCGGGAGAAGCAGGTAGCAGGTCAGGTCTCAGAAGTTATTGGTGATAAAACAGCGAGACAGCAGCCAGCCTTACACAGCCAGGCACGGTATGGACACAGCACCAGAGGTCAGGGAGAAAAGGACTCCCGAATTTTCACATGCTGCACCTCATAAGGAAGGTGACTGAAGTATAACAGGAAAATTCCTCCATCCATTTTAATTTATCATAGGCATAAATACATAATAAATGATTTCATGAAGCATCCAGAAACAATTACAGGCTAAAATGCTAATCACAACCAGGGCAGTCAAGAAAAAGAAAATTTTGTTCACATGAAAATGTTTTGACAGAGAAGAAAACAGGTATTAGAAAGGAAATAAAAAAAAGAATGAAGTGACTGAGCCCCCACCAGCCGTAGCCCTAGGCAGGTTACTAGTCTGCGAGATGTGAGCTCCAAGTCTAGGCCATGAGCGTGCTTTCCTATCTATATATAGGAATAAAGACCTGAACCATACCTAATGGTGCAGACCACAGCTCCATCTCATCGAGAACTCTGCCTGCAACAAACTTCGTATTCTGCAGTTCAAGTTCCCTATGACCAGAGTTAGCTGGGGAACAGCAAGTACCACCACTTGGCGTTCACTGTTGATGCCAAGACCAAAGAACACCAGATCGAACAGGCTATCAAAAGCTGAACAGGTACTGAGGCTGACACACTGATCAAGCCTGATGCTGAGAAAGGTGAATTACAACCATTTGTCTCCAAATTATAATGCACTGTTTACGGCCAATAAGCCAGGACTTACCTAAATTGCATCAAATAAGAGCTGTACAGATGACAAAACAAAACATAAGTAAAAAAAAAAAAAACAAAACAAAAAACAACAGAGGCCACAAGTGATGCCCTACGAATAGTAAGAACAAGACAAGCATATAAAATACTTCTCCCTACTACTCTCAGTCATTCTTCCAAAACCTTGCAAGTGAAGTTTTTCAGCTTTCTTGTGCAGACAATTTTCCAGGGGTCCCAGGAAGAAAAGGGAGCATTCAGCCCATGGCCCTCTAGATCTCAGCCCTACACAGTTCTTTTTGGCAATCTGTGGATGTGATTTCAAGTTAAGAGCTGGAAAAACCATACTTCCATATGAACAGTTCAGGGGTGCTGCAAGACGAGCCCAAACCCCAAAAAGTGGGATTTGCAGTAGGCTTAAGAGGTTACTATGTTGAAGGTGCTCACACGGGTGAGTGAGCCAGGCCCCAAGGGCCTGTGCTGTTCCCAGACACTCATCAAGCACCTGGGCAACTCCACGGGGCTTGAGCTACTGCTGAGCATGAACACTGCTGCCTCTGCAGGGGCCTCTGCTCCCCAGGATCTTGCAGTTCCCCAGAGACCAAGCCGCAGCTGCACTCACCATCTCCTGTTTCTGTCCCTGGAAAGCTTTAAGCCCTAACATGCCTCAATTTGCAGAGTTTTAGTGCCACCCCTTGGCTTATTATTACGTGTCACCCCATTACAATATGTGCCGAGACCTCAGTCGATTGTGCTAGGCACTGTGCAGCACACCCACGCTTGATCCCTTCATGCAGTTGATGTATGACCACTCGCACACCCCTTGGCAGAAAGCAGAGCAACAGTCTGCTCTTAAAAATGAGTCGGAAGGGTCTCTTACTCTGCAGCATTTCAGCACACAATGCCTACAATACCCTGGACTACCAGAAGCCGAGTTGTGGCTAACACAGCAGCAACCCAGGCCAGGAAAACTTCCCCCTCCTTGCAGGCTGCAGGGTGGCACTTTGGCCGGTGCTAGAAGAAAAGCAGCACCGCTGCCATCTTCACACTATGGCCAGCCATCTCATCGTGCATCTGCAGTCCATGTCCCCGGGACTGGGGGTAAGGGGGAGGTGAGAATGGGGGTGAAAAGGAGGCAGATTTAAGGCAAAAAACCTCACAAGCGAGCAGGTCACTGGAACAACGGAGAGTCAAGGAAGGGAGGTAAAGGAGGAAGGCTCAGATGGTGTGAAAAAGGAAGAAGAGTGAGCTGACAGAAAGACGGAGATGGAGGAACCTGGAAGGAGAGCGAGAAGAGAGGGTGTTAGAGAGGAGGAGCAGCATGGAGGAAAAGGGGAGAAGGCTGCTTTGGAAAGCAAAGGACAGTGGAGAACTTGGAGGAATCATCAGAAGCAACAAGGAGTGGAAGACACAGCACTGGGGAGTCTGACAGAAGAAAGAGGGGCAAAACAGCGAGACTTGGGGATGGAGTAAAAGGGTTGGCTGGGGGAGGGAGAGAGAGAGAGAGAGAGAGAGAGAGAGAGAGAGAGAGAAAGAGAGAGAGAGAGGAGAGACTGGAGGAAGAAGAATAGATGTGGAAAGGGGGAATGGATTGGTGACAGAGACACAGGAAGGTGAGGAGATCTGGGGAACAGGACAAGGAGAAGCCTAATAGCAGGGGAGGAAGCAAAAGAAAATGGACAAAAAGGAGGGGGGAGGAAATGCACAGCCAGAAGTCAGTATATTAACCAATCCACAGAAGTGTCTTAAGTTCTGCAAAACTTAGCATATGCTGCCATGATTAATGCAAACTTATGCAAATTAATCACCCTGTTACTCTGAAGGACTGCAGCCTGCTTTTCAGACACACTGATGATAGAGCTGACACCACAGAGCAAGGAGAAAAGGTGGAGGCTTATCACTGGTGCTGCGCTTGTTCAGGGAGAACAAGCTGTACCTCCCAGTACAGCAGCCATTGCTTTTGGAGGACACCCAGCAAAGTCCTGACCTGCCACAGAAGCTTGCAAGATGGACTGATGCAGACCCAGCTACAGAAAACCCAACATATCCTAAATCCCAGGACTTCAACAGCAGGACTGGTTCAGCTCTTTGTCATCACATGCAGTTTGAATGTATGGGTCTTTCACATCAGGCCTTTGAAAAAGAGATCATCTGCTCTCATTAAAACAACACAGCTCCCATGACATTTTCATTTCTGGATGGGAAACTTGTTTACAGTCTCATAACTCCACTGTGCAGTGGTTTCCACTGACAACAAAAGCCTGCTCTATATAAAATACTATCCTATTTGTGGCAGATGATGTAACTGCTCTTACTGCTCTACATATCCACTCCTGAGATGCAGAAAGTTGAGTCATGGGATCTGATACTCAGCAGCAGTGTGAAATTCAGAGCAAAATCAACAAAACCAACAAGTATTTCCTACAGCGACTGCAATTTTTATGAGTACTGAAACTACAGAATCCATGAGTTGGGTCTATTCACCTGCATGCAGTCTTAAGAAAATTGTTGGTGTCTCCCTGTTCCCACCTTTTTTTCTTTTATAAAGCTTGATCAGTAGCATCCAAGGCTACAAACACGTTTCACTCGTGCTCTGCCAACACACTGCAGTACTGCGCGAGCTGAACTCCTGAGACACAAGAGTGCGGTCCCCGCCCTGGTCACAGACTCAGCCTTCGGCTTCAGCTGACAGAGCTCAAGGTTTTCCCCCTAAAGGGTCTGGCTCACAGAGGGAAACCCACCACGATATGGTGTCTCACCATATTCAGACCCCAGCACGTGCTCGCTGCACCAAGCAATGCTATTGTTTGTATCTGATGGTGAATTTAAACAAACAGCTGTAACAACTTATGTCACCACTACGGAAGTCCTTGAGAAGACTAAGTTACAGGTAAGGCATATCTGAACCCCAGGCTACTCAACTGAACAGCAAATAACAGCTAAAATCCTGACTGTGTCCACATCCCTCTGCATGCAACCCTCTCCATGACAGAAATTTACTTCTCATTGATACCTTCTTTTTACAGTAGTTTAAATAGAGAGAGAGTTGTTCTTCTCTCCGTTTGCTTATTTCTTTGCTTGACTGGCTGTCCATTTTGTCCTCAATTTTCTGCAGCAGTGGCTCTGAAACATCCTCAAGCCATTTCTTGTACAGGATCTCCTTCTTTCTCAGATTTAAGAAATGATTGTGCCTCAGATACCTGTCCACCTCCTAAGTAAGAAATAGAAAATAAAAACCATACAATGTATTGGCCAGCCACGTTAGAGTCCATGGGTGAAGCTACGCAGCTTGGCTGACCTGATCTGGCTGGTCACTGCTGCAAGGGCCCTGTTTTCCAGCCCTTCCTTCTGCTCCTCCCTCGCTCCACTTCCCACCGCTTGTTTCCAAGCTCTCCCTCACACCGACTCTGGCATTCAGACATTAATTTTTTAAGCTGTAGTGCAAGACTGGCAGAAAATGATTCACTTTTTCCCACCAGGTTAGTGAGCTGGAATCACTTCAAAGTGGGGGTCTGATAAGCACCAGACTGTGCAAGACAGGCACCAGAAGGACCTTCTCCCTGCAGCGCTGGCATTCTGCTAGATCAGATCAGCCCTCCTGCCCTGTATTCACAGGCCCACCGTCACCATCTAATCACACCCACAGCCCAAAAGTTAGGTGTAAACAGGCAGTCACCAAAGACAGATGATTCCTAAGCTCATATTTAGGGTTACCACTTCAGTCCTACCCCGAGGAGACTGAGGCCAGAAGCTTGTACTTCTAAATTTAGTTTTTCAAGAATACAAACTGACATGTTATCATGAATCACTGATGGGAGGGGAAAAAATTGACATGCAGGAAAGCACACAGCAAATGAGAGATACCACTTCTTACCCTCACAAAATAATTTTCTCTGTCCAAGATGCACTGAGCAGAAGCAATGATGTCTTGACTTTCATCAGGTGCTACCTAACAAAACATCAGAAAACACAGGAAGTAAAAGCAGGACTCACAGTAGGAGTTAGAATTACCGTTGAATTCAAAATAATGACTTGTGTTGTGATTAAAGGTACGTTATGCCATAACCCAGCTGGCAGAATAACACAGGCAGGCAAATCTTTGCGAGACTTGCTCTGAATAATTAGGTTAAATGGTGCAACAGAAGAGTGCTGGAAGGACTGGAATGTACATGTTCGGCGGGACCAGGCCATACACCTCCTTGACCGCACCACCACTTGCTCCTTGTCACTGTCGCTCACACATGCCCGGTGAAGGCAGCGACCTTCATGTTCAATGCAGATACAGCCACACTATACAAACAGCAATCAAACAAATTAGAACTGTGATGAGGTATTATGTCAAGGAATTCATAAAAGTATAAAAGGAAAAACAGAGGAAAACAGTGAAGTGTAAGAGGAAAGATAATGAGAAAAACGCCTCCAAAGCAGGAAACTGCCTCGCTGCTGTCTCTGCTCATGAATTTGTCTGCATTTTAGATCTCAGTTACTGTTGTGACATCAGCCAAGGTCTCCTCTAGCATCATCCTCATCTTACTCTTTCTGAAGATTAGAATAGGGAGAAACTGTTCCCTGCATCATGAATATCAGGACACTAAAACATGATTTAAGAACAACAGGCCTTGCAACCCACTGCTGTTGTCAATTTGATTTTTAAACAGGTAATTCCTTGTAACGTGGCTTATTAATTGCAACTCCTGCACTCCGGCCAAGGAGCACAAGCAATACAGACCAAATTTGCCTGTCATTTTGGGATGGAGTCCCTCTAGGTAAGATTAGAGCACACATGCAATGGGGTTATCTATCTCCCCTATGATCAGACAGCACCAACTCTGTGGGTTAACCAGAGGGATCTTGTCTTCATGAGTCAACCAGCAGCTTTTATAAGCAACAAGTTCACAAAGAATTTTAATTCCACAGCAAAATTTATCCTGAAGAATCCACTATAAAAAAAACCTAACAGCCTTCCAGCAGTATGCCAAAAATTCAGGAGGTAAGTTGCAATGCAGGAAACTAAAACACAACCTGTTTTAGACAGACCATCTCAGTTAACCTAAAACAAATTTACAATCTGTTCTGCTTTCTGGGACTAACCCTCAGTTTCGACACCGATAGGAACTTGCTTCACTTGCACCAGCTTAGCCTAAGAGAACAGGCATGCAGCTGAGTTCCTACAGCTTAAGAAATGACCCCGTTAGCTGCTTTGCTGTAAATGGCACGCTCACCGCCTGTCCCAGCTGAGAAATAAGGTGCTGGGTTAAACCACCAAAAAGGCTCAGCTAGAGCATCGTATGATTGTGATCACTTTCAAGGTTGCATTTGACCAGAGTTGCACAGATGCTAATGCCAGCTTGGGCATCACTAAAAGTTTAAATCCATTTCAGTGCATCCATACTAAATATTTCTACCAACACAAGTTAATCCTCAAGTGACCTGGTTTTACTTAGGCCTAAGCCAGAGGCAGGGCTGAAACATTCACATTTCGTCTGTGCGACCTGCTGCCTACCTCCCGTGGTTTCCATAGCTGAATTCAAAGTCATCCGTGCTGCAACCTTCTCGTGCCATTTAAAAAGTGAGCTACAGCCATCGCATTTTTGCACAAGCCTACCACGTTAGTGGCAGCACGAGGCTCGAGGAATGCATGTGATGCACAGAATGGAAAATTAGCCTACTACTCCCTGTGCTGAATATTAATTTTTAATCCCAATAAACAGTGTAGTTTCCAGTCACGTCTGCCTTGCCCCTGTTGATCAGTTCCATACTCCAACAGGCTTCTCATCCTGAGGTGACATGAGCAGGACACCATACGTCAGAGCAAGTAGGGAGGAGGTGGCAGGAACTGGCAAGCAGTATCAAAAAAAAAACCAAAACGAAAAACAAATGACAAAGGGGAAATCTAAGTTTCTGGCGTGTTTCAAGGCCCTTTCATCCTACTATTTGAAACAACCATGTTGCATTACACCTGACAGATCTGCTTCACATAATCACAGAACCTTTCTAAAACTAGTACCTTAACAGCACCGGGGACACATGGCCATCTCTCCAGCTAAGAACCCCTAGCAGAATGTGCTCAGAACTCTCACTGGTGAACAGGTGAAAAGTTTTCCTTCAGGATGATACACATCTGAAGAATCCCTACAGAACCGAAGGAGTTAAGTCTCTTCTCCCTGGAGAACAGAAGGCTCGAGGGGGGCCTCACACAGTATTCCAGCACTTAAAGGGTGGCTGCAAAGAGGACGGAGGCTCTCTCTTCACAGCCACATGGAGAAGACAAGGGGCAACGGGTACAAGTTGGACCAGGAGAGGTTTCATCTCAATATAAGAAAGAAATTGTTTACAGTGAGAACAATCATCCACCGGAAGAAGCTCCCTAGGGATGTCGTGGAGTCCCCATCACCGGAGGTTTTCAAGATGCAATTGAACTGGGTGCTAGATAAACCTCATCTAGTGTCCCTTTCCCACAAAAGTCTGGACCAGATGATATTTCGAGGTCCCTTCCAGCCTGGGCTGTTCTATGAGTCTATGATTCTAACTAGTCAGAAGCTTGTTTAACATTTTACGGGAAACTTTTCCACACACCAAATTGCACAGAACTCAATAAAGCTACTTCAAGAGGATGAAAGGGCTCAGTAACACCCACTGGATTACTATTTCCAGAGTTCTTTGTTCCCCTTCCCAATGACAAACATATCTCAGATTTTACAGAACTTTGCAAATAACCATTTTTCATTCCTCCCTTCATACCTTCCATTTCATTTCATTCCTCCACCCATATCTTCAGACAAAAGAAGTCTTTCTGTGTTAGCCAATCTTTGGAATTATTTTTTTTCCCAAAACATCTACTGCAGTCAAAAGTATTTCCTCTGCCATTCTTTGCTGGTGCTGAGGAGAACCTCTGGATAAATGTAAAAAAAGGAAAAGGTCTGCACAAAAAGCTAACGTGCTTTACAAAGATCAGGTTCTCATCTAGGTTCCACAATCAAGCTACAAACTGGGACAGAATGGTAAGAAGTTCACCTAACATCTTCACACCATGCTGCCTCGCAAACCTCATTATTTCTGTGCAGGAAGTAAAAACAGCATCCTTGTAGCAGTTCTCAGGAATACTTCAGGATAGGAGATGGAGAACATTTCGCATAGATGAAACAGAAACAGTGGAGACTGGGATATCCCAGTTTAGAGCCATGATTTTCATGGTTTGGGCATGCTTCTTTGAAGAAAGATACATATATATAGATATATATAAATATGTTCAATTCTACCAACTCACAGTTTAAGCACCTCCTGTAATATCAGACTGCTGCTTACTGAGTCAGCAGCCTACTCATGCATATGCAAGACAGGTGGCGGTATCATTTCGGAATGTACTAACGCTGCTGACCAGCATTAACTTTTGGGATTCCTCTGGAAGGTTCACGCAGTACTTGGATGCTAGACGGCCTCAACCTACAACAAGCTGACAACAAGGACAGAGCACACACATCTTCCTGTGATGCACATTTCTGAGCATGCCTAGGAGGGAAGGATAAAAGCAGAGAGACGTTCCTGAGAAGGAGGACTCGCTAAGGAATTCAGGCACATGCCTGGGACAGCAGTCCTGGAGAGCAGACAGACAGACCAGATCACTGTCCAGAACTTCAGTGGGTATTAGGTGGCCAGTTCCAAGACAGGAGCCCAATTACACCCAAATATCGTGGGATCCCGGTTACAGATACTGGTTTCATGTGTCCTGAACTTTGGTTCTTCACAGTAGAATCTACAGCTGAAAGAATGTTGAGAGCCACTCACCTGCCAAGGCCTTTGCTGATCACGTTCTCTCACAGGTCTTGGACACTTAACTCTTAGTAGCCAGGCAGTGTCTGAGCTATTCGCAGTACGCATTGTTGGACTGGTCTGGGAGAAACATTAAAACATTCAAAACCATACAAAACTATTGTATAAACAGCAAAAACCCTAGTTTTCTTACAGTTCTCACCAAGCAATGAAACAAATCTCTAAAGCAAGTCTAACTGCCGATACCAGCAGCATTTTCCTATCACAGTAAGTTAAACAGAGAGATGAAGTATCAGGTTCACAGTCAGATAATCCCTCTGATAGCAACTGTCTGTCCTCATCTCCAGCAATGGATAGTACATTTCATTTCAAAGAACAAAGCGATTCACAAATTATTCCAGAACGCTTGTCAGCTTTGAAAACATTTCAGAGTTACCGAATTCCACCTCCTGACTTTTACTTCTTTCCTTTATGCCTTTTTCAATTACATAAAAGTCACTTTCAAATAACCGCTACATTCTACCATAGGGATGGTTACATTTTAGTGGTTTTTAAAGTTAGTTCTACCAGATGAAGCTTATGCTGAAGCACTAACTCAGAGCTCCAGCCAGGAAATTCCAGATCTCCTCTATTGTATGGGCACCAATATATTTGGATCAATTTATAACAGAGACAGCAGAACCACAGAGGCAGAATGCCCTTTACAGGAACCTCCATTTAAACTGCTATTTATTTCAGATTCACTGGAGACACACTGCTTCCAGAAAACAACGTAGTCACACAATTACTTAGGTAAAGACTGGACTAAAAGAAAAGCTTACTTCTGCAGAGATACTGACCTCCACATTCTTCAGCCAGATCTTTCAGCTATGAAAAAAAATCTGGTTTTCAATTATTTTTGGCAACATCTAGTTAAAAGAATCTACAAAGACTCTCCGAATCAGGTATCTGTACAAGATAATAGCTTTTTTTTTGTGCAAGACAACCCAGTACTTCAGTGATACTGTCTGACTGCCAACTGACCTCTCCAGACTGCAGATTCAAATCTCTTACCATTGGGTCAAGGTGAAGTCTTTAATCTACATCTTTATTTGTTTTATTTCATATTCCCTGCTCTTATGCACTGATAGACACATCTGCCTGGACATTCCTGCCTCCTCACAGAAATGCTTTCCTGTCTTTTCTGACTGAAAGAGCCAGAAACCACAGGAAACCATGTTGGAAGGGACCTCTGGAGGTCATCTGGTCCCACTGCCTGCTTGAAGAACAGCTAACCTCATAGACAAGACTGCTCAGGGCCTCGCACGGTCAAGTTTTGAAAATTTCCCTTCTCAAATTTGCAAGCTCATGTCCTTCACTCCAACTGCTCCTATACAAGAAAAATCCTCACTTCTGCCATGTAATCCAGGACAAACCAAAGCAAGGAAAAAAGCCAATGTAACGCACATGGTATCAAGGACTTTCCTTCCCTCCTGCATAAGTTTGCAAGCTTTCTCTCCTTTCATCAGACACAAGGAAAACTAAAAGATTCTCAGTGGAATAGGTCACAACATCCCAGTCCTCTACTATATTTCTGTATTTTTTCCAGCCACTATAAGACAGCTTCCAAAACCAGAAATACATGCTCGCCTTAGCACTGAGGCAGGCTAGCAGGCACTTCTCTAACATGATTTTGTGCCTCCTCTGTACAGAGGAGACAAAAGACACAGAGAGTACAATAGAGGCATACAATTAGGACAGGACTACATGATTTGGAAAGCAGGTACCCTGCCTCTTTCCGCCTGGAAATGGAGGGGTTTTTGCCTACATGTGCCCTGTGGCTTCTGCAGAGTGTTGTGCCTGCCATGGAGGCTAGTACTCCCTGTGAGAAGCCCCCTGCTCTGAAAACGATCTCCCCTTTTTCCAGACAGCCCAATCTACTAAGCTCCGGGAAACGCTGTAAAGCTTATCTGATCTCGTGGTCTCTGAGGAGCGAGGGAAGGAGTCTCACAGTTTATTCTTCATCCCGCAATGACCAATTAAAGGAGGCTGTGCACTATATTACCTGCATGGATAAAAACAGCGAGCACACCCTCATCAGCACTGAACTAATTTCTGATATAAAATAAACAGTCAAACAGTGAGGACTGAAGAACATCCGGATACTTAAAGTGCTAGAAGCTTGGTATTGGACAAGTCAACGCACTTTCCCATGAGCAATATATCCTACCTACCCGCAAAGGTGCCACGGGCTCCTGCTTCAGGACATCTGTTGCAGATTTCCTTCCACTCAAAGCAGTTTTGTTCTTCTGAGACAGGGATGCTGTAAATCCCTGGACAAGCTTCAGATGAAGAAAATACATATTTTTATAGTTTCTAAGCTTACAAAACAAAAAAAACCCACCCCACACTAGTCTCCTTTCCATCTGTTTTCAGTAACTAGTATTAAGACTCCATCTTCATCCATCTCTACCAAGAAAGACTGAGCCTTTCTGTGAGCACAAAGCAAAGTCGATGTTTGCTCTCATCACAGAGGATTGGGACCCCAGGAGAGAAAAACCAGAGCAACCACAGAAAATCTGCCTGCTGTAGCAATCTGCCTTAAAGAAATCACATGTGGTAAAGTCTCTAGCTGCAGATTTTTTTCCCCAATCTTAATAACTAAAGCTGCCACTGAATCTTAATCCTTTTTTTTTTCCTCCATTTTGTTTGGACTCTTGCTACGATATGCCAACTCTCCATGGCTGGCAAAGGCAGGGCCCACTTATATGAGACACCAGCTGTTTTGCAGGTCTTAAAACTAAAAGTTTAATCATGTGTCAGAAACAAAGTAAAGGATTTCCAAAGTCTGAACAGATAAAACAAAATTTGAAATTAATCTAAGAGTTGTGTCCGCAAATGCTAAACCCCATGAGCAGGTTGGCTGTTCTGTATTAGGACATCTGTTCTATTATGATCAAACCTGAGAATAACCCTGCCTAAAATTTCTTGCTAGATATACCTGCATCCTACTTTGCTGTCAGCAGTATAGCTTTGTATCAGTAATTTTTTTTAAAGACAGGTTTCTCTTGCTTCATGAGTCCTGTTCAGGAAAGCATAATGTTCTCCCCCAAACACCCATCTGCTAAGATTCACACACAGTCACTGCCCAAACACGCATCTTTGCAGCAGCTTTGAGAAAACAGACTGTAATCATTTATGTGACAAAAAGTAAGTATTCTCACACATGCCTCAGTCCTCTCAAAAGCTCCTGACAAAAGCCTTTATACGGGGCCATGGCTGTAGGCTCACGTGTCACCATCCCCTCAGCATACATGGACGTCACCCTTTGCAAGCACAGCTGGCTGCCTTTACTGGTGACTTGGTCTCCTCTGATTCCCTCAGGTGCCAGGATAGAGCATAAGGAGAGAACCAGCCTCTAGGGCAAACAGGGCAGCTCTATGAACACGACCTAGCAGTTTGTGAATGCTAAGCTAAGAGACAACATGCACACATCCCGAGGGCCCACAGGCACGGACTTGGCTGCTCCACCGCAGAGGCAGTGATGGGGGCAACACCGGTGAGAGGGAAAGGCCGGGCCCCGTCAGGAGCGCAGGGGCCCAGCCTGCCCCGCACCCTGCCCAGCCCTGAGGCGAGTCCCAAAGGCCCGAGGGGAGGCGAGAGCGGGCAGCAGAGCTCCGCGCTCCCCCCACCCGGCACACCCCCGCGCCGGGGGTCCCCTCACCGGCTCCAGCGAGGCTCCGGGAGGCCCCAGGGGAGGCGGGAAGCGGCTGCGGTGGGAACCAGCGCCGCGCCGTATGGCAAGGCCCAGCCGCGGGGAAGATGGCGGCGCCCCCCGCCCCAGGTGCCTCGCATCGCCTCACACCGCTGCCATGGCAACGCGAACGCGGACGCTCTCCCCCACGCTCGTCCTGGTGAGTAGGCCTTCCCACCAATCAGAAAGGGAGCGCCTGGGTGAATGAGCCAATCAGAAGCGAGGACAGCCGGCCTCCAGGGCAGGTGAGAGGCAGCACCGCCGCCAGTGCCGGGCCGGGCCGGGCCGGGCCGGGCCGAGCCGAGCCGAGCCGAGCCGAGCCGAGCCGGGCCGAGCGCCTTCCGCCATCCCTGAGGTAGAGGCCCGGAGACTACAGCTCATGGCCGCGGCCGCGACGGGCGGCTCGGGAACCGCCTGGCTGGGGGCAGAAAGCGCAGGGCAGCCCGGCCGCGCAGCCTCGGCCCAGGCCCGGCAAGCCGGGCGCGGAGGCCCGGCCGCCCTCCGTCAGCCCGAAGGGGAAGGCTGTCAGCAACGGCCGCGGCCTTCGGCCAGGCTTCTTGTGGTGCTCGGCGCCTGGCCACGAACGCCTAACCGGAATGCCGCTCCTTCCTGCTTGGTTTATAATTTAAACACATCCTCACTGCTCAGGACTTAATAACGAGTGCTCTAGTCTGATGCCGTTATGACAGGCCCTTCGCTGCGCTGCCTGGTGAGCCCGATGGCTTTATTTAATGGCAACATTAATGTCATTTCCAATACCCTCGTGTAAAATAAACCCCTCTAGATTACGTAGCAATAAAGCTGCAAGGTTTATCCAGAGTTAGTTTACTAATTTCTACTATAAGATTTCATAGTGTTACCGTGCAATACTGACTTCATGAAACTCAAATTGAAACTTAAATCTGATGTATGACACTGATGGCTGTACTCTAGTGGTAAGAAAATACTAGTTTTCTACTAATAAATTATGATTTGAGCACAATGGCACGAACAGGACTGTCGGCCTGCAATTTTTGCCAGCACCTAGTAGCTGGCCAGGACTGCAATAAACAGAACGCCCGTTGGCAATCCTCTGAAGATTTACTCAGCATCTGGCGTCTCTTGTCGCTACTTACGCAGGCAACCAGAGATATCATCACGCGAGCGAAATGTAAGATTTATTCCCAAGCAGCACCCCAGTAGTGTCGCGCTGACCCCGAGGTCTAACAACAACCATGTTAGTGCTGACCATTTAAAAAGAAAATAATTTTTGTTTTGGGTCAAGCCTGGCCCAGAAACCACCCCCAACTCCCCTACTTCTGCTTTGATCTGCAGGTTGTAGCAAGTTTCATCTAATTTCTTAGTGTTTTCACCCTGGATTATTTCCTCAGTGAGAGGAAAATTAAATGCCAGGAAAAAAAGAACCCAGAAATACTTACTTACACTATAAAAATGTAATTGGACTTTTACTGCCCTTCTGATAAAGGTGACTGTCTTCCTGCTGGTCTATTATGCTGCTCTCTTGTTTTTAGGATTTTTGTTATTTTGCTTATCTGAGGCCTAGCGTTACTTCTGAAACTCCCAAATTCCACTTGGAGGAAGATCTGGTTTCCAATATAAAAGGGAAGGGGAATAAACATTCATACATCTATTTCTTTTCACAAAACAGAAGGAAAATGAACCAACTGCAGGCTCTGCTGAATGACGGTCTTATCAGAACACAGCATGTGGAAAACGCAGCTATCATCAACATAAAGGAAAGAAACGTCTGTGCATCAACCTTTGGCTTTAATGTAAGAGATCAAAGAGCGTCCTGGGAAGTGACAGCAGAGGTAGAAACTCTGGGAATCTAGAGCACGAAGTAGTGATAACAGCAGGGAGCACAGTGCTCTATTAAACTCACTTGCTTCCTTCAGCCTCAGAGTCGGAGTTCAGGTACAGCCTGGCTGCTGTGTTGAGAGGCAAACTTGCAAAGTTGATTGCTAATTGACTGCTAATTTCCTATCTTTGATTTTTGAAAGAAAGATGCCATTTAACTGGCATTTTCAAGGAGTCCTTTTTAACCACTTTGCACTCAATGGTTCCACCAGTAAAGCAGATGTAGGTAGGTCCATTCTCTGGCACCGAGACCTGCTGGTATGGAATGTGCCGTGCCTGTACTATAACCCCAGAACAGAGTGGCTGTACCAGCTTGCCTACAGTCCTGGGCCGTTCTAATTTTGCAGACTGTGTCTCGGAATTCTGTTGAGAAGGGTTTGCTGCCCCAGGCCGAAACTCTACCTCGACTGCTCTGACAGCGCTCAGAACTGCTCCCTGGCACCTTAGATTTGCTGGTGTAGACGTAGCTTATCTGTTTTCATTGTCCGTCAGCTGATAAACAGCAGAATAACAGCACTTCTGGTCATATCTTATTATATGGCAAAACTAATACACAGTCCCTGACACGGTGAACTTTCTAGGAGTTCAGAAATGCTCCCCGCACCACAGTCATCCTTATGTCGTTGGAAAGTACCACTGCCTCTCCTAATCCCCATGATACAAGCTCCCAGACTTTTCCAGGGGTACATATTGCTACCCTTGGCATGCTCAGAAGAATGTGTTCAGAAGATGAAGCCCTTGTTAAGACAGCACCATCCTTGGGGACAGATTCTCAGCAGAGAGAGTCATTAGTCCACTAGGTAATAGTGACATCGCCTTTAATATGTAAATGATCTTTGATATAAACCACAGCTTTGAGAGATGCCAGCCTGCTGGCTCTTCAGCAAGGCAGATTACATGCTGAGGTCCACAGCAAAGTCCTCAGCCATTGTAAATTATCACCAGCTCCACTGACTTGAAAGAATTTCAGGCCAGAAGGGATCACTGGATCATCTCATCCAACCATCCAACCCACCCAACCCAGTGACCCAGTTACACCTACACTGAGCGCAAGAGCTCATCGACACGAGTAGATCTGTGACCTGTGTGGACTGCTCCACTGAGGTGTGACGATCTGGTCTCGACTTGCTACAAGTTACACTTCCCCACTGAGGGCTAAGAATATTTGAAATCGGTGTCCTTGGGTGAGCTCTGCGCGAGCCCGGGGACGGCTGCGCCCTACCCTATACCACCTTTCAACAGAAGGGTCCGGTCGCCACGGGATGCGTTGCCTTACCTAGAGAAGTGTCGCTGGGTGATGGGACTACACAGACAGTAATCACAGGCTAAGCAGATTGTTTCAAATGAGATTTTGAAAATATAGTGGACTGTACAGAAACTAGGTCTAGTTTCAAAGCCAGGCAGATTTTTTTTTTTTTGACATTATAATTTTAAGTGAACTATCAAGGACAGTGGGAGGGTGGAAAGCAGTTCATCATTGCAAAGAGGTGCATTTTTGGTCCGTAACACTGTGTTGTACTAACGCAGGTGCCACCAGAGAATGCTTTAAACCTTATCTACGCTTTCCACAAGAACTTACTGCAAGTTAGAAGGGGAGGACTCTGCTTCAAGGAGAAGCACTATAAATGTGTCCGCGCAGATGAGCATTCCATCTATCTTCAGAATGTACGTTGACACGAGCTGCGGCCATCCTGAGAAATCTGGAGACTTCCCGCTTTCTTCCCTTGCTGCCTGGTTACATGAACACCGTAACACAAGCAGAAAGCCTTCACATGCTTCTTTCTTTCTTTCTCTCCATATCACCTTCCCAGTAGGTGTGGAATGAAATTGGTGCAGAATACAAGAAAGTGTCAGCCGTATAATACAAATTTAATGGATAACACTATCCATTTGCCTAACACCAGCTGCAGGGCTTGTCACGTTCTCCTTTGAATGAGTTAATCTCCCTAATGCGGCAAAAAACTATCACTTCATTTTTTTGCTGGGTTGGTTTCTTGCCACATTAATGAATTAATCGGATAATAGGAGGGCCTGGCAAGCCCACAGGCCAGAATAAGGCAGCAGGAGCAGGTAACTGGGTTGGAGGAGAGAAGAGAGCTGGGTGAGCAGGAGCTTGTTTGACAGCTGACTGGCCTGGAGGGACTCCCGCCTCAGTAATTCACCTATGAAATTCAGAAACAGAAACTGAGGACACGGCTGCATGCAGCCATTCTCAGAATGGCAGAATGTTGGTACTACTACCAAGTCACGCAGCCTAAAGTAAATACATCCAACTGGTTGTTACTGGGGTCTTAGTTCTTCCCCTCCCCAGTAAATCCATCCTGAAATAAGCTAAACAACTTGCAGAACAGGCTGAGCAGCTCTTAAATTTGGATCCCATTTCAGAAAAATGCAGTACTTTTTCCATCCCTTATTACAAATGAGTGAGGCAGAGTTTGGGAGACTGGGTTCATAAAACACTGGGCATGCTTTCATGTAAATACTAGTTATTTTATTTGCATTTATCAATGTTTTTGCATATGACGTTGAGCACTAGGATAACACCTCTTCAAAATGCTGTGCAGTAAGACATCAATCAATGGAAGTGAGAATAGGCAATATAATCAAGCATTTGACTGACTTGCTTTAATAGTCAGCAGTCTTCAGAACCTGCACCGTCACTGTTTGTCTGCATCCTGGTTTAGCCTTTGAGATAGTATTTGCCTTTTTTTCCCCAAGAAAACAGGTAGATTGGGAAAAAAAAAAAAAAAAAAGCCTGTAATTGGCCCAAATTGTAAGGCAATATGTACACCTCTGTATTTTTTTAGAACCTTGTAACCTTATACCAGTTTTCCATCTTATCTAGCCAGATGGAGGCCTGATAGTTGTGAAGACAAAGACTTTCATCCTGGTTGCTACTTACAGAGTGGGCATGTATCCCAGTGTGTGCGTGGAAGCTGTGGAGAAACTAGGTAAGTGAAATGCCTGTATCTGCGTGCCTGCATGCCAGTGTCTCACCGATTAGCCCCACCCTTGCAAACAGCTTCAAAATTAATCCGATGAACTACCAAATCCTGAAAATCTGGGAAACTGAATACAGACATGGGTTGTGGCTCCACGGCTAAACCCTCTCCTGACATGTTGTCCCACTGTGCTAGGTACACGTGCTCCAAAGCCTTCACAGCTATGAACAGGTTGCAGAACTGTCTGTCCTTGGCTGTTCTGGCACACGTTTTCTGTTAGCTGCCCTTCAACAAAATGGGACCTGACAGTCACATTTTCTTGACCTCATACACTTAATGCTGAGGTCTTAAGCACACTTTTATAGAGCATCAGCTTTGATACTCTGCGTCACAGTCCACTTCTTCAATGACACATGAGCTCTCTATGCGTTTCAAACTTTCCCTAGAAAGCCTAGGCTCTAGAAGAAAGCTGGCGTCTCTTTTCTGAGGTGTGAATCTTGAGACATCATGAAGCTAGTTTCCTTGTCTCACAGTAACAAAGCACCTCTTCTCTAACAAAAGTGCCCATTTCCTTCCCTCTCCCACTAGAGTTTCCTTTGTGTGAGTCCCCTTCAGCTCCTCTCTCTTGGGCTCAGTGTTTTAAAGACTTAGTGTTAACATCTCTTTGTTCCCCATTCGGGAATATTGCAAAACCCAGCCCTTCTCAGACCAGCTGCAGAATCCTGACTGCATCTCAAATGTAGTTTTCCCTTTGTGTGGAGGTGCATGCAAGGATTAACCACTCTTCATCGTCCTTGGTCTGGGAGATAAATAACAGGGTTATAAATCTTATTGCTGTAATTTATGGCTGACTCGGTATGAAGGATACAATCATTTTATTGCATCATCCAAATGGATAAAATGCACAAGAGCAGATTCCTGGAATAGTCTTGATTTTCACCGTAGGGATAATTCTAAGAAATTTCTAAGGAATTTCAAGGGTATTTCTAAGCAAAACTTTGTAGAGCAATAAGATTCAACTTAATCTGTGTATATGCCCATCTTCTTTCACTGAATAGGAATGAAACTGTAGGCCCACTGTGCTCCTACCTTTTGTTCCTCATTTAGGTGCCTAAAAGTAAGTGGAATTAATTTGTGTTTTGGGGCATAAGCTGTTTCATCTGGAATGACCTATAAGACTCTCAATAACAAATTTTTCATCAGACCTTTTTCAAAAGGCTTTTACAATTCAAAAAGCTATGATGAAGAACAGGATTTTAGACGCTATAACGCAAGTTTTAAAACAAACTTGCCTGCTGGACCCTCAGAAGCCTGGTTCTTGGCTGGTGGGTCCATGCTTGGTGCCAGGCTGGCAGAGACCGGCCTCCACTGCAGCCTCTCCACTTCACAGCCCCTGCACTTTGTTTAACCAAACGCATCTGACTGCAGACAGGCCAGAAGAGGGAAGTGGATTGCCCGTGTTTTTTGGATCTTTCCTATGTTCACTTCAGCCTCAACTACCAGAGCAACCTCAGGCTGCTTTACGTTATGTTCCGCTTTCTATTTTCTTGGCCATTGTTTTTGGCAGCGTCTCACAGCAGGTTGAGCACAAAACCATTGTACCACCACTGCACTGCCTAGGCAGCCTCGATTTTCTTGCACTCCAAACGTGATTCCGCCTCATCCCCGTCATATTTACCAGCTGTGATGGATCTGTTGGAGATTAGGTGTTATAGGTCTTTGTCACTGACATGTATGGCCAGCACATTGACTTCAAATTATACGAATTCTGGGGGACACTTAGGTGTTGGGCTGTGAACTGAGGAACAGAAAGATTTCCCATCCTGGTAACATTTGGCATAAGGTAAGGACAAACAGCTTCAAGCAGTAACCTCAAGGACATCCACTGGGTTAAGTCTCCTGAGAGCATGACTAGGGGGTTTTAATCACTGGGTCAAAACAGGCATGAAAGACTGCCAAACCAGAATGGTCCTTCCAGGGGAGCAGTGTTTTCAAGGGATTGTTTCATCTAGGGCAGCATTAATAAGATGTACTAAATCTAAGAACTGGGCCTTATATTTGAAGCTAACTTCAGACTAGCTCTTTTTCTGCAGTACTACAAATGGAGCTGGAGCAGATCCAAAAGGTGCTGTTGTGTTACTTAGCCCCAAGTCTGCCTGGCTGGCTCAGTAATAAATTCAGGAGCCATATCATAGTTGATACTAGCTTCTTTGCTGCCACAGGAGGAAAGCAGAAAGTGTAAAGCTGGGAGATTGCAAAAAACGCCAACACTTGCAAAATCCTGTAACAATTTCCACACAAGTTATTTGGTCTTCCAAATAGTCACATTGTCCGTAATTGGCCACTGCTCCTGAGTAAAGTCTAAGGTCTAAGAGTTTCCAGGGCCAGATTTGCAGCGGTTTTGATAATGTGTATTCTCTGGAGTTTATCCTTGCTGTTCTGGATGGTTTCTTTGGAAAAAGAAAACAAAGTAGCTTTTCCTCACATGTTACAAGAGATTTCTGAAAATGATTTAGTGTTCAGTGTTTATTCTTTAGAACAGATAATACCTCATGAATATAGGTATTAGTATTTTGAATTTTCAGCTAGAAATACTGCTGTCTTCTTTTGAGTACAGTGTAGTCTGATGTGGATTTGAACTTGAAAAAAAGCATCTCCATTACAGAAATTCTGTATATGATTTTTATCATTGTTGATTTTTTTTTTTTATTTATTTCCTTGTGTTATTGTAGCGGACTACTTTAGAGAGAAAGGTAGCTGAATCGGCAGAAAACTTGAACTTCATCAACCTTAGAAGGACCACTCAAGAGGAAATAAACCATAGAAGTTTGAAGCATTACCCAATTTAAGTAAGAACCTGCTGCTTTACAACGTTCTGACTGCTGAGTTTCCTTCTGTTTTTTCAAGAACACTTGAGGGCTCGCTGCTCATAAGAGGATGACCCTATGCGTCTAAGTTTCTTAACTGAATTGAAAGCGATGTCTTCAAGATTTGGTTTAAGATGCTCTGCTTCATCTTTCTAAGATTGTCTTTTAGCCCATTTCCAGATAAGAAAATTATTAATCTCACTAAGCAAAGTAAGTTCTCTAATAGCATTACAGCTATGCATAGCACCACAGACCCAAGGGATGAAGGAAACTGTTACATTAACAGATTTTCAGATTGTCCTGTACATCTTTGATTACAAATAAACCACATTTTTAACATGTCCATCTGCATTGTCACTGACTGCTACAGAAAGTTATTTTAAACTGTAGTGGACTGCAAAGTTCTGTGAGGACTGGGGAGGAGGGACAACATCACCACCAGGCTTGAATCAGACTGTGTGTACTATAGGTCATCAAAGAAGAGCAGTCTCAAGAAGACCAGGCTCCATGATCTTTTCATCAGCAGAAACAAATAAATTATTAGCTCTTTGAGTCACGTGGGAAAAAAATAATTTTTAGCTATATTTGATTCTAAATTAGTTTAGTTTCAAAGAAGAGTTTGAAAGCCTGAATCCAAAAATCTCAAAATCGATAGGAAAAATATCCACAGAAGAATCCCACACATGGACAGGCGTAGGATTTATCATTTTTAAATACTCTGAAGTGTCAGTTTTATTCCCTGACAACTCAAATGCTCAAGAGCTGGTGACTAGGACACAGAGAAAGGCATGATCTGATCCTTCTCCCTCTGGGGGAAACGGTAAAGCTCAACGAAGAGGTGTGATCAGGCAGCTGAAGCATCAGGTAGAAACGCACTGGGTTGACGGGCGTGAGCCAGGAAACTTTGAACACCGCTGTCTCACAGGAACAGAGCACAATAAAGCCTCCTCAGGCGGACAGACAGCATAAGGACTGTCACAGCTCACACGCCCTTAATGCAATTTAAGTAAATCCAGTCTGCACGACCCAGAGTTCAGAAATCAAACCATCAGTTCAGCGCTCTGCCCGAGAACACACAAATACGCATGCATGCAGCGATCGGCACATGAAAGGCGTTAGACCAAACCTCCCTGTGCGCTGGGGGTGGGCAATGGATCTCTGCCTCAATGCCAAAGGGGAAAGGAGATTTCTGCCTCAATCCGTGGAATAAACTGGGTCCGTGGGTAGAAATAATGGTGAGATGTACTCATATTTCTGATTCTGCTCATGTCTTTCCCTCTGAAGTAAAACACAACCTCGTCCTGTTCCACCCGTGGACTTGCTGGGGAATGGCTGATCACAAGGGCAGAGCTGGGAGAGGAGGAACTGGGATCAGGCTGTTCCCGAGGACAGGCTGGGTTCATTCCTGGGTTCGTTCCCTTCTTTATAGGAAAAAGGTGAGTCACAAATTGTGCTCAGGAATCACATAACGTCTTTAAATTGTCGTTTTGGGCCACTGCTGGCAGATCTGACAGTTTGAAGTTGTTGCGCATGGTTAGAAACTTGGTTTTCAACTCCTACAGTTTTCTGTGCATTTGAAAGGTATTCGGAGCCTCACTATATTCTTTTTTTTTTTTGTATTTTTATGGGTCTGCTTCTAGCAACAAAGACAAGCATTTATAAAAATGCAGTTTAGTGGACTGTGTTGGAAAAGGAAAAAAAGCTTCTTTCGCATCTTATTTTTGATTGACTAAACTTGGACAGATTAAGAGGGCAGAAGCCTCTGTTACGGCGTGGTATCTGGTGGGCTTCCCATTAAATTTTTGTGCTAATACAAATTTTGTAGGACTGGATTAAATGATTCAGCTGAAAACAACAAACAGACAGCCAGCCTCTGAAAGAAAAGCCTTTAAGTTACAGTTTATGCAAATAATTGGAAGTGTTCATTCACTGTAAAACAGCCACAGAGCACCACCCCGTGGGGATTTACATTCCCGGGGTTTCAAGGTGTTTATCATTCCGCGTTTGCAGTCTTACAACAAATAATTAAGTATGCGCTTAACTTTTCCTGCGCGGATATCCTAATGCCAGTGATTTTTACAGAGGGCATGGTGGTCTGTCACACAATGCTGTTTACTGGAAGAGGCTCTGGCTTGCAGCCCACCCCGCGCACGTCTTCAGGTGGCAGCCCTACGCTGTATTCAGTGTGGTACCAGCTCTCGGGAGGTAACACAGGCATTCCCGTTGTGATTCTCTCTTCTCACTTCCAGAGGGAAGACTGCTCCAGATCTGATTTTGCCAGGCAGGAGGAGGCTTGACATCTCAGCCCATCACAACAACTGCTGGTGCCAAACCTGAGGAACCCAGGAACAGTGACTGAGGAGTTACTTGAAAAACTCCTGCAGCCGTGGGACCCTCTACCAGAGCGCATCAGGCACAGAGGAATCACCTGCTGAGGCAAGGGAAATAAACAGGAATTTTTAAAACCATTTGTTATCTTTCATTCGCGCCAACTCACCGTCGTGCCTTTGTGTATCTTCAAGCTGCCATCTACGGGCTGAATCGTAAGGCAGCACTTGCATGATTTTAGATGTGTCAAATAAAGGCTCTTTCTGCTGAGAGTTTTAAAATCCCATTTGTGTCTACTATTTTAAGGGCCTGTGTCCTTCAGTCAGTTGAGCGCTGGGGCCCCAATCATGCAGGAAGTCGAGAGCAAAGGATTTTATTTTCATTTGCGTGCTACTTTTTACAGTTAAAGTGGGTGGGAGGTCAGTGCTGCTGGATCCACTGACTGAGGCCTGTGACTTGATGCAAGGTGATCTTCATGGTTTGCCAAATGGCTTTTGCAACGATATGTTATATCCCAGCGTTAATGTATTTCATTGCATTGTAACTCCCCAGCTTTCTCTGGCAGCCCTCCCCTCTTCTGCCTTCGAAATGTGTCACAGTTTGCATTGTCCATCTGCAGAGTGGAGCCTGCAGAGCTGTGGTTACTGATTACCGAGATCTTCCAGCTGCACATAAGTGTGCCTGCATTCCTGCCAGGTTTTTTGGTTTTGTTTTGTTTTGTTTTTCAGAGAAAATGTTGGCAGCCTATTTTGATTGCCCAGGAGGCCCAGAAAATCTCTATGTGAAAGAAATGATGAAACCACATCCAGGAGAAGGAGAAGTTCTTGTGAAGGTCTCTGCTAGCGCTCTGAATAGGGCTGATTTACTCCAGGTATGTGTATGTAAAGCAGATTTACGCACCTGAAAACGACACCAATTTTTCAAGCCCCTATCTGAAGTCTTGACAAATCTGAAGAGTTAAAAGAGATTGGACCTGGTTAGCATGTGGATGGGAGAGTTCATAGGGCTGAAAGAAGAGATGTCCCTTGATTCAGCAGATAAATGTCTTTATCTGGGTCGCTGCAATGCTGGGGTGGCGCGGAAAGGCAGCTGCCTTTCAAGAAAAGATGTAAATCCAAAGCTCTGGTCTTTCTAGATGCTGAGACCATTCTCTGAGCATTTGAGATGAACGTGAAATGTTCCACTGGCTGAATTCCAGCGTGGGAAAATCACATTCAAATTGTTAAGTCTGAGCTGCTTTAATTTGAGCTGAAAGCCACTCTCTGCAACTGGAGACCATAGCACCTCCCCAGGATGGACTGGCCTGGACAAAGGGGACTTGCAATAAATTGAATTTGCACACAGAGTTTTAAGAATAAAACATACGTAAGAAACAAGAGGTGTTGCCAGAGGGTAGAAGATCCTCAAATTACTGGAACATTCGCACAGTGCAGAATCAGGATGAAATAAATAGGAATTTAGGTTGGAGGCGTGTGAGTAAAATATTGCAGGTCATTACACTCACTGATGTGTGGCTTTTCCTTCCTTGCCCTCTCTTTTCTTTTGTTTTAGAGGAGAGGTAAGTACCCTCCCCCCAAAGGAGCAAGTGATATTTTAGGCTTAGAAGCAGCTGGGAGCGTGGCTGGGCTCGGACCTGGCTGCAAGGGCCGGTGGAAGACTGGCGATGCAGTGATGGCTCTGCTCTCCGGAGGTGGCCAGGCAGAATATGTCACAGTACCCGAAGGCTACCTGATGCCAATTCCCAATGATATGACATTTATTCAGGCTGCAGCCATTCCTGAAGCCTGGTTAACAGCCTTTCAGCTGCTGCATTTTGTAGGTGAGAGGCGTATTTGCAAATCTATCCCACCAAAACAGCTCGTCTTCCTTTCTGTTACGAAATCCTCTCTTTATTGCCTCCATCTGAATGCTGTTTGCCTTCAAAGAACCTTTTCTCTCTCGCTCCATTCGCATGGATCAGAACCCGGTATGCCAGACCCAAATCCTGAAATCCTGACATGTCCTTAGTCACAACTTACTCTGCTGATTGCATATTTACAAGGAAGGATACGGAAAGATGGTCAGTTTTTCTTTTTGTCTACATTTCTCAGCTTGAATGGCAATTTCCATTAAGCCTAAACCCTGAAATGACTTACATGTTCTCCAAACAACTGAAAACGCATCTAAAGATTTGACTTCACTGCAAGCATGACCATATAATGAACTTTCTCACTAATTGCCTGTGGATCTACAGTAGACAACGCCTTCTGGTACCTTGTTTCACAGAGACATTAACTGTAGGTAAAATCCCCTCTGAGCTGATTTAAAATGGACATAAATTCGCTCTTCATTTTGAAAACGCGCTACAGAGGCACTAACAATAGCACTTGCCAGGGTTTTCCTCAGTTGACAAATATCCTTCTTCCACCCTCTTCAGCCGTAGCATCTAAAAGCTCCACCGAAGGAGTTACAAACAAGTACCTTTCCTCACTACCCAAAACGCAGCCTCGCTTCGAGCACTGTTGCTTCCTGGGGGTCTATGGTCAATTAGGACCACGTCTCCAGGACTACTCAGTGCCTCACTTCCAGTAGCAATCAGTGGAACACAAATGACTGTGTTAGGGCAACCAGTAGATGGCAAAATGATAGGTAGAACTGGTCCTTAACCATTACCCAGCACGTCTGGTATTTCTCCATTGTTGAATGCCTGATTTCTCAGTATTAACATCCTCCGAGTGTGTTTTCTGTTGGTGGCAGTGGATGGTCCCAGTATAAAAAGGCCAGCTGCACTCACCTAAGCAGCTTGGTCACGGATGCCCAGAACCAGACAGCTAAAGTCATTCCACTGAAGTCGGTAAAATGGAGTCCTGTCGGTACGCTGCGAGCTATGTTAGTTCTGGATTTGTTTCTTTTACGAAGGATATGAAGATGTAAACAAAGCCCGGTCAAAGGCATCTCTTTCAGCTTCCTCTTCAGTATTTACCACCCTGATCATGTTTTAATCCACAGGTGATGCCAAAAGGGTAACCATTTCCCTTACGTCCTCCTTCAGGTAAAATACAGAAGGGCGAGAGAGTGTTGATCCATGCTGGAGCCAGCGGAGTTGGTATGGCAGCCATTCAGCTGGTAAGACTGGCAAAAGCTATTCCCATCGTGACAGCAGGAACTCAGGAGAAACTGAAAGCAACAGCAAACGCCGGAGCAGCTGCAGGGTTCAACTACAAGAATGAAGATTTTAGTGAAAAGGTCTTGGCGTTCACCCAAGGTAAGAACCTCTACGTGAAAGACACTGTTACAGTTGAGGAGGAGTGTGTACCTCCTAATGTACATGCACATGCACTCGATTTCAACGGTCACATTAGTCGGTGAAGGAGCAGACAGTAATGACCCTGTTAGCACAACCTAACATCCTGTTCAGCCCAAGAATCTTATCTTTCCTTAGTCTAATTGTGCTGTTTTCTGCATGGACTCTCTGGCTTTGTGTTCATTTGGGGCATAAATATTGTGCGTGTGTTATGGGTGCCTCCACAAGGAACTGCGGGACCAAATCCTTGCACTTGTCTTTGTAAGTGTTTGAATATGGGAACAAAACTTAGCTTTTAGGGCCACAAAAATGATGAGAGGGCCGGAGCACCTCTCTTATGAGGAAAGGCTGAAAGAGCTGGGGTTGTTCAGCCTGGAGAAGAGAAGGCTGCGGGAAGACCTTATTGCAGCCTTTCAGTACTTAAAGGGGGCCTACAAGAAAGATGGGGACAGACTTTTTAGCAAGGCCTGCTGGGACAGGACAAGGGGTAATGGTTTTAGACTAAAAGAGGGGAGATTCAGACTGGATATAAGGAAGAAATTTGTCCCGATGAGGGTGGTGAAACACTGGAACGGGTTGCCCAGAGAGGTGGTAGATGTCCCATCCTTGGAAACATTCAAGGCCAGGCTGGATGGGGCTCTGAGCAACCTGATCTGGTTGTAGATATCCCTGCCCGTTGCAGGGGGGATGAACTGGATGACCTTTAAAGGTCCCTTCCATCCCAAAGCATTCTAGGATTCTGTGATTCTCTCTTACTGTTAGAAAAATTTAGCTTTTCTAAGCATTTGGGATGGGTTACGACGGAGTCTGCATCTGGTTATCTATAATGATCCTTTTTTGTGCTCCGTACTAGAATTCCTTACAAATCATTGTGCCAATTCCTAATTTCAGTAGAAAGACTTAAATAAGAATTGCAGGATTGATTCTGTACCTATGAAGACAAAGGTTTTAGTTTCGCCTGAAATTATCTTACCTTTAATGCAGCTCAACTACATTGCTGAAATCTTCGCTGTTTCTATTTGAGGTTCTGGAGTAGATATTATTTTAGATTGTGTTGGTGGCTCATACTGGGAGAAGAATCTCAACTGTCTGAGTACTGATGGCCGGTGGATTATTTATGGACTACTGAGTGGAGGTGAAGTACATGGAGATTTGCTTGCAAGGCTGCTTTCCAAAAGAGCGAGCATCCATACAAGTCTATTACGATCACGAGACAAGGAGGCAAGTAATGGCTATCAACAGTGTGTACAGTTTGACCTTAAAATCGATGATAGTTTTGAGAGCTTTCTTTTGATACCGCTGTTAAAGCGGAATCTTAACGCATTATTATCAAAAAAGTACCACCTCGAACTGTTACTACATACTTTGGAAAACATTGCAATATTAAGTTACAATTTCCCTTTTCTATTTTTAGCAAATGCCTCCCTTTTACACCTATGGAATCAGAGGAATGATACCCAGGAACTTCTTAATGTACTTCACAAGTACCTTAATTTAAAGATGTGGCCTAAGAAAAAACAAAACTCAAGTCATGAGGCAACTCGATCAAGTCGGGGGTGGGGGGAGGGAGAAAAACCTCTATTAGATAATTCTTCAAAGTAGAGACCGAGGCCATTTGGATGTCCAGAAATTACCAAGGAAAAACCACTTTATGTGGAAAATTCTCAGATATTACAGTAAAAGACAGCAGTATACAGCCCTAGGACAGATTCTGTCCGTGGCCTAATACATAGTATTCTCAAGAATTTTATCAGTTTGAGTTTAAAAGGTTCTGCACTGAGCTTATACCACTTGTTTGGAGAATTTCATTCAATTAAAATATAATTAATCTAAAACTTTTCTTCTTGTTTGTAATTTACACCTGTCAGATGTTTACGTCTCCGTCTCACTATGAGAATGTCAGAGTCTCCCTGAGAACTGTGCACATTTCGTACGCTGCGCTTAGAGATACCTCTGTGAATGAAATGACTGGAAATAATCTTCAAAATGCTTTCATTTTTCCTTCAGTATAAGGAACAGCTGGTGAAAGCCTTCACAGAAAACGTGCTGCCGTATTTTTCTGGAGGAACCTCCCCTCATCTCCAACCGCTTGTTGACAGCGTTTACCCTCTCCACGAGATTGCAGAGGCACACAGGGTCATGGAAGAAAACAAGAATATTGGCAAAATTGTCATCGAAATGCCTGCTTCATCTTAAAGAAAGGCCTACTGCTGTCGTCTTTCAGGGACAGAACCGTGACGGGCGTTTGCCAAGCAGAGAATCTGCCATTTCTGCTTCCAAATCTGGAATGATGTATTGTGGGAGGAAGCCAAAGAGGAGGGGTAAAGCAAAGCCTTACAGGACACGTTTAATAAAGAGTTCACGTTGCAGCTCTAGCATCGTGTCTTGAGCGTGTAAACAGCATGTCGGCAAGCGCTCCGTGGTGTAGGAGAAAACGGGCAGGCACCGACCGCCGGTTCCTTTACTGTCCGCTTTCCAGAGCGTTCCCGCCCGGCGCTGATCGCAGGCCAGGCCCCTTCACCTGACAGGAACCTCCACACGGCGCCGAGCGGCGGCCGCCTTCCCCGCCCAGCGCCGCTTCCTGAGGCGCCGAGGCGGCGGCTGCGGGGCTGCCGGGGCGGGCAGACGCGGGGGGCACCGGGGCGGGGCAGCCCCGGGGCCGGGGAGGGGGCGGCGGCTGCCCCGGGGCCGGGACGCGGGACGCGGGACGCGGCCCCGGGCGGAGGCGGCCGGGCGGGGCCGGGGGCGGGGCGGTCACGCAGTCACGTGTCTCCCCCGCCCCTCGGCGGGCCCGGCGCGGTGCATGCTGGGATAGCATCCGGGTCCCCCGCTGAGGCGAGCGGCGCGCCGCGGAGGAGGCCTCACTGCCGGTGTTTCTCTCCCAGGCCGCGGCCCCCTCCCTCCGACCGGCGCCATGGCGATGCAAGCGGCCAAGCGAGCCAACGTGAGTGCTCTCCCCTGTCCCCTTCCCGGCCCGCCTCAGCCCACCGGGGCTGGGAGCAGGCCTTCCCGCCCGGCCTCGTCCCCGGCCCCCTCCAGGCAGGCCTCTTGTTTAACAGAAGCACGTCAAGTCTGTAGCTGTGTGGGGTTACAAAAGGACCAGTGAAGCACACGGGCTCTCTCAGTCATGTTAGCCCCAAGATTTAGCACGTAGGCTGCTGCTTTTAAGGTTTGAAGTGAGCGCTTTAGGTCTAACACGCCGTATGTTGTTTCTGCGTCAGATTCGGCTGCCTCCGGAAGTCAATCGGATCCTGTATATTAGGAACTTGCCATATAAAATCACAGCGGAGGAAATGTATGATATTTTCGGGAAATATGGGCCTATTCGACAAATCAGAGTGTAAGTATTTTAGCTTTCTTTGAAAAATTAAGGATTTTACGTGCTCTAGTATATGTGTTATATGTCAGTATTCCTGTTGCAGTTGGTAGCAACTGGATTTCACAGCTGAAAGAGTTAAATGCACGTTAGTAGGATCCCTGTGTGCCAAGGGTGGATGTGATGGTATTTCTCTTATTTGAGAATTCATTAGAAAGTAATATTGCTCGTAGGTAGGGTGAAAAAAGCTTAAATTTGATGTGAACTTAGATTATGACTTACTCTCCTAAGTAAATCTTAAATACAGCTAACCTTTTACTGTAACTGAAAGTAAAAACAAGGAAGGCAAAAGTTGAACACAGCCGGTTTTCATACTTCATGAGTATTAGATACTTCACTAATGGGAAAATAGAGATGTTACTGTTGCTGCTGGACCTGTCAACCAGAAACAACTCCCTGTGCGTCAGATACAGCTTGTCCCCAAGCCATGTAATCCGTGGGTAATGGTGATCTGAGTAATTTTGTTTTAAAATGCACTGAGGTTAAACATGTCTACAGCAAATCTGAGGCTTTTCTCTTTAGTTATTTGAAATATTGAAGACCCAAGCTCTGATGTTCCTTGTCGTCCTGAGTACTGTCTGAATGCTGTGTATTAAACCATAATTGCATCTGGTTAGTATGATGTTCTGCTAAGTTTCTAGCAGAAAGAGTTGGCTGAAGCTGGAAGTCAGAGCGAGCTTTTGAGAACTGTAGCAAGGCTGTTTGGAGTATTGACACTCATACAGAACGATTTTTTTTTTTTTTTCCTTCTGAAAAATATTTAGGAAGGGGAGGAGGAGGAAACAAAACTTGGTATTTAATACTTAAAAAGGAAATGTTGTAAGTCACATTTCAGTAGATGTACAAATAGAAAGGAAATGTAGTTTATATTTGATACGGGGTTTTTTTTGGTATTGCTTTTATCCACATGTTGGCAAAATAACCTGCAGCATCTCTTGAGTTCTCGACTGGGTTGCTGATCGGACTGGAGCAGAATGTATCCTTGTCGTTTATATCGCTCTCCATTTCCCTGTCCTCTGAGACTGGGATGGGTAATTAATCCACAATATGTTTAATTGTTCTGACTATGCAGGACGTAAATACGTAAACAGCTGAACAGACGGAACTTTACTACCCCAAATAGAAGTGCTCATTCCAGAGCTGTAGTGATTAAAAATGATTGCTAGTGTACAGAATGAAGTGAGTTTTATGTATGGAATTGCCTTCAGTAAACAAAGAAGGACAGGCAGGACGTGCTGCTGATGCTGTGTTGGAACATGTAGCTAGTGAGATCTTCCTCATACAGCGACGGGCCACAAAAGTGACTGGGAAAGTGGTTAAAGGGACAAGGGACAGCATAAACTTACTGCTTGGCTGCATAGGTGGAGTTCTTCACTAATAAGCATACAGGAGGACTAATATTTAAGGTTTCTGAAAACATGTAGGTTGGAGCAGCGTGGCAGTGGGACATAAAGAATTAAGGCATATGCGGGGAGCTTTCCATCAAAGCAGTGTGCTGGCAGCCTCCCTGCTGGTCGTTCAGAGCCACCGCTTTGTGTTGTTTTCCACAGAAATCCTGACATCGTCACGAGACGAGGCATAACACGGAACTCCCCTTGTAACAGCTTTTGTGCTTTGTGCAGTTTTCATCCCATTCTCCTCTTCATTTTTGTACGCATCCTGGTGTGGATGCGCGTGATGTCGTTTGTCCTTGGGAGTTCTCTTCTTAGAAGCAAGCACCTTAGAGTTCTTCTGATTATTAAGTTCACTGTAACTATCTTTTAGCTGAGGTCTTTTGGATCTGTCAGCTCTGTCGTCTCTCCGGGCTAGTTAGCGTTATGTGCCCAGACGTGCCTCCTGTCCCTCGGGCAAAGGAGATGGAATTGATGATCCGATAGGTGATGGTTGTGTGTCTGAAGCGGTCTTGCACCAGCGGGGCTGTTTTGACTCATTTAAATTGACTTTGTGGTGTGCCAAGAGCCATATTCCATCCGAGGGAGACATCTGATCCAGACAGCCATTAACTGACAGCCTGGTCTTGTAATATTAAATAAAACAAGCTAATTGCTGTAATAAAAACATAAAGTATTTCCAGAGATGTGACAACCCCCAGCAGCAGCAGCTTCTGGCGGTTGTTGTGGAGAGGTGAGTTCCCTTTGGAGCATAATGCAGCACGTGCTCTGTCACATTTTCCTGTCGTCTCTGACTCCAAACTATAACCAGAGGTTGGTGTGGAAAGCAAAGCAGCATTTTAATATCTAGGAAAAAATAACAATAAATTGGTTTTTAGTGAAGTTGCATTAGTTAATCTAATCCCAGTCACTGCTAAAGACTAATACAACTATTTCCTGTTTATTTTTAACATAAAAACGGATCTCGCCTGCAGTGGAAACACTCCTGAAACGAGGGGAACAGCCTATGTAGTCTATGAAGACATATTTGATGCCAAAAATGCTTGTGATCACCTGTCAGGATTCAACGTGTGCAACAGATACCTTGTCGTTTTGTACTATAATGCAAACAGGGTACGTACACTTGGGGGTTTTTTAAGTTACCTGTGAGCGTAGCTAGCGTTAAAAAAAATTCAGTTTGAAAAGGCAGTTGCTTGGGTATTTTTAGGAAATAAATCCGAACTGGTAGAGGGAATGGATTGGATAAATTGTCAGGATTTCATCTTTACTTGGTGATTTGTGTGCAGAAACGCACGTTTGGACCAAGGGTGTGGAAAAACACGCTTGTGCTGAGTGTCCTTTGGAGATGAGGTGGCAGGGGCCTTGCAGCCCAACAGCTGCAGCAGGATGTGGGGTCTCCTTTACAGGTCAGAAGTCTCTGGGTCTCGGTGTTCTGCCTGTTACTGGTGGTGTCCAGGGCACTGTGGCATTCGCCGAGGCCGAGAATTAAGCAACACTGTGTGTGGTGGCGATGTTAGTTGTGGCTACGGGGAAATAACGTGTCGTAAGATGAGATTTCTTTTTTTCTCTTCTCACACCTTTTATTTTCCTAATTACAGGCATTCCAAAAGATGGACACAAAGAAGAAAGAGGAACAGCTTAAGCTTCTCAAGGAAAAATACGGAATTAATACAGACCCACCAAAATAAACGGATCTTTTTGGAAAACTCTTTTGCAAGTCCTGCTGTTGAGTTCAGCTGTTGGCAAGCCCTGCCGCTGAGTTCTTGAACTAAACATAGGAATTCTCACTGAAGTATAACTTTTCTTTTTTAAATTTGATAAGCTGTAACTTGACTTTTCAGATCTTCACAATTAGAATTAAATAAATGTAAAAGATCTGCTTTAAGATTAAATCCCCCTAAGTGGACATGGCTCCTCCGTGTTGCCAGGGTGCCCTGGTGGATGCTGCATAGCCGCAGTCCTGCTTCTAGCAGGACCTTACCGGATGGGACCGGGCACGTTGAGCGTCTCCCACCTCCTCAAGTTCTGCCCAGTCCCCAGGGCGGATTTGAAGCGCGGCAGCCAGTTAACACGAACGGCTCGAGGGGCTCTGTATGAGCTGCCTGCACGGAGGTGAATGTCGCTTGCTGCTTTCTGAAAACGGGGTATTGCAACGAGTCTCCCCGCCGCAGGGAATTTCGTGCTTTTTTTTTAAAAAAAAAAAGGAATAAGTCTGGTTTGATAGCTCACCCCACCTGTGTAGGTTGCACACAGTTTATTGCGCCTTTCTCCCTCTGGGAATGTTTGAAGGAGCCAAACTCCATTACGTGATCGTTAGGCTACTTCTTACTGGAAACAAAGCAAGCCCAAATCCGTGTTTATAACAAAGTTTCTTTTACAAACTATAGAAAATGAACGGCCTTTCAAAATGATCCAATTGCTTAGGTGACTTTGGTCAAAATATTTTCTTCCCAGTGACGGAGACGAAACATAAGCTGCGGTAAAATAATCTCGCTCTAATAGTGCGTTGCTGCAGGGCTGACTTAGGGTTGTGCGAGATCTTTGGTGCCTGCTCCAGGCTTGTTCTGAGGTTCCTCGGGGCGACGGGAAGACGTTTCACGCCTTTTAGTGTTCAGTAGAGAACACCCGACCAAAACGAGACGGTAGATGATGGTGGTAATTTTAGATACCTGTAGTGTGATTGTTTTCTACTCGGTATGTTTGAACTGTAATATATTTCATGTACGTAATTTTTAGGTGTAGTAGCTGGTGGAGGAAAAAGAAAACATTTAAATTTTTTGGCTTTTTTTTCAGCACTCGTGTCCTGTGAATAAAAATCAGTGTGATACAGAGGATGCACAACTGGTATATTTTGGAAGTGGAAAAGAGTAACTCCCGCCTCTGTTCTGGACCAGCTGGAAGTCCCGTGACCGCTGGCACTTACCCTGCCTCTCGGGAGGGTTTATTTGCGTGGATGTGATGTTTAACTCCCTGAGCATCCAGCTTCCAGCCGGTGCAGAACACGGGCGGATGCAAACGTACTTTGCCTGAGGATTTGTAATTTCAGTCAAAACTTTTTTCAGTGTGTTATACTGTCGTACAGGAATGTCTCCGTTTTCTAATCCTTAGATTTTCATTGAAACCTATCACTTAAAAAAACCCATGCTGTTCTTGTGTTCATTTAGTAAAATAATAAATGTCTACATAGTTTTGCTTTTATTTCATCGAGGCTTGCTTCACAGAATCATAGAGTCGTTAAGGCTGGAAAAGACCCTTAAGATCATCGAGTCCAACCGTTAACCCAGCACTGCCAAGTCCACCACTAAACCATGTCCTTGAGCACCACGTCCACACGTCTTTTAAATACCTCCAGGGATGGGGACTCAACCACTTCCCTGGGCAGCCTGTGCCAGTACCTGACTGCCCTTTCGGTGAAGAAGTTTTTCCTAATATCCAACCTAAACCTCCCCTGGCGCAGCTTGAGGCCGTTTCCTCTCGTCCTATCACTCGTTACTTGGGAGAAGAGACCGACCCCCACCTCGCTACAACCTCCTTTCAGGCAGTTGTAGATGCTGTGCTGCTTCTGCATGTGACCTTTCCTTTTAGAAAGGAAGTGATTTGTCACCTGAACGTTTGTGATGCCGGTAAGAACTTGCAGAGCGTCCGTCTCCGTACGTACACGAATGTTCACGCACCTGAGCGATGGGGAAGGGTGCCCAGCTGTGGGCACCGACGTCCCGCCCTCCCTCCCACGGAGGAGGCCCCTTCCGCACGCTGTTTCCCAGCTGGGAGCTGCGGGAAGGGCAGCGGCGATGCGCTGAGCTGGCTGCTTCACCCCAGAGCAGCAGGGAGGAGGCCGCTGAAACGGCTCAGCTGCGCTCGCAGCTTCACGTGGGTGCTCGAAATCCCGTCCTGTGCCCGAGCGGGGACCCCCGGGCCGGGTCTCCCTTCTGTGGCAGACGGACGTGCGAGCGAGAGCTGCGTGTGTAGCAGAAAGCCTTGTCCTTGCTCTGTGGCTCTTCCGTACCGGTGTCCTTCCCTTAAAACTGACGCTGCTTTTTGCAGCGTGAACCTTGCGGGCCCAGCGAGCCCTCCCCGCCCTCGGGAGCGTTAGCAGCTGGGGCCGCCTCGCTGAGCTCAGAAACATACGGCTCTGCTGCCACGTCCTTGCCATCTCCCCCGCTCGCCCGGCCCTGCACCGCCTCTGTCAGCTGCAGCTGCCACGCACATACATGAAATGCAAAGCAGCTGTGCTGGGCTGTCCTCGTTCTTCGGTGCGCAGTTACTCCTCGCCCTCATCGGCTTTCAGATCTCGCCCGGCAGGTTAATACAGACCAAAGTTTCTCGGGTAAAAACCAGCCTGCCTTAAAAACGGTTACAGGAATGAAATCCTATTGGAGGTCTTGCCTCTGTGTGAACAGCCGTAGCTTTTCAAAGGTTGCAAACCGCCCCCCCATCTATGGATGCTTTATATATATATATATATATACACACACCGTGTATATACATACGTGTGCCAGACGCTAGGATAGCTGGGGCCATTTGCAGCAGTGGCTGGGCATTTAGCAGGCCCCTCCCTGTAACAGGAACTGGAGGTGCTTGTTACCATGCTGGATTTGCGCTTCTAATAAAGAATAATAAATACTGATAATAAAATATCAAAGTGCTGATAACGGTGCCGCATCCCGCCAGCCTTGTTTAAAATGAGATGCAAATACCACATTGCTTCTGTCAACAGCGGAGAGCGTGGTGCTTGCGCTGCGGTGTCTGTTTTGATGAGGATTTGATGCTGTTTGAAAAACATATATAAAAAGCAATTCTTTAGGGTAATAAGATGAATAAAAATTCCTTCAGTGAATGCTCAAGATCAGCAGCTTTTGATTTCTAGGAGAGCTCAGCTGCTGCATTTCATTAAATATTCCATTTCATACTTTTTCTTCTAGAGCCTGTTGAGGGCTTTCCACGTCCCTGCACGTGTAAAATGAAATAATAATTTGTACCTGCAAGAGAGAGGGAATGGAAATGGAATGCCTGGAGGATTGCTTTGATGAGGCCTGCTCAAGATTTTGTTTGAAAGGTAGTATCGAGGGCCAGGGAAATGAGTTCGGTTATACGAATGGCAGAGGGGGCAGCAAATAAGGCAGCTGTTACCACCTCGTACCCCGCATCTGTGCTGGTTTTTGTGCCTGCTCACTTCCCATTTAATTTTTCAGGAAGTAGGGCATGAAATTAAGCCTGGAAGGTCATTTTTTTTCCATCGATGCTGTTTAGAAATTAGTAACAAGAGCATATCTGATTACACAGGCAATGACAGTAAATTTTTTCCGATCCATTATATAGTGGCAATAATTATATGTACTGTGTTGATCGATGATACAATTAAATAAATTAACGCATTTGCAGTCAAATAAAGAGCTGAAGATTACATTTCCTTGAAGACTTAATTTCCCTAAGTATCACAAAGCACAATTAGTTTTCCTTTCAGATTTTTTTAATGAAATTGGCATGAAAAATGTAATAATCTCGGCTTCCAACAAAGGTCTCGGCAGAGAAGGGGCGACGAGGGAGAGCTTCATCAGCCAGCTGTGATACGGATTTTACAGACTCGGTAATGGCCGGGTTGTGCCGCTGAGGGCAAAAGGGAAGCGCCCGGCAGCTCTGCAGGTCGAGGCGGTACGAGCGAGTGCCACCAGCTCCCAAAGCCCAGCAGAACACCTTTTTCACGTGGTTTTTCTGCTTTAGGCGCAGCAGAAGCTTGCCAACAGCAGGACCAAGAGATGACGGAGGGACCGCGCGGCCGTTCCAGGTACGCTGAGCCAACCCTTTGCGTCGCTGTTCGCTTTCGAAGCATTCAGGAAAGGTCCCAAACCCGATACTTCATGGTTTTTTTCTTTTTTTTTTTTTTTTTTTTAATGAGGAACTAACTTAAACTGGCCCATCGGTAGGAGCAGCTTTAGGCTGTGCTGAACCGACCTGTGTTTGGCAGGCGCGACAGGGCTACGTTACATTTAACCGAGACGTCTCCAGGAGCTCACACCTGCAACTGCTGCAATACAGCCTGCGATCCGCAACCCCCCGCTGAAATCCAGACCAGTGACAGAGGCCGGGGCAGGAGACCGGGACCTTTAAAAAGAGTTTGGGAGAGCTGGTGGGCATCAAGCCCTGGCAGGTCTAATTTCTTATTCATTAACAGGAAATTAGCCTGTCCTAAATAAAAGAACTATCAGTGAAATGTGAATGTGTAATCTTGCTGCTGCTGTGATCCTGGTTTTCCACCAAAAAAAGGGTCCCGACAGGCCTTGCGTTTCTTTACAGAGAGGGGAGCAAGAAAAATATTTACGCCACCAACCCTCGGTGAGTAACGGTCTGTAAGGGATGGGGTTTATGGGCTTTTTAATTAACAGACTTGGATGCAGCTTTGTGGGTACAACGAACATCTAGAGCAAGAAGAGCACGAGCGGCAGTCGCTGGCCGGACTGCCAGGCGGGCTGTTGTGTGCTCCTTTTCCCTCTCGTCTCCAGCAGGTATCACGGGGAGCGACCTACCGAGCCTTGCGGTCCCTCTGCTCGTGCGAGGGGGGTTCTCCCTGCACAGGCTCACACAAGGAGCTAGCTCACCACCTGCTTGAAAGCCTTCCATCAAAAAATCCATTAGTTGAAACCTATGCAAATAGCTTATAGTCAAGTTAAATAAAAATAACGTCGTGACCCAATGATGCTCTTTTTTTCTACAGCAGAGGGGAGAAATCACATTTAGGCAAAGCAGAATAACAGCAAAGAGGCAGCTTTGCTGATCAGGTCCTGCTCCTAAAACCAGGCGTGACAGCCTACACATCTTCCCGTCTCCAGAGGAGGAACCAGCATTTCGTGAATTCATATAACCACCAAATGAAATAAATATTGCTCGGTCACGAGTGCCGGGAGCCCAGCGCGCAAAATAAGTTTGCATCGGAAGATGCAGCCTAAAAAAACCCGGTGCGTTCAGTGGCCGCATCATCCCACCGTTCAGATCTGTTTTGTAAGGTGGACGCACTAATGCTGCTCTTCTCTAGCCTTTCTCAGCTCCAGCAGAAAACTTTACGCTGGTTTTACTGTCGTAAAGGCGCAGAACTGGACCAGCACTGCATGTCTGTCTTTGAGAAGCATCGCTTTCCATCTCTTCAGCAGCCAAATTCTGGACGGAGTTGAGGGGCCACCAGCAGGGCAGGGGAGATGGAGAGTCAGGAAACCTCTCTGTCCCAGCAGCCCTTACTTGCACGTTCCCGGCACCTCTGGTCCCACAGAGATCTTCCACCGGGCCATCTGGAACAGAAGCGGTGCGCGGAATTACGTGGATTTCATATAAGAGAAATAATTAACAAAAAATGGGTTGATGATTGTTTGAAGAACTTCTTACACACCAAAAAGAATTCCAGTGGCCAGAGGAGAAAAACAGAAAATAGAAACTGTAAAGTATCAAGATTTTATTGTTTTATATATATACTTTTAATTCTTAAATGAGACAGTATTTTTTAAAACAGCAGCAAGCAGAACGTACAAGTTGAGAAAAGTGGCAGCGCAGGTAACTCTGTTTGGCTAATGCCCGTTCATGTACAAGGCGTACACTGGATTTTTTTTTTTGAGCACCTTTTGTGTTTTTTTTTTCTTGGTTTAAGTGTACAGTAAGGCAGTGGTTTTTCAATAAGGAATATATATATTTATATTTATATATATTTTCAATCATCACTGTGAATTCTTCTTACATGCAAATTAAATAAAATGTACAACTTGAAAATGTTACAAGGGTAGACATTTTTCCCAAAGCAAAGCTTCTAATAAAAGGCAAATACGGACACCACAAAGTTAAAAAAGAGAAGGGAGGCGTAAGAAACCAGGCGGCAGGCGCTATTGACAGGGCAGCTTGAGCAGGGAAGATGGGGATTCCAGTGAAGGTTTCTCCCGCTGCTGGCAAGGCGAGAAAGAACGGATGGTTATGGACAGATGTCTCCAGCCAGCTCCCTCGAGAAGATTCACTCTAACCTGAGAAGCTCCACATCGAAGAGGAGAGTAGCGTTGGGAGGGATGACCCCTGGGTGGCCTGTGGCTCCATAGGCCATCTCAGGTGTGCAGGTCAACTTTGCTCTTTGTCCTAAGCTCATCTGGGTTTTGGATGATGGAGAAAGAAAAAGAGAAGACAAAAAACCAGTGTTAGGAGGAAAACAAAGAACACATCACTACATGGCAGATTTACAGAATCGAGGAGAGCTGGGACCATCGGATTCATCTTTCAGCTTCAAGCTGAAGCTGCCACAAACAGCTCAGATGAAGGTCTCCTCACTCCTCTGGCTTCTCACGGCAGTTAATTCAGGTTGCCAGAGCCAGTCTGGGACTCACACAGAGGCTTTTTAATGCGTACTGTGGTCCATGCTACCTACGCTGGAGCCAGCTGTAGGAGGTGTGAGTTCCTTCTGCGGAGCGCAGGGTACATGCAATGCCAGCAGCGGGCGTTAGGAAAAGGCTCTCAGTAACAGGCAGGACCAGAGCTTTGTATTCATCAGAGATCAGTGCTGAAACACAGTTAAGTTCAGCTCCTGAAAAGCATTCAGCAACAATTTTCCTTCTTCAGCCACCACCAGGGACGACTTCAAAACCCTGGCTCAAATGCTAATGCTACAGGCACCCAACTTTCTGCCGCTGGGCAGATGCAAAGCAAACACTGATGCAATCCTACTTAAAAGAGGTACTGATTTCCCTCAACTCAGCCCAAGCCCAAGGGCAGATGTCTCACCTCAGCTGCTGCTTACTCCGCAGAGAGTCCTTGCCCCTGGGATGGACAGAAATGCCAATTTCCCTCACTCCAGATGAGCTCTGGAGGTAACAGTGCTCATTGAGATGTGGGGTGTCAAGAATCAAATCCCTGCTCTTCCAACAGAGTATTTTGGGGTGGAGCAGCCTCAAACGGCTACTCATGCACCATACGCTGGTAACTGAATATTCACTGGCCAAGAGGCAAGCCCTGATCTGAAGCAGTGATTTTAACTCAGACCTCTCTCCCGAGATGGGGCACATCACTGCACTACAGATTACGCGCTATCTCCTGCTGGATTTTGTTCAGGTCCTATAAAATATGCCAAAGCTAGAGCTTTGATCGCTTTAGGTAGAAGAAAAAAACGTGAATATGAACTCTCCTACATTCCGGGAGTATTCATATCGTGGGGCTGAGGGTATAGGAGGAGATGGCCTCCCCTGGTCCCGGCAGGGGTTTGCATGGGGCAGGCTGGCTGCTGCTCCGAGGTGGCCCTGCAAGCCAGGCAGCTGGGAAGTCACGCACGGGCTTTAGGCATGGGGCAACCTTCAACTGCCAAACGTTGAGCAGAGAAATGCAGACGCTGCTGACATCTGCCAGTCATTAAACCAAGGTTTGAAAAAAAAAAATCTGCATGCTAGACAGAGTGAGCTGCCTTTTTTCAAGTGCTTTGTGTCAATCAGACTCCCCAAAGCCCTCAAAACCCTGGGGTGGAAGGAGACGGCCACAAGCTCGACTTCAGTCGGTGATCCACCAGGAGGAGCAGGAGGGCAGCGCGCCGCCACGCTGGTTACTGGCATGGCTTTCGGCCACTTATTCATTAAGGGACAGGAGTCAGGGAGCGAGAGCGGTCAAGGAAGGGACAAACTGATTCACCCAGCGCTTGCTGCCACTGCTTTAGCTGCACTGGCTTCTGGTTTCTGCAGCACGCTGGGGTCCTGAGCTGCTCTTAGGCCTTATTGCAAAGCAAAGAATAAAGAGTCCAGCTCAAATCCTTGAGAGGAAGGTGGGCATTTTTCAGAGTCTAGGATTCCTCAGATGGGCTTCTCCTTCTCTGGCTGGAGAGCAGGGAATGCCTGCATTGCTTTCTCCATAGGGCTGGAAACCATTTTCTCTTCCATCCCTCTCTGGAAAAGCACAGTTGCATCGTTCCTCAGTGGATTGTTTCTCCGTTTGCATTCTTCCCTTCTCTCTATTTAAGCATAAGAAGTTGTTCCTGTTATAGTTGTTCCTGTAACAATATTTGAGCAGTTTGCTCCTATGCTGAGCTCTAGGACCCCAAAACAGGGAGTCATGAGGAATTTGCACCCTGATCTCATTCACTCTTGCACTTAAGCAACCTCACGTAGTGGGCCCTCACGCCACTGCAGATAGATAAAACGCAAGAGCTGGCAACGAATTGCACTGTGTGGCTCTTCTAGGGTTTTACTAGTGTTGGCACTCGAACTGCAATTAAGGGCGGGCAGTTTCCCTTTTCTCAGCGTAGGGTGCGCCAGTGAACGTTAAGTTTTGTAGCTGGGAGCCTGAAGTCGTAAACATTTAACAATGCAGTTTGGTACCTTATTCAGTAAGGGTCAAAATCTGTAGCTCGGTCATGGATCATCAAAACCAGCAGCCTGGACTTTTATGGAGTAGCTGAATAAAGGCCACTCCATAAAACGCTGCCACCTGCAACACTTTAGCCACAGCTGTCTATTTGTGGAGCTGCCCATGGGAAAGGGACGGGGCTTATGCGGCACACTGGCACACGGGGAGGGGACGCCACCTCCCGAACGCCTACCACGTGGAAAGCCTCGTGAGCAGGGGATGTCCCTGGACGGACGGAGGAGAACTACAGGAAATACTGTGCTCGAACGGACCACGCTTTCAGAAAACCACACCGTATCCTACACTGTGATTTCCACTTGGTCTTGTCACCATCGCACCGGGCAGTGCTGTGCTCACACACCCTTCGGCCGGCTCGAAGTTCAGCCAGAATCACTTCTTTGTACCTGTGTAACACCTTCTTCAAAGCCTTTAATGACTTCTTGCCTGCCAATCTTGAACCTGAAAGGCTTGTTTCTGTCCCTGGAGGAATCAAACTTCTTTCCATTCTGTAGCATTCCTGCCAAAACAAGACACACAGTTTCAATCTGAGCTACAGCTGAATTTAAGTGCTGGGAGGGAAGGAGTGAAAAATTAACGTCTTGGTCACATCAGCTGCTCGTTTCCATTTTCACTTTGAAGCCTCATCCAAACCGGATAAGGCAGGGGAGTCAAACGCAGTGGTACCATATTGTTACCTTTGCTTTCTAGTAATTTAGGCTCTAAAATGGAAATATATTCTTCCTATTATTCTTAATGCAATAGGTTATAACTCATATTGCACCAAACATTGCACAGACGTACAGAAGAGCTGTTGCTTGCACAGTGGAGCTTCTCAGCTAAGTAGATAAAAGCAGGCAAAGAACAAGTGGGAAGCAGCAGCAGAGAGAATCCCAACGCAGATGCCTGATCCAGGCCTGCTCCTAAACACAAAAAAGCTCCCTGAAACAAGCCTACAGGCAAAGAAACCAAATTTCACATACATTTTACTAAGTTTTCTTCTCGCTAAATAGTTACCATTTGTTTTAAGGTATTCTTTTAACAGCGTAACTAACTGAAGGGAATAATCCTTGCGGAGTACGCGTCGGGCAACCAGGGGTTGCTGCTGCTATGTGCGGCCCAAAGCTCACCACGGTCAACAGGAGCTTTCCACCCACTTCAAAGGGTGGGGACGTAGCTTCAGGTTTGGGAACTCTTGAGCCAAATTTGCTGCCAGTTAAACGTCTGCAAGTACAGAGCAGCTCCTTTGACTTGCTCCTGTAAATTTATACCAGCACACCTAGATGGAATATTTGGTACCTTGGACTGTTCACCTTCCCTACTTTATTTACTCAGGAGTACTACAATAACGTGCATTACACAAGGCACGTGAAACTTCTACACAACATCATTACACCTGCATGTGTCTTCTCATACAGAAAGAACAGAAAAAAATCAAAAAAATGAAAGTAGCAAGGATATTTATAGGAATACTCTGCTACCCTCATGCTTTATATTTTCATTCAGCCACGAGACAGGAACGCCTTACTCATTCCTTTTGACGGGCACAACACTGTTTCAACCCATACGTTATGAACGCATGCCCAGATTCTACAGCGAACGGATGAACCTTCACGGTGCGCTACGTGATTAGGTATTCTCATTCTCTTTTCAACAGTGGATAATTATGGTGGCTTTCAACTTGAAAGTGCCTGGTAATTGCTCTTTCAAAATGCTATACTCTGGATATTGCAAGGTTGGGCTGATATTTATATATTAGAATAAATCCTTTCTTTGTAACGCTGTAGAGCCAGCGTTCTGGGCATGTATCATGACTCTCCTCTGCAAGGTGCTGTACAAAGAAAAGTTTATTAATAAGCAAGTATCTGAGAAAGTTTCTGGTTGAAAACAATATTATCAAGCACAACTTTGACAGAAAATGCTGAGAAATACTGCCTTTATGATCCAATATGAAAAATACAGTCTTCGTAGTTTCTTTTCATTAAAGCAGTTCTATTAATAGACCAGCTTGACGCACAAGTTTTATTTTTCAGTGAAAACCATCAGTTATTGTCCAAACAACAACAAAAAGTCATATTTTGCTTGCTTAAAAAGTCTGTGTTATGAATCAAAGGTAAATATAAACAGATGTGCCAGAATGAAAAACAAAGACTAAAAGGGTCTCACCAACCTTTATGCTTCCAAGATGTAGCCAGCTCCTTTTGAGCTAATTACTCTGCTTCCCTCTATAATGAAGTCAGAGAAAAATGCACTTTCAGGGGGCAATTTCTCTAACCAAATCTAGGGATCTACATTAGGACATAATGAATCGCATCCTAGCAGTGCCTATTTCTTTGCAAGGAATATAAGGGAAGGCCAAACAACTAGCTCAGACATCGATGCTTCCAAATTCATTAGTAGTTAAATCAGTGGTGATGGCATTCTGGAGTTGCAGTAAATGAGTACACAGTATTTGATCGTTCCAGTGGGGTTCTGTGTCTCGATATTTTACATCAATATTAAAACCAAATGCCATATTAAGGCAAATTAGCTGTTGACCACGTCCAACATTTGTCAAAGTTGGTACTTCAGAGATGTGTGTGTGTGTGTATAAGGCCTTAGGAAGAAAATTATCAAATAACCTGCGTAAGGTACGCTTCATAACCTTCACCATCAGCGTTTGTCTTATTCCTTAAGTTTTTCACAGTATAAAGTGAAGTATTTTATGTATGCTCCGATGCAAGTACATAGACGTATTATGCAATGTATCGGCTCAGCGATAGCCCTCACCCCGCTCCACGCAGGCTAGAAAGCCGCCCCAGCTGCCTGCACCAGGCTTTCTAGCTACAGACAAACACGGGCTCGTTTGTAATGCGGAAAACCAGCCAGCATATGGAGGAGAGCAGGCAGCGAGCAGCAGCTCGGGGGGAACTCTCAGGCATATCATATAATCCTTTTCGAAGTATTTGATCTTAAATTTAAATGGCAGTCCTTCCTGACAGCAATTTTATTTTTAAACACATCATAAACCCTTATGATTCTAGGAAATGGAAGGAGACTATTACAGAATCCCAATATTTAATAGTTTTAATATTAAAACTTAGTACTGTCATTACAGTCTGCATGTTCAAAGCGGTATGCAAACATTAATTATTCTTCACAGTGGCCCAAGGAGGTAGAAGAAGATATTTATTATAAAATAGCCTCAGTCTGGAAGTTCAGATTCAGATACAAAGTTCCACAGCACTTTAATATGCTTTCACTTCATTTTGTAACTAAATCCTATTAAAATACTTAGCTTAAAGGTCTGATGGTTTACTAAATACCACACATCAAACCGGCGGCAGAACCAGAATAAACTCTTCAGAGACCCTGACAACAGCTACTGGACAATGTTTCCCATTTCAAATAATGTTTCTATCTGCCCACGAGCTTGCTCGTCTAATATAAAAACTGACTCCCATTTCACCATCGAAAGCCTAGAGAAGACGTGTTAGGCCTTATAGAAGAAAACAGGCTTCTTCACCTATGTTTACAGCAACATCCTATTGTCAGCAACGGCTGAAAATTCATCAGGTGATGAGTTCAGAACCGTAACCTCCTCCGTCATCACCCCACCTTACTGCTTTTGGAGGACAGACTGGGATTCAAAGAGTCAGATGTGTCCATATTGGCCGAAGCTCTGCCAGGAGGGTCAATTTTTATATGACTGCCCTTTAAACGTACATCTAGTTTAGAAATGAGTCAGAGTCCCCATGTGCCCTGGAGAAGTTCCGATCCGGATTTAGATCTGAACTTTAGATCTTTTTTATCTCTCTATCTCTGAAAGTTAAGAGTCAACTATTCAGGCTCCTGGGAGCTAAAACAGCATAATGTTTTATTTTCTCTCTTGCTAATGCATCAATTGATTTTCTTTTTGTGAAAAAATTGATTTGGTTAATATTCTTCAACAAGGACGGATGCCCATCTTCAGCCTGCTAGCATCTTTATTTATCTAGCTAACAACAAGGAGAAAAAAACCCCACAATCTGGAACTGAATGACGACATTGTTCTGCAAAGTCAGAACAATCAATAAGAGCTTTGACTGAGCAAGGACAACTGGATGCCTATATGCTTACTTGTTAGAATAACCTTACATTTGATCCTGAAAGGTAACCATCACTGTATTAAAATAATGAATTGTACAAACTCAGTTATCAGAATATTGTGTGGATTTGAAAACATTCTGATCTACAAGGTGTCCTAATTAATAACTACGTTTTAGAAATCAGGTGGCTGTAGAAAAGGAGACGTTTCAGACTATGGGTCCTGCTAAATCATTGAAGTTCAGCTCATTGAAGCTGAAGATCAAAGAGCAGACAAATCATTTTGTCGAGGAACATGACTGGGGATCCATCTGAACTGCCAATAATACAACGCCGTTTGGGCTAAAACAGCAGTGACACCAAAACTTCAGTCTAGGTTTAACACAAGCTGTTATTTCTTATTAAAACATAGGTGTGTCTGCACTACTCTTTTAACATTAATTAACTAACTGAGGTCAGTCAACCTCAGCTAAGATCGCATCATTTAAGTCTGTTTCCTAAGGGGAGAGGGCTAATGACACCGTCTGTACTTGCCTCAGAACCTCTGAATCTTTTAGCCAATTTCAACCAAGTTTGACAGAGGACTAGCGTTCATACTGACATACAGATCCTGTGCAGGTAACGAAAAGAAATCTGCGTAGGAAGAAGATCCTGTAAGTGCTTCTACCGAGAGAAAGGTTCAATCTTTACCTGTTATCAGAGAACCTACGTTACTGAGGAGAGGTCAGGAAGGGAAAGGCAGGAATGCTGCAGCTGGAGCAAAGTTTAAGTTTCTTTTTACCAGCGGGTTCGTTCATGTGAGAATGATTCAGCTGGGAATTCATCCAACCACCTAACACAAACCCACAGAGCCAGCCCAGCTATTGAGACACCTAACTCACACTTATGGTCCCAGCAAAACCGTGCCCCAAACCGTGCCCAAACCATTATCTATACAGAAGACGGGTGGAGAGAGAGAACACCAAAGGCCCTCCATAGCTAGCCCGTCAACCTCTCGTGCCTGAATCCTGAAAATTTATGTGTAAAATTCCACTGCTAACATGAACCATCTCAAAGGTAGAAACTGCCTCTCAACCTGTCATCTAGGCTACTTCTGCAGTTAATGGAGAAAGAGAGGTATCTCCAAGAATGATTCATCCCACCTAGATTTAGATGTTAGTACTGCAATAACCTCCTGGAATTGTTTATCATTCTCAGTCAACTAACTTACAAAAGTAAAAAAGTCAACAACATTAATTTTAAACGCTAGACTGCCAGCTTTTTATAGGGCCCTAGCGAGGAGGTATTAACTCATCCGTCTGTACCGAAATGAAGCAGACCAAATTGCATCCCAGGCTTCAGTGGCTCCAGTGTTTACTGAATTATTTGTCTTTGCAGTGTGGACACATTCTGGGAATCACAAGACGGCGATCGTAATCCGGGACAAATCCCTTGATTTCCCTAGTTGCTCTCCTTTTAGCCTGTACAATGGGATTCACTTTACCTCACAAGTACTAAGGGGATAAATTGAATAGATGACTTTCAAAAAACAGCAACATTCATCTGCAAAGTATTCCGTTACCTTATTTTTGCAAACTGTAGCTACCTACAGAACGTAAAGGCGATACATACACTTGAAGACAGCTACTTGCTGAACGTATGTTGGCAGCAGAAAGGGGCAGATACTCAGGTGGTGTTTCTAGGACACTATCCCGTTTCATTTTATGTAGACCAGAGGTTCTTCAGGACAGGGACTGTATTTTGATGCTCTTTAATGCAATCACCTTTCCAATCATGCCTTGTAATAAATCTGTGCTGTTACAAACATGTCATTCGGTCTGGTTCCTGCAGCATTTGCTGCAGTTAGTGTCGCTGTGGGTTAAGGCTTTTTGATCTCAAGTGTTTCTTTTTTTCTTTAAAATATATTGTTTCTATGTCAAAATATGTCAATATTCTGTCAGGAGAATATCACAAAGGCTGGAAATTCTGGTTTTCCCCCCATTTACAACCTGTAACTATTACTAATATACACTTTTAGTCTGGAAAATATATTTTTGGGAATTTTCTAGAAACTGTACAAAAGCCTTTGTGTCAACATTGACACCTTCACCGTGCACAGAGGAAGACACAGTTCAGCAAAGCAGAGGAGTTCAGCATAATCACACGGGAGTGGTGGGAGAAACACATCCATAAAGTCACAAATCACATCCCAGGCTGGTTTACACCAGCAGAACTCCACCGATTTCCGTGGTGTTATTTGCATTTTACATTAAAATAGATCCTTTCTCTTCAGGACTCAGTTCTGACATACTGCGGTGAAGCAGGATACCTCCTCTGCGTTCAGCGGCGTTCCCCCCTCGCTCGTGGCTGAGCCTCATGCTAACACACCTGAAAAACTTGTGGCTTCCCATCAGGAACAAGAACAGTTCCCATATGTCTTAGTGTTAAATGGAGAGATCTGGGCAACAATTTTCTAGGCAAATACAGCCGGTGCCTTGCGTTTCTGCTTCCCAGGGAAATGCCTAGGAGAGCTACCATGCCTCAGCTCTCCAGCTCATTCCATCAGAATCCAGATCTGCGTAAGCCGGATATCTCACACCTCTTACATCTTCATTTGCCATTTCATTATTACCTCAAAATGCAGTTCACTGTTTTACACCTTTTCATCATAACAAGAGCTCCCAGTAATCTGTAGTTATACCTGGCCATGAGCCTGCTCCCAAACAACCATGCAGTACGTAGCGCATTCCTCTGATCTCCTGTATTTGACTTCCAAAGCAAACTCTTTCCCGGACAAATTTGGTGTCTCATCAATTTTACTGATGAAAATTGTTTTCATCAAAAATGATGATTGTTGTAATGGAAATGAAGAGCGAGCGTTGAATGTGAGCCGGAGGATGCTTTCATGTCCTACGCTATGTTTGACTAGTGGGCCCCCTTACTGCGCCCCGTACAGGGACTTGGGCAACTGAAGTGAGAAGGGAAGCATGGCTTTTCAAGGGAAAGGTTCAGCAACAGAGGTTTAGTACCGCTGTAAACACAAACTCAGTTTTTCCCAGCTAACGGTTCCTCTGCTTAATATAAACAAAGCCTTATGAGGAAAAAAGGATTTGCTGGCTTAGACTGTATTTTCCTGACAGTTTACAGCCACTTAAGAAAAAGTGATTAATCTTTTTAAGGGAATTTTCAATCTAGAGGGATAATAGTGGACTCTGGGGGTGCACCTCTGTGGCTCTTCACCACAATTTTTTTGTTGTTGTTTAAAAAGGCAACAGGAACGATTTGAACGTGCCATTTGTTGCCATGACAAACAATCACTGGCTCGAAGTATAGAAATGGGAAATGGATAGCGGTGGTGGTCACTTCTTAGTTCCTGTCACCGCAGCGCACTTTAGTGACGGTTGATCTTTTCAACACAGGCGGCCTTGCTGCTTCATTTTCTTCATGTATTATATATTCATATATCTTTAATGTGGAGTAAGAGCAACACCATCAATTATTTATTACGCAGCTGACAGCATGCAATGAAGACACAACAGACAACTATTCAATAATGCATTACCACGCACTATATATCAGTGTTGCGTACAACTACAAGACAATATGAAAGAGCCTTGCACTTAGCTTGACTTCACAGCCAAGAAAATTACATGCAATTGTCTAGTTCACTCTACTGAAAGGCATTATTCTGTCCTAACGGCTTTATAGATTTGCATATTCTTTAAAAGGGAAGAAAAAGTACATTTACTCTCAAGGCAGATACGAGGCTCAATACGCATATTCTACTTGGATGGTAAGGAGACCAAAACAATTCCTCTGGTATCCTGTTGCCTTAAAACAGTCGTTTTATTTTAATGTTTGATTCCGTTACCATTACAAAGTTCAGCTGTAAAATATACATGCTCTGCAGCATAAGGCAAATTTCTTTTGAATAAGCATGGCAGAATCAGGTCAATCTGAGTATGCTAATGAGTAGGACAACAGATGTCTAAAGCAACATTTTAGAGAGAATATATTGCTACAGAAATACTTTGCATCTCTTGCGTCTCTACCCTTAAATACCATGTCCTGTAACACAGGTTCTGGAGGGAGAGGGGATGGTCCTGACCAGGCTGGGTCTTTCTGTCCCTGCCCTCTGGCACCAGCCAAGAAGCACAAAGAGCAGTTGAAGAGCATGGCTGTAATACAAAGAAGACATTTTGCAAGATTTCCCACCTGAACACATGCAGCAGAGCTTGGCCAAAGAATTCTGGCTATCTAGTGCACCACGATAATAGGACAATATAATTAATCTCTTTTTTTTTTCTCCTTTGTTACATTCTCAGTCTCATCCTATGCCACAACGCACACATGTATTTCCTTCCCCCCCATTTTTTTTTTATGATCACCTATGCAATGGTGGTATGGATTTGCTATTCCAGCTTGTAGCACAGATATGAATGTGCAGATGACCTTCCGCTGGGAAGTTACGCGCTTCAGTAGGGGGTTAAACCTCACTGAAATAGGTGAATGTGACAGCCACCTGTCTTTCTGTGTATGGCACGAGAAGGGCCCAAGCTCGGTCACCAAAGCTTCTGAATACAGATCTGGGTGCAGGGAGCACAGAAAAACACCACAGAAAGCAGAAAAGGATCTTCAGACATTTCTTGGGAAAGCTCTGAGCGTAGCTCTGAGATCACATAAGAGAAGGGTTTGGGGAGAAAAGACCAGCTTCCCTACTAGTTAATTCCTCCTCTGCTCAGGGAAAGGGGATGTTGAATCATCTGCAAGAAGAAACACCTTCCCAACCCAATATAAAAATACTGCATCAGCAGTTAGGTGTGCTTTAATGATGAGCTGTTTGCAGACTGGGCATCCTTTGTTCTTCAACTATCTAGACTTCCAGTATGTGCCTTCATGTCCTTCTGAATAAAATCTGTGCTGAAATCTTAATTTATCAGTGCAACACTTCAGATTCCCACGGCTAAAGCTAGCAACAGCCTAGTGAAAAATCAGAATCATAGAATCATTTAGGTTGGAAAAGACCTTTAAGATCACCAAGCCCAACCGTTAACCTATCGCTGCCAAGTCCACCACTAAACCATGTCCTTAGTACCACGTCTACCCGGCTTTTAAATACCTCCAGGAATGGAGACTCAGCCACTTCCCTGGGCAGCCTGTGCCAGTGCCTGACTGCCCTTTCAGTGAAGAAGTTTTTCCTAATATCCAACCTAAACCTCCCCTGGCGCAGCTTGAGGCCGTTTCCTCTCGTCCTATCACCTGTTACTAGGGAGAAGAGACCGACCTCCACCTCTACCCATCTCTAGTAGGGCACTGGGTTAAGAGGCTGTGTATACCCAAAGACAATAAATTTGAACATGGAAAAAGTGTATTCTTAATGTGTTACGACTTAACACCAAGATGTTAAATGGCGTGTTGGCTTTTGTGGCATTTGGAACTGAAAAATAACATTTCTCCCCAGATTGCTTGTGAATGAATGTTCTTCCTCTCCTGCAGGCCCTTGTTTACCCAGTTCTTTCTTTGTCACATCCAACTTTCTTAACGCACAGCATGGCCATACCTCATTCACAGAGGAGTGTTTTACTGAAACTCGTCCTGACAAACACAGCAACCGTCTAACACCGTGCAAAGGAGTTAGCAACTCCTCTGTTCTCAAATAAGAAGGAGAAAAAGAAAAACATTCTTGGAAAAAGAGAGACACACACAAGATGCAACCAGGGAAGAAAACACAGTTTATAAAAATGGGTGTTGACTGAGCCATGTAAGAAGGCACAGTCAATACGCCAAGATTACATAGACTCTAAATAAGTCAGAGGCAGACACTGGTGTTCCATCATGATCTCATATGTACATAAAACATACATAATGCAGAATTCAAATGCTTTTTATCCGGGGTATCCAACTTTCTGATCCAGACTGGTCAGACGTTCCTGTAATGTGTCTTATTTTAGAGATGTGGTATAACCTTCCTGGCTGGCATTATGTAATATCCCCTCCCTTCACAAGCGTTCGGAGAATTCCTGGGGAGTCGTCTCCTCCCGCCCGTGATTCCACGCAGGAAAATGAGACATGACTTCACTGGCACCAATGTGGGGCCACCATGGGGCCTCGCTTTAGCTAACACAAACAGCTTCCAGGGTAATCAGGTGAAACACACTGCTGTTTCACTCAAGGAACGAATCCCTTGCTCAAGAGTGCAGAAGGACAGGTATCTAGATGCTGCGCTCTCTCCATTGACGTGGACAGACCATAGACTTCTAGGTAGCTAAAGACAGTTGAGATTCATTCCACCCGAAACAACTTGATCACAGTCAAGATTAATGAAAAAATGCAGTTTAAAACCAAGTTGGTTTTGATTTGTGTACCAAAAGCTTTCCTGTGGATTATGTTGCCTAAGGTCCTTTAGACTCAGTGACCGCAGATCTACCTAGATCTACCTAGTCACTTACTATGTATAGTAATACACACAGTAAACATGCTGTAGAAATAAGAGAAGATAAAAGCCACTTCTAGTCTTCGAATGAACTCTGAGAAGGGCTTATTAACAAGTTATGTATTGGGTAACCCTCATTATGTTGTCAGAAGTTCAGCCTACCATTAAGATCAATGCTGGTATAAAAACAGCATTTTGCTAAGCAGTCTTTATCATTTGCTGCAGCACTCCAGTGGAAGAATGTCTTATTCAGACACCATCATTTTTCTAGGCTGTCTTTTTAAAAGGTATATGAGATACACTCATCAAAGGAACAAATCTTTCTATCAATGTACAGTTTGTTCTTCCAACCTACTAGGAATGCACTTGCTTTCACAAAAAGGAGTATTTTTGTAGTATTGTTTTCAATGTAAACAGTGTTTTACATGCTCCAAGGCAGATCCAAGCAGCGTCATCGATATCTCTCTGCCTGTAAACTCTGAAAGTATGTTCTGAAATAATGTTAGCTACAAAATTCCTCTTTTGCCACATTTGTTTCCTAATTTTATTCCTGGTGTTGCAGATCCTCATTGGTGTAAACTGGCACAGTTCCCCTGATATTAATGAAAGTACAAAAATGTATGCAGCAGTTTAAGACCTGGATCACGGTAATTTAAAACTAAGCTGAATGATGCACTCGGGACTATTCTCCAGAGCAGAATCCTGCAAGAATACAGAGTAGCATAGATCTGTGATCAGAGCAAAAAGCTGGATGTCAAAAAGAATAGGTTCTGTCACCAGACAGCTGTGTAAGTATAACTCACCTTCATTTTATTCCCTGTGAAACGATGACTGTGGTTTGACCAAGGTCAGAAAGAGAGTCACTAGCATAGCCAGCAATAATATTATTAATTAATACACTTTGCCTTAGGTATCTTGAAAGGCTTCATTCAGTACGCCTTTAAAGTGTCTTCAGAGCCACAGTGGAAAGGAGCTATTAACAGCACAGTTTGTTATTATAAATAGGTCTTTTCCATCTCTAAGTTTTGATCTTGGTGATCTTATAAATGAACTATGGAAAAAGTGGCAGCTGTTATCTTGACAGATGGGTCTCAGGCATTGCTCCGCTGGACATTAGACAGTCGTCTCTCCGGAGAACAATAGGAATTTCCAAGCGCCTGTATCTGTTTTCACCTATTTAACAAGCCACTCATGTCTTGGGCTAGTGAAGGGAAGAAGCAAGGAGAATGCAAAATAAATGTTTTAGGGGAAACATCTCAGAGAAAGGGGTGAGAACCAGACGCGTATCACCTATTAGTGA